>NC_080162.1:118169930-118539276 GCF_950295315.1 Erinaceus europaeus
TTGATTTCTGGATTTCATCTTCTTCTAACTTAGTGTTTGCTTAGAGGAATGCCACTGACTTTTGTATGTTAATTTTGTAGCCTGACACCTTACTGTATTACCTGATGATATCCCAAAGTCTCTTGCTGGATTCCTTAGGTTTTTCTACGTATACCATCATGTCATGTGCAAATAGGGAGAGTTTGACTTCTTCTCTTCTAATCTGCATGCGTTTAATTCCTTGCTCCTGCCTGATTGCTATGGTGAGAACTTGCAACACTATGTTGAATAGTAATGGTGACAGTGGGCAGCCCTGTCTAGTACCTGATCTGAGGGGAAATGCTTCCAGTTTTTCACCATTGAGTATGATGTTGACTGTAGGTTTGCTCTATATAGACTCACTATCTTCAGGAATTTTCTATCCCCATTTTTTGTAGTGTTTTGATAATAAAGGGATGTTGCATTTTGTCAAAGGCTTTCTTCTTTGAAGGTTTTATAGAATTCATTTGTAAAGGCATCTGGTCCAGGACTTTCATTCTTGGGAAGGTTTTTGATAACTGTTTCAATTTTATTAGCTGTGATGGGCCTGTACATATTATCTACTTTCTCTTTATTTAATTTAGAAAGTTTGTAGGTATCTAGGAACTTGTCCATTTCTTCCAGGTTCTCTAGCTTGGTGGCATATAGTTGTTCACAGAAGCCTCACATGATATGTTGAATTTCTGCGGTGGCTATTGTGATATCTCCTCTTTCATTTACAATCTGATTTATTTGGGTCTTCTTCCTTTTTTGTTTTGTGAGTCTGGCTAAAGGTTTGTCGATTTTGTTCACTCTTTCAAAGAACCAACATTTGCTTTCATTGATCTTGTGTATGGTTTTCTTGTTTTCAATGTTATTTATTTCTGACCTAACTTTAGTTATCTCTGTCCTTCTGGATGCTTTAGGGTTCCTTTGTTCTTCTTCTAGGTCTTTACAATGTACAATCAGGTTGTTTATTTGTGCTTTTTCTTGTTTCCTAATGTGTGCTTGTATGGCTATGAACTTCCTTCTCAGTACTGCCTCAGCTGTGTCCCAAATATTTTGATAGCTTGTGTCTTCATTTTCATTGAACTCTCAAAACATTTTGACTTCTTCCTTTATTTCCTCTTTGACTCAGTACTTATTAAGTAGTGTACTGTTAAGCTTCCACATTTTGGGATTACTACTAATCTTTTTTTTAAAATTTTTTTAATATTTATTTTATTTATTTATTCCCTTTTGTTGCCCTTGTTGTTTTATTGTTGTAGTTATTATTGTTGTTGTTGTTGTTGGATAGGACAGAGAGAAATGGAGAGAGGGAGGGGAAGACAGAGAGGAGGAGAGAAAGACAGACACCTGCAGACCTGCTTCACCGCCTGTGAAGCGACTCCCCTGCAGGTGGGGAGCTGGGGTTCGAACCGGGATCCTTATGTCGGTCCTTGTGCTTTGCGCCACCTGCGCTTAACCCGCTGCGCTACAGCCTGACTCCCACTACTAATCTTTTGTTGATTGTTAAGTGTTAGTTTAATTCCACTGTGTTCTGAGAAGATGCTTGGGATGCTTTCAATGCTTTTGAATTTGCTGATGCTGTCTTTGTGGCCCAACATATGGTCTATCCTTGAGAATGATGCATGTGGATTTGAGTATAATGTGTATTCTAGTTTCTTGGGATGAATGACTCTGAAAATGCCCAATAGTTCTAGTTTATCTCCTCATTTAGCTCCCTCATGTCTTTATTGATTTTCTGCCTGGATGATCTGTCAAGTTGAGCGAGTGGGGTGTTGAAGTCCCCTAATTATTACTGTGCTGCTGTTAATATATTGCTGTAGCTCTTTCAGAAGGTGTTTGATGTATTTAGATGGCTTCTCATTGGGTGCATAGATGTTAATAATTGTTAAGTCCTCTTGATTGACTGATCCTCTGAGCACTAAGTAGTTTCCATCTCTATCTTTTAAAATGTGATTTATTTTAAAGTCTATCATGTCAGATAGGAGAATAGCTGTTCCTGCCCTTTTTGTTTTCCACTGGCTTGTATGATAGTTTTCCATCCTTTTCACTTTGAGTCTGTGTTTGTCTTGTTGAGTTAGGTGGGTTTCCTGTAGACAGCATATTGTTGGGTTGTGTTTTCTGATCCATCTTCCTACTCTGTGTCTTTTAATAGGTGAATTTAGGCCATAAACATTTATTGATATCATAGGCTGAAGATATTTTAACTCCATTTTTTAGATTTTTAGAGTGTTCTGATAGATGGCATATTTATGGTGGTCTGACTGTTTATAGGAGACCTTTCAGAACTTCTTTCAGGGCTGGCTTGGTAATAGTTTATTCTTTCAACTGTTGCTTGTCTGAGAAGGTTTTTATGCCTCCATCTAGTCTGAATGACAGTCTAGCAGGATACAGTAGTCTTGGTTGAAAGCCTTTCTCATTGAACACTCAGTAGATATCTTGCCATTCTCTTCTGGCCTGTAGCATTTGTGTGGAGAATTCTGCTGCTAATCTTTTTTTTTTTATTTTTTTTATTTAAGAAAGGATTAATTAACAAAACCATAGGGTAGGAGGGGTACAACTCCACACAATTCCCACCACCCAATCTCCATATCCCACCCCCTCCCCCGATAGCTTTCCCATTCTCTATCCCTCTGGGAGTATGGACCCAGGGTCATTGAGGGTTGCAGAAGGTAGAAGGTCTGGCTTCTGTAATTGCTTCCCCACTGAACATGGGCATTGACTGGTCGGTCCATGCTCCCAGTCTGCCTCTCTCTTTCCCTAGTAGGGTGTGTCTCTGGGGAAGCTGAGCTCCAGGACACATTGGTGGGGTCTTCAATCCAGGGAAGCCTGGCTAGCATCCTGATGGCATCTGGAACCTGGTGATTGAAAAGAGAGTTAACATACAAAGCCAAACAAATTGTTGAGCAATCATGGACCCAAAGCTTGGAAGCTTGGAATAGTGGAGAGGAAGTGTTAGGGAGGTACTCACTGCAAACTCTATTGTACTTCTGCTTTCAGGTATATATTTTGCAGTAGTTTATGGATACGTGTGAACATAAGCTCTCTCTCACAGAAACTGGTGTATATCTAGGTTTTGGGACTTTGTTAGAAAGTGAACCACCTGAGATGAAATTAGAGTGTACTATAAAAGGAAAGGTCTCACCCGAGTAATGAAGCTGAAGGGTTGTCATTCCACATGTGAAGTCTCTGGACACAGTCTGAGGTGAAGCATGTTGAGGTGGCAATCGTTGCGTTGGTTAGGTTGTGGTCGGCAGATGCAATATTATTTGATATGGATTGGGAGGTCTGCCGCTAATCTTATGGGTTTTCCTCTGTAGGTAACTCTTTATTTTTCTCTTGCAGCCTTCAGGATCCTTTCTTTTTCTTTATTCCTTTCAATTCTATATATGATGTGTCTTGGTGTCTTTAAGTCTGGGTTAATTCTGTTAGGGACCCTCTGGGCTTCTTGAACCTTTATGTCTTTGATGTTGTCTAGACTACAGAAATTCCGAGTTATTATGTCCTGAAGAATGCTTTCTTCCTTTCCCTCTCTTTCTTCCTCTGGTATGCCAATAATGGCTATATTGTTTCTTTTGAAGTCCTCCCTTAGGTCTCTGTTGTTGTTTTCAGTATCTATTAATCTCTTTTTTGAGATCTCTTACTTTTTTTTAGTTGTCTCTAATTCATCCTTGATCTTGCTAATTCTGTCTTCAGCCTTGTTGATTCTATTCTCTCTCTGCTCTACTGTTTTCTGGAGTTCATCTATTTTGTTACCCTGTTCTGATACTATTTTAGGTTGTTCAGCTAGTTGTGTTCTTAACTCAGCTATTTCAGCTTTTAGCTCTCTAATAACCTTGAGGTTATTTCTTCCAGGGTCTCATTCATTGTTTCTGCATTTCTGATGACAATTCTTTCAAACTTTTTATTCACTACTGTGATTATTTCCTTAACTAGTGTTTGGATGTTGACCCCATAATTTTGTGCTTCAACTTTTGGAGGGCTTTTAGCTGGACTCTTATCTTGGTTCTTTTCTCCAATATTTCTTCTTGTTGATTTAACTATTCTATATAGTATGTTGTGAGGTCCCTCTCTCAGTACTTTTGAAATTACTGGTCACTCTTGCCTGGGTTGACTTGTGTCTAAGTAAAGTACTAAAATAGTTCACAGTTGTGTAAATTGACAGTTGTTTCAATATTATTTTAGTCCCTGAGTTGGAGCACATTGGCTTAAAAACCTCTTTTGTTCTTTTTCTTCCCTGTAGGCTATGGGAGCCTGAGGGCTTTTAAATTGTAATTAGGCTTCTTAGCTTAGTCTCTCACTGCTGACCAAGAGATAAAGCAGGGTGGGGCATAGGTAATATAGTGGTTATGCAAAGAGACTCTCACAGCACTACCAGTGGGCCACCAAGGTATATATCTTCTCCTGAGTTTCCTGGTTAGTTCTCTGTCCCCTGGTGTCAGTACAGGGCCTTCTCCCTTCTGCTGCAGCTTCTGAGGGCAGTAGCAATGGAGATTCACAGTTGCATTTGGTGAGTCTTAAGGGAGACCTCTCCTCCTTTCAGCTTTCTTTTTGTTGGTGAAACAGACTGAAGGTGGAGTCTCAACTGCTAAACTGCTGGACTGTTACCAGCCACTTAATGTCTCCCTAGGCTCCTGTCTGTCTGTGAGCCACATGTATTTGCACTCACCCATGATTTGGTGGGTTCCTGAAGTCATTCTAGTCCTGTCTTGTTGCAGTCCCAGATGTTCTCCTTTGGTATTCCTAACTGACCTGGGAGAGGAGAGGAGAGAAATATAGCTGCTGCTGCTCTGTAGGCCTGCCTCTGGACCCCTGTGAGTTTCTAAACAAGTCCCGTTAATAGTCTGTAGGTTCTGAGGCAACTATTCACTATGTTCTCATCAGGACAACAACATGGAAAGGCTCCCACCACAAAGACACACCACTGAACCACCAAGGTGTAGATCTTCTCCTGAGTTTCCTGGTCAGTTCTCTGTCACAGGGCCTCCCCCCAGCTACTCCAGCCACTGACAGCAGTAGCAGTGGAGACTCACAGTCTCATTTGGTTAGTCTTAGGGGACTCCTCTCCTCCCTTCAGCAATCTTTTGTTGGTAAAACAGACTGGAGGTGGTGCATCAACCGGTATACTGTAGGACTGTTACCATCCACATTGTAAATGATAGAGGAGATATCACAACTGACACCACAGAAATCCAGAAAATCATGTGAAATTTCTATGAGGAACTATACAACACCAAGATAGAGAATCTGGAAGAAATGGAAGAATTCCTGGAAACATACTCTTCCAAAACTGAACCAAGAAGAAATACAAAACCTAAATGCACCAATCACAGACCAAAAAATTGAAACAGTTATTAAGAATCTTCCCAACAACAACAGTCCTGGACCAGATAGCTTCACAAATGAATTATTTTTTTTTAGTTTTCAATGTTTATTTATTTATTTATTTTAAAAAGGAGACATTAACAAAACTGTAGGATAGGAGGGGTACAACTCCACACAATTCCCACCACCAGATCTCTATATCCCACCTCCTCCCCTGATAGCTTTCCCATTCTTTATCCCTCTGGGAGTATGGACCCAAGGTCATTGTGGGTTGCAGAAGGTGGAAGGTCTGGCTTCTGTAATTGCTTCCCCACTGAACATGGGCATTGACTGGTCGATCCATACTCCCAGTCTGCTTCTCTCTTTCCCTAGTAGGGTGGGCTCTGGGGAAGCGGAGCTCCAGGACACATTGGTGGGGTCGTCTGTCCAGGCAAGTCTGGTTTGCATCATGCTGGCATCTGGAACCTGGTGGCTGAAAAGAGCGTTAACATACAAAGGCAAACAAATTGTTGAACAATTATGGACCTAAAGGCTGGAATAGTGCAGATGAAGTGTTGGGGGTACTCACTGCAGACTATTGTGTACTTTGGCTTTCAGGTATATATTTTGTCCTAGTTTATGGAAACGTGTGAACATATGCTGTATCTCAGGGGACCTGGTTTTTGCAGTGCTAGGGATTAGTCACCATTTTTTACAGTAATCAGATATCAGAGACATGTCTTTCGTGTTTCCTCGAGGATGTCGAACTTGGATGCCTGAGTTGCACAGCAGATGTCATCGGCGTAGATGAACTTCCTTGAAGAAGTTTCTGGGAGGTCATTGATGTAAATATTAAATAGCATAGGAGCCAGAACAGAGCCCTGGGGGAGGCCACTTGAGACAAGTCTCCATCTGCTAGACTTGTCACCCAGATGCACCCGGAATCTTCTGTTTTGGAGAAGAAACGATGTAGTGTTGGCCACCCATGGAGGCAGGCATCTTGAGATCTTGACTAGGAGACCACGGTGCCAGACCGTGTCATAGGCTGCTGTGAGATCAACAAAGACAGCACCCATCTTTAAATTCTTCTGGAATCCATTTTCAGTGTAAGTTGAGAGGGTCAGGGCTTGTTCGCAGGTAGATCTTCCTGGGCGGAAACCAGCTTGGGCGAGTGATAGGAATTTCTCTGTAAGATGAGAAATACGTGACAGCCAGCAGCTGTTCCCGGTTTAACCCTCTTCAAAGCGTCTTCCAGTTCAGACAGTGTAAAGGGAGAGAGTTTTGGAGATCATCTGTTTTCCATCTACACCATGCCTCGGCCTCGCGTGAACTTAATGTGCAGCTTGGCGGTACGAGAATCCGGCATGAAGCCCAGCCAGTCTATCTTGGTGTTACTCTCGATCGCACTCTGTCATTTCACAAACATCTCATAAAAACTGCAGCAAAGGTGGGTGCGAGGAATAACATCATTGCAAGACTGGCCAGCTCCTCATGGGGCACGAGCGCTTCCACACTAAGATCATCATCTCTGGCATTATGCTATTCCACTGCAGAATACTGTGCCCCAGTATGGTTCCGTAGCCCCCATGTCCACTTGGTCAATTCCAAATTATATTCCTCTATGAGGATAATCTCTGGAACCATCCATTCCACCCCGGTTCCATGCCTGCCAATTCTTAGCAACATCGCCCCCCCAGATATTCGTCGGGATGCGGCATCATCTAAGTTCATTTCCCACGTCTACGCTCGACCAGACCTGCCAATATATGCGGATATCTTCGCCCACCCTGTTCAACGCTTGACGTCTCGTCACCCAATCTGGTCCCCTACGCCTACACTGAACTCTGTTCCAGTCTCTTGGAAACAGAGTTGGCAGTCAGCTGAGGTAAAGAACAAACACCTCATCACAGACCCCTGCGGGTGTCAACCCGGCTTTGACCTAGCACGTTATGATTGGGCCCTCCTCAATCGCTATCGAACAGGCCATGGCCGGTGCGCCGCTATGTTCCATCGCTGGGGAGCCAGAGACGACCCGAATTGCCCCTGCGGCTACAGACAGACTATGACCCACATAATCAATGACTGCCACCTCTCCAGATTCAAAGGAGGTCTCGAAACTTTACATCAGGCTCAACCTGATGCTGTTGACTGGCTACAGAAGAAGGGCAAATGCTAGAAGAAGAAGAAGGGGACCTGGTCTATATCTAGTTTTGGGGACTTTACTGGGGAGTGGAACACCTGGAATGGAATTAGAGAATACTATGAAAGGAAAGGTCTCACCTGAGTAATGAAGGAGAAGGGTTGTCATTCCACACCTGAAGTCTCTGGTCACAGTCTGAAGTGAAGCATGTTGAGCTGACAGTCGTTGTGTTGATTAGGTTGTGATCAGTGGATGCAATATTATTTGATATGAAATGAGAGAAGCATGCAGGAAAGTGCACACCCCCTAAGGTTCCAGGACTGGGGGAAATATAGGCTCTATAGTGGAAATGTGAGGTTCCTGTTGTCTTAGGGTTCAAGAAGACACTGGATAGTTACTGTTATCATCACATTATTTGGTAATTGGGTTAACTATGAAAAGTCGCTTTGTTGGGATTTGCTGTATAATACTCAACATCTTGTATATAGCTGTGCCACTGGTTGCTTCTGTTCTCGCTGGTCTAGGCTTTTGAGAAAGTCAACATATCAAAGACTCAGCCTATGTATTAAAAAGACTCAGTCTGTGCTTTAAAAAGTGCGAGACAACATATCAAAGACAGCCTATGTATTAAAAAGACTCAGTCTGTGTTTTAAGAAATTCTAGATATACCATCAGTTTTTTTTTATATGTTGTCTCTCCCAAAAGCCTAGACCAGGGAGAACAGAAGCAACCAGTAGCACAGCTATATACAAGATGCTGGGTATGTTAAACCTATCACCAAATAATGTGACGATAACAATGACTATCCATTGTCTTCTTGAACCCTAAGACAACAGGAACCTCACATTTCCACTATAGAGCCTATATTTCCCCCAGTCCTGGAACCTTAGGGTGGGGCCCACTTTTCTGCATGCTGCTCTCAATACAAATCAAATAATATTGCATCCGCAGATGACAACCTAATCAATGCAACGAGTGCCACCCCAGCATGCTTCACTTCAGACTGTGACCAGAGACTTCAGGTGTGGAATGACAACCCTTCAGCTTCATCACTCAGGTGAGACTTTTCATTTCATAGTATTCTCTAATTCCATTCCAGGTGTTTCACTCCCCAATAAAGTCCACAAACCTAGATATAGTGCAGGTCCCCTGAGATAGAGCATATGTTCACACGTATCCATAAACTAAGGGAAAAATACATACCTGAAAGCAGAAGTACACAAGAGCATGCAGGGAATACCCCCCAACACTTCATCTGCACTATTGCAGTCTTTAGGTCCATGACTGTTCAACAATCTGTTTGGCTTTGTATGTTAACTCTCTTTTCAGCCACCAGGTTCCGGATGCCAGCAAGATGCTGACCAGACTTCCCTGGACAGACGAATCCATCAATGTGTACTGGAGCTCCACTTCCTCAGAGCCTCATCCTACTAGGGAAAGAGAGAGGCAGACTGAGAGTATGGATCGCCCATTCAACGCCCATATTCAGCGGGGAAGCAATTACAGAAGCCAGACCTTCAACCCTCTGCAATCCACAAAGACCCTGGATCCATATTCCCAGAGAGATAGAGAATGGAAAGGCTATCAGGGGAGGGGATGGGACATGGAGATAGGGTTATGAGAATTGTGCGGAATTGTACCCCTCTTATTCTATGGTTTTGTTAATGTCTTCTTTCTTAAATAAAAAAAAAAAGTTCGAGACAAATAATCAATTTTCCCCTCTCATATTAATTAGTGATTTATATGACTAACAATTAATAGAAGTGTACATAAATACCATTCCCACCACCAAAAGACTGTGTCCTATCCCACCTACCCCTCCCCCCCACCACCCCAGGAAGCTGAATTTTCACCCTCCCCCTCACTGCAGGGTTTTTACTTTGGTGCCCTACTTTAGATTTAGTCAAATCCTACTTTTAGTTTCCCTTTCTGTTCTTCTTTCTCAGCTTCTGTTGATGAGTGGAATCATCCCATACTCATCTTTATCTTTCTGACTTAGCTCACTTAACATAATTCCTTCTAGCTCCATCCAAGATGGGTCAGAGAAGGTGGGTTCACTGTTCTTAATAGCTGCATAGTATTCCATTGTGTATATATGCCACAGTTTTCTCAGCTACTCATCTGTTTTTGGGCACCTAGGTTGTTTCCAGGTTTTATCCATTACAAATTGTGCTGCTATGAACATAGGTGTACACATATCTTTTTGGTTGGGCATTATGGAATCCTTGGGGTATATCCCCAGGAAAGGAATTACTGGGTCATATGAAAGGTCCATGTCAAGCCTTGTGAGAGTTCTCCAGAGAGGTTGAACCAATTTACATTCCCACCAGCAGTGAAGAAGTGTTCCTCTGTCCCCACAGCCTCTCCAGCATTTGTTGTTGCTGTCCTTCTTGATGTATGCCATTCTCACGGGAGTGAGGTGGTATCTCAATGTTGTCTTAATTTGCATTTCTCTGACAATCAGCGACATGGAGCAATTTTTCATGTGTTTGTTAGCCTTTTGGATCTCCTCTGAAGTGAATGTTTTGCTCATATCCTCTTCCCATTTTTGGATGGGGTCATTTGCTTTTTTGGTGCTAAGTTTGCTGAGATCTTTGTATATTTTGGTGATTAGTCTCTTGTCTGATGTATGGCATGTGAAGATCTGCCATTCTGTGAGGGGTCTCCTTGTTTGTGTGATAGTTTCTTTGGCTGTGCAGAAGATTTTCAATTTGATGTAGTCCCATTGGTTTGTTTCTGCTTTAGTCTTCCTTGCAATTGGGTTTGTTTCATCAAAGATGTCCTTGAGGTTTAGGTGGAAAAGTGTTCCACCAATGTTTTCCTCTAAGTATTTGATAGTTTCTGGTCTAACATCTAGGTCCTTGTTCCATTTGGAGTTGATTTTTGTTTCTGGTGAGATAAGGTGGTTCAGTTTCATTCTTCTGCATGTTTCAACCATTTTCCCAGCACTATTTATTGAGGAGAGCCTCCTTCCTCCATTTAATACTTTGGGCCTCCTTATCAAAGATTAGATGTCCATAGGTGTGGGGATTTAGTTCTGGGCAGTAAATCCTGTGGTCAGAAGCCAGATAGACTAGGGCCTGGGCCTAAGACACTCATCAGTGGAATTTGAAGAAGAAAAATCTATGGACAGATGCTGGTACTTGCATGGGGGGGCCTCTCAGCAGAGATAAACCATACTGGCCTCTTGTGTTAAATCTAGTTAAAAGACAGGAGACCATTTGGTTGCAAACGAACTGTTTATTGTACAGAAGGCAGGGTTTAAATAGCAGAAGGGAACAAGGACATTTTTCACATGTAGCAATAAGGGTAGGCTTTTGAAGGGCAGAACCCCCATGGTGAAGATTCCAAGGAATGAGAAGAATTGATAGTGTTAGGGGAGACTTCTGGAATGATTAGTGGCAATTGGGTAAGAGAGTCAATTATCTGAAGGTGTTTAGAAGGACATTTTAATTATCCCAGCAAGGGAGAAGCAGACAGAGAGGAGCCTTGAAGGAAGAGAGATAAGATAGAGGAGATCAAAGTGGAGGAGGGGTTTAAGGACACAGGAAGGAAGAGCCTTTTGGTCAAGGCAGAATGGTGATATATGGAGTATGTGTCATCACAGCAGGTGAACTATAGTGAACTTTAAGCAGGCAAACCATTTGGCTTATAACAAGGATATGAATTAAGTGTTAGGGGGTGTAGGTTCTTGTAATGCTTGGGAGACTGACAAGGGGAAACTGAGTCAGGAAAGCTTTACCCTTCATTCTCGACCCCAGAAAGGGAGAGACTGACAGGTGGGGTATCTTTTCAGACCTCCATCTTTATGATGGGAGTTCCTTTATGCTCTTATCATGCTTTCAGAATTATTCCCAAAGCCAGAGGCCAAAAAGAGTCATCCCCTAAGTGGTAGAGAGTTGACCTAGCTAAATTTATTTATTCTAAACTGCTGGGATAACCTGAGGGTGCTTCTTCCAGAGCAAGTGCTCTCTGGGTCGGAGAGAACTTGACTGGAACCAACCTAGGCTGCTGCGTGGGAGAGGGATCAGGAACTAATGCTGGGCTAGCATTGCAGAAGAGAGACTCTGGGACTCTTGGAGCCGGAAGGCAATCCCAAGTGTGTTTAATCAGAAGAGCAGCTGTATTTATACTCGCCAAGTAGGTGGAAACAGGATGTGACGTAGATAGGGTGGAGCAAAAAGAGAGTGGTGGAAATCAGGGTGTGACTGGGAGAGGGGGCAGAGCAAAAAGACAGTTAGTTTGAACCAGTGGGATTAAACCAGTGCCCTGCAGGCAGGGAGGTTCTTAGGTAACAGGTTATGTAAATAGACTGCAGAGTTAAGCAGGGGGAAGCTGGCCTACTGCCCAACACTAAACACTAGATACTCAATATGCCATAGGGAAAGACAAAAAAATGGTCTGAGAGCAATTTGTGCAATTTACCTGTTAAAATCCACTGTACAAAAAGCCACATTACACAGAATACTTAGAAACAACTGGATGAGTGACCAGGTAGTAGCACAGTGCATTAAGCACACTTGGTGCAAAGCGCAGGGACCGGCATAAGGATACTGGTTTGAACCTCTGACTCCACACCTGCAGGGGGGTCACTTCACAGGTGGTGAAGCAGGTCTGCTGGTGTCTATCTTTCTCTCCCCCCTCTGTCTTCCCCTCCTCTCTCAATTTCTCTCTGTCATAGCCTATAACAAAGACAGCAATAAGAACAATAATAATACTAGTAATAACATCAATGATAACGATAAGCAACAAGGGCACCAAAAATGAAAAAATACCTTCCAGGAGTAGTCAATTGAGGAAAAAAACAATTCTTGGACTGTTTCTGGATGTCTCCAGAAAGCATGGCTGCACCCAGCATTTTTATATAAAGTCAATTAAGTTTCAGAGTACTCTGAGCAAAATGGGTCATACAAAAAATTTTGGTCATTCAACTCACTCAGTTTTTTTTTCAACTCACTAACTCATAAATCACAACTGGCCAGTCATAGCTTAAGACATTCGGGGGAGAGGGGTAGAGATAGCTCTGTGAGCCAGATTTTTCAGATTCTGCCATGTCGTATTATGGATCCTGGAGTGCGTCCTGTAGCCAGTCCTCTTGCAGTGTTTCTTGTTCCTCAGGGATAGCAGCACC
This sequence comes from Erinaceus europaeus, assembly GCF_950295315.1. Classification (NCBI taxonomy): domain Eukaryota; kingdom Metazoa; phylum Chordata; class Mammalia; order Eulipotyphla; family Erinaceidae; genus Erinaceus; species Erinaceus europaeus. The sequence continues at coordinate 118,182,509 of NC_080162.1, forward strand.
ATCATGTGGGTATTGCCAGACATGGTGGGCAGGAACCCAGACAGGTTTGGAGTAATTCTGTGGAAAAACGTATGCAAAACCCCTCCTCATCGTCAATAGAGGGTCAGGCCCTTTCCAAATTTTATTGAATGGGTCTTTCCATTTGACTTTAATAGCTGGGAGTAGTTGGTGTTTGCCAATGAAGAATAATTGGAGGTTGGTCCTAGTTTTTGTAAATATTAAAGATATTTAATGTAATTAAGGCTTTTGCCAACTGGATATTGGGGGGGTACATTTTCCCTTTTTCTTTATTTAATTGAGCCTTAAAGGTTTGATGGGCCCTCTCGACAATGCCTTGTCCCTGTGGATTATACGGAACGCCTGTAGTATGAGTAATGTTCCAGAGGGAACAAAAATCTTTAAATTGTTTGCTGGTAAAAGCATACCTATTGTCAGTTTTAAGTTGAAGAGGTATGCCCATTACAGCAAAACAAGAGAGCATAGGCTTAGAAGCTTTTTTGAGTTTTCTCCATTTGAGCTGTAGCCCACATAAACTTAGAGAAGGTATCAATTGAGATTAACACATATTTTTGTTTGCCAAAGTTGGGTATGTGGGTGAGATCAACTTGCCAAAGAGTGCTGGCTTTTAAGCCTCGAGGGTTAACCCCAAGAGTTTGAATAGCAGATGCTTTGATTAGACCTGCACAAGAGGAGCATGTAGCAAGAATGCGTTTTAACTTTGCCAGAGGAATATCAGGAAATCGAGCTCGAAGGCCTTTAAGATTAACATGGGTTAGGGAATGAAAGTCAGCAAGATTAGAGACAGAGGCTAGGATAATTCCTGTGGAGGCGAGGTGGTCAGATGAAGCATTCCTTTCAGACAGGGGACCAGGAAGAGGGCTGTGGGAACGAAGGTGTTAAACATACAGTGGTTGGGTTCGAGAACAGAGCATAGAGGCAATTTGAATTAAGAGAGGAGAAAGTGGGTTGTCATCAATTCTCACATAAGAACAAGCAAGCCATGGAAGTAAGTTAACAGTATACACACTGTCAGAAAAAAAAAGGTTGAAGGCTTCTTGCACAACTTTTAATGCAAGGAAAACAGTACAGTTCTTTGTACTGAGGGGAATTATCAGGAAGTTCAGTAAAGAGAGGTTTGGGGTATAGCTGGTCTGGATAATATATAAGGGCAGCAGCTCCCTTTTTTCCACCATCAGTGAACACTGTAGGAGCAGAGGGGATGGGATCTCAAGAGAAAAGTTTAGGTACTAGTGGAGGCAAAAGAGGTAAAGAAACTATCAAATTATTAGAGGGAAAATTATTATCTAATTGTCCTGGAAAACCCATTATACTTATGGCAAAATGAGAATGGTGGCATATGAGCCATTCTGTATATGTGAGAGAAAAGGGAAGAATGATTGAATCTGGTTCCCTTCCTAAGACCTATACCGATCTGTTTATTCCTTGGCGAACGATTAATGCTAAGGCATCAATCTTGGTAAGAAGTCTTGGTGCTCCCCCTACTGGCGTATGAAGCCATTCGAGAATGCCATGCTTCTGCCACAGTGCCCCACTACCGAGGGGGTGGAGTTAAAGATTAGAAGATTTACTGGAGAGGAGAAGAACCGAACGAGGTGCATCTCCTGGAGAGCCTAGTTAACTCTTTCCAGTGCCAAGGAGGCTTCTGGGGTTAACATATGCTTTGAGGAGGGCTGTTTGTTTCTTTTTAACAGATCAAAGAGCGGTTTCAGGCAGCTAGTAGGGAGATAAAGATACTGCCTAAGCCTATTTAAATTTCCAAGAAAACTTTGTAAAGAAACAAGAGTGAGATTAGAAGGAAAAGTAACACAAGGTTTTAAAGGACAGATCTGTGTTAGGGAAATCTCTGAGCCTAAGAAAGATATTGGAGGAATTAGCTTTATCTTCTCAGGAGCTGCATTAAGTCCACTTTTCTTTAAGGCAGAGATAAGAAAATCATGTAGGGCAGAGAGATCTATATCTAATTCTCCCCATATTAACACTTCATCCATACAATGAAAAACCTTAAGGCCCTTATGAATATACGGGAAAAGGGCAGATTTAACAGCCTCTTGACAATTAATAGGACTATTGGCCATACCCTGGGGAAGTACCACACATTTATATCTATTGGCAGGGCTGGCGTTATTAATAGAAGGAACAAAGAAGGCAAAACGTTTACAATCTTGTGGGTGTAAGGGAATATAGAAAAAACAATCCTGTATATCAATAGCTATGATTGGAATTCCCATGGGAATTGCAGAAGCAAGAGGCAAACTCCTTTGGGGGGAGCCCCAAACCTGCATGGTTTTATTAACTGCACAAAGATCTTGGAGGAGGCGCCATTTTCCCGAGTGCTTTTTAATCACAAAGACAGGACTATTCCATGGGCTCCAGGAATGATGAATGTGTCCCAAGGACAACTGCTCTCGGACGAGCTCTTTTAAAATTTCTAGCTTCTCCCTAGGCAAAAGCCACCATTACACCCAGACAGGTTTGTTAGAAAGCCAATCTAAGCAGGGAGTTCTGTTACAAACAGTGGAAGTTAGTATTGGGGGTGCTGGTTGGGTCTAGTAGTCTCACATGAGTGAGTGTGGTGCCCTGAAGAAGCGTCTGAGCATATTACTACATCCAGAGATTCCAGCAAGTCTCTGCCCAGTAAATTGGTACTTATATCAGCTATTAAAGAATGAAAACATCCGGTAGTCCCTTCTGGATCTTCCCACAAAAGCGAATCTCGTGTAAGGAATGCTTGAGTCAACCCTCCAACACCATGTAAACGTGGCCCTGGGAGGAGTTCCCAGCTCTGGGGAACCTCTGCTTGTCTTAAGATTGTTTTGTCTGCCCCTGTGTCAATCAAACACTTAAATGGAATATTACCAATCCTTACCATCATAGTCGGGTGACCCCTTTCTAAAACAGGGGTGGTCCACATAATCTCAGGCTCTGAATCCGAACCTTTCACTTGCTCCAGCCAGTTATTTCTACACTGGGAGTTCCCACACGCCATGTGCTCCTCCTTCGGCTCACCCTCTGCCATTGTTACTTGGTGTGGTGGGCGGAATGACGGGTTGGGTCCCAGTCTGGGCTTTTGTTTATGGAAGAAGGGCGCGGCACCGAGTTTGCGACCTGCTTCATTCCCTCTTGAAGGCGGGGCTAAGGAACACCCCACACCTAGTTTAAATCCCTGTTTACATTTGGCAGGGGCATGCCATTCCTATGGAACCTTGACCAACAATCTCTCCTCCAATGAAACCCTTTCTGGCATCTAGGACAAGGCATTCAGGGTCTCTGGCTCCCTGATTGGAGGTAGGGTTGCCCTGACTGGAGGTGGGGTTGCCCTGACTGGAGGCGGGGTTGCGGTTTATTTTATGGACATTGGTTACGCCAGTGCCCTTGGAGACCGCACTGAAAGCAAGCCCCTTTTCGCTTATGTAGTGTAGCTGCATAGGCCTGCATAATAGGTGCTTGATCTAAGATCCTGTGTAGCTAAAATCCAGCTAGTTGGGTGTTTGTTCTTAAGACTGAGACATGCCTGTCAGAAGTCCAGAAGTATGCCATCCTAGACAATGGATTTCAGGAGGAGAAAACGGGCATCAGGATTATAAATCTTCCTTTCCAAACTTGATTGGACCCTCGCAATGAATTTAGCCAGGGATTCATCCAGTTCTTGGTGAAGGGAGAGAATGGGGGCTGAGGCCGCTTCCATGGGTGGTATTAACTGCTCCCATGCTTTTAATACACAGAGGCGTACCTGATCAAAATACCCGGGTGGAAATGGCCTCTGCCTGTTGAATTCCTGTTTCCAAATGGCCCATTCCAAACAATGCGTCAAAATTCCCCTCTGGTTGATTTTGACTATTTTTCCGTGATTGTTGTAAACACTTGTCATGAAAAAATGCCTCCCATTGCAGGAAGAGGGGGCCTGGGAGCGTAGCACAAGTTATATCCCTCCAATATTGGGGGGTATTAAGGTTCTGGAGCAGGCCTTGTAAAGTGGACCTGGTCCATGAAGCATGAACTCCATCCTCCTTAATAGCCTGACGAAGTTTTTTTTAGATCTGTGGTGGAATACGGATACCAGGCCTGAGGTTTTTGTCTATTGGGGACAACATTGGCTGGGAATGTGTGGACTTGCTCTGATAGCTGTGTAGCAGTGGGGGGAGGAGTCACAGAAGTGGAAATCTGTTGGGACCATGTGTAAGCCTGATAGAGCTTAGGGAGAACCACCCCCATCCTTGGATGGAGGTCTGAGAAGATAACCTCTTGGTAAGTCTCTCTCAACCGAGGTGAGCATAAGGGGGGAAACTCAGACTTGGTTCTTTCCTTCTTGACTCTCAGGCCTACAGAAACCCCAGTACTTTCTTCCATTAATTGCAGGCCACATGGCTGCAGATTCACTTATTCAAAGTCACCTTCTGATCACAGAATAACACACCGTATCACACACTTCATCACACACCTCAGACCCCAGACAAGAGAAATTCCAAACTGTATGGCTTTTTGATATCCATCTTCTCTCTGTTTCACCCTACGGGTTTAACCCCTATGCTTCTCTCAAATACCTTTGGATAATTAAGTTGCTTATGTCATGGAGAATAACTGTCTTGTATCTCATCAATTCCTGTCATACCAGCCCCCTATCTTAGGGGCATGCGACCGTTAAGAAACCTGTAATTTCTGACATATTTCAGTAATATTCCCTTCATTTGTTTTTCTATTTAACTCATGTCCACTTTGCTAATAAACGGATTCTACGGATTCTATGGATTCTAGGATTCTAGGCACCCTAAGAGTCCCCTGGTGTCTTACTTCGTGTCACCCCTGTCATGAGCGAGAAAGAACCAGTCCGTTACCTTTCCCCTGGAGACCACCCCAAACCAGAGAGAGATACCGAAAGAAACCGCTGGATAAGCGGCAGCCAAAGAAGCAGATGTGGAGACTGCAGAAGAATCCGGACATGTGTCTGACAAAATGGGAGCCTCGGGGCAAGATGCAGAGGGCTTAGGATGGGATTGGGACAAGCTTTGCTTCTTCTTTTAAGCATTTATGGTGCTGGGTAAGTGCTGACCATTTCCTTTAGTTCTTGGACCTCAGCTTCAAGGTCCCTTAGCATTTTGGGAGGTTGCCCTATATATCCCCTAAAAGCTGCGACCATGGTCAAAATCAGCCAAGGTGTAGCCCTGAGAAAAATGTCCCAGAGATATAAAAACTGTATATAGAAAAGAGTACAGGATTTGGAAAAGATCGTCCATGGTGGAGAGGTCTCAGGAAAATAATAAGAAATAAAAGAGAGAAGAAAAAAAAAAAAGAATCACAGTGTCTTAACACGAGGTTGCAGATAGCCAAGCGTGTATACTTTTCTGGGACGTCTTCTCGTAAGTCTGCTGCTTATGTGTCCCTGTTTGGGGTGCCAGATGCCAGGATAGCCTGAGGGTGCTTCTTCCGGAGCAAGTGCTCTCTGGGTTGGAGAGAACTCGACTGGAGCCAGCCTAGGCTGCTGCGTGGGAGAGGGATTAGGAACTTGTGCCAGGTTAGCATCACAGGAGAGAGACTCTGGGACTCTTGGAGCCAGAAGGCAGTTCCATGTGTGTTTAATCAGAAAAGCAGCTGTATTTATAGTCGCCAAATAGGGTGGAAATAAGATGTGATGTAGAGAGGGTGGAGCTAAAAGAGAGTACAAACTAGTGGTGGAAAATAGGGTGTGACTAGGAGAGGGGGCGGAGCCAAAAGAGAGTACAAACCAGTGAGATTAAACCAGTGCCCTGCAGGCAGGGCGATTCTTAGGTAACAGTGGTTATGTAAATAGACCACAGCATTAAGTAGGGGGAAGCTGGTGTACTGCCCAACACAAATTGGGTCCCCCGAGACTCGACACTGGGCCCATGAGGCTCGATCTAGCGTTCCACAAGGCTCGAACGTGTGTTCTGCAGGCCCTATCCAGAGTCCCATGAGTCCCAAACCTGGGTCCTGAAAGACTCAAATTGGGTCCTGGGAGACCCAAACCAGGACCCATGAGGCTCGAGCCTGGGTCCCACAAGAGTTGACCTCGGGCCCACAAGGCTTTGACCCGGTCCTGTGAGGCTCGAACCTGGGTCCTGAGATGCTCTAATTGGGTCTGGTGAGAACTGACCCCAGGCCCACGAGACTTGAACCCAAGTCCCATGAGGCTCGAACCCGGGGCCCAGGAGGCTCAAATCGGGTCCCATGATATTTGACCCAGGCCCATGAATCTCTATCCCAGGTCCCACGAGACTCAAACCCGTGTCCCATGGGCCCTATCCCAAGACCTATGAGTCACGAACCTGGGTCCCAGGAGGCTCAAATCAGGTCCCACAAGACCTGACCCCGGGCCCAAGAAACTCCAACCCGGGTCCCACGAGGCTTGAACTCGGGTTCCAAGAGGCTCAAACGCAGGTCCTGAGATGCTTGAATCGGGTCCTGTGAGATCCGACCCCGGGCCCACGAGGCTCGAACCCAGGTCCCGAGAAGCTTGAACCCAGGTACCGCAAGGCTCAAATCAGGTCCTGCGAGACTTGACCTCGAGCCAACGAAGTTCGAACCTGGGTACTGCGAGGCTTGTACCAGGGTCCCACGAAGCTTGAACCCAGGTTCTGAGAAGCTCGAACCCAGGTAATGCGAGGCTCAAATCGGGTCTTGCAAGACTATCTCCGGGCCCATGATGCTTGAACCTGGTTCCTGTGAGGCTCGAACCCGGGTCCTGCAAGGCTTGAACAAGGGTCTCGAGATACTCGAATTTGCTCCAGTGAGAACCAACCCTGAGCCCACGAAGCTTGAACCCAAGTCCCATGAGGCTTGAAACTGGGTACTGAGAGGCTCAAATTGTGTCCTGTGAGACTCAACCCCAGGCCCACAAGGCTCAAACCCTGGTCCCTTGAGGATCGAAGCCGGGTACCACGAGGCTCTAATCGAGTCCTGAGAGACCAGACCTCAGGCCTACAAGGCTTGAACCTGGGTCCCGCGACTCTCCTACCCAGGTCCAGCAAGGCTCGAACCTGGGTACTGAGATGCTCAAATCGGGTCCATCGAGAATGGAACCCCAGGCCCACAAGCTCAATCCCTGGTGCCACGAGCCTCGAACCCTTGTCCTTTGGGGCCTATGCTGAGTCCCATGAGCCTGAACCCGGGTCCCACGAGGTTCAAATCTGGTCTTGTGAGATCCGACCTGAGGCCCACAAGGCTTGAACCCGGGTCCGTTGAGACTCGAACCCAGGACACATGTGGCTGGAAACCAGGTACCACGAGGCTCAAATCTGGTCCAGTGAAACTCGACCCTGGGCCCTCGAGGCTCAAACCTGCATCCTGCGAGGCTCGAACCCAGGTCCCGAGATGCTCAAATTGGTTTCAGCGACAAGTGACCCTAGGCCCATGAGGCTTGAACCTAAGTCCTGCGAGGCTCAAACCCAGGTACCAAGAGGCTTAAATCGGGTCCCAGGAGACCCAAACCAGGGCCCACCAGGCTCGAACCCAGGTACTGAGAGGCTTGAATCTGGGTACTGTTTGGCTCAAATTGGGTCCAGCAAGACTCGATCTCGGGCTCACAAGGCTTGAACCTGGGTCCCACGAGGCTGGAAATCAGGAACTGCAAGGCTCAAACCGGGTCCCATGAGACAGGACCCTAGGCCCAGGTGGCTAGAACCTGGGACCCGTGAGGCTCAAATCAGGTCCCATGAGACCTGACTCTGGGTCCACAAGGCTCGAACCCAGGTCCCATGAGGCTCAAATCAGTTTCCATGAGACTCGACCCCGGCCCCACGAGGCTCGAATTTGGGTCCTTCAAGGCTCGAACCCAGGTACCACGAGGCTCAAATCAGGTCCCAAGAGACTTGACCTTGGGTCCACGAGGCTTGAACCCGGGTCCCTCGAGGCTCATACTGTGTCGTCAGAGTTTAGGGCACCAGTATGCCGGGCTAGCTTCCCGGTGGGAGACAGACAACCAGGGACTCATGGATGAGTGGAGAAGCAGTATTTCTTTATTGATGAGTGAACAGTTCAAAAAACTAATCTAATCTAATCACAACCCAATTCTGTCTTGCCTCTCTCTCCTCCAGTGGAAGAGTCAGGAACCAAGGAAGTACATAGGATAGGGGGCAAGGAGAAGGAAGAAGCGTGAAAAGGCAAGGATTAAACCAAAATCTTCCAGGGGCAGGGGGAGTGAGACCAAACCAATGTAACAGAATGACCATGTAAATAGACCACAACGTCAAGCAATGTAACAGAAGGGATCCCAGAAGCAGAACTAGAAGCATACCAACAATTCCCCCTTTTCTTTTTACCATAGTATTGACCATAGTATCAGGAGTGTGGGGTGAACAGAAACCTATATCGAACAGGCATTTTCAAAAAAGAAACTGGCACAAACATGGAGGAACAAGTAAGCAAGCAACAAGAATCAGTGTGATGCCAAGGGAAGGCCTGAGGGGGGCATTTCTTGCCTCTGTGGGCTTCTCTTGCCTCTGGGGCATTTCTTGCCTCAACGGGTGTTTCTTGCCTCTGTGGGCATTACCTAGCAAGGAGTGGGGGTATTGCCTATAGAGTCCCAAGGCAGCTGGCTGCAGTCAGTCTTTGAGAAACCCAGAAGCATAAAGGGAAGCTGCTATAAAGTTGTGTACCAGTAAGTCTGATAGAAGTGCCAGTTCAAAGCAGATGTCCATGGAATAAATGCCAGGGGGTGAAATGCTGCATGAGGAAGGTCAGCCACTGGAATTCTGTTTTTTTGTAGAGAACTTGACAGCTGTAATTTACTTAGTTGTGAAAAAAAACCAAAACTTGTAACAAGTTAGAAGTTTACTATAATTGATAACTCGATGATTATAATTGGTTTAAGTATCTTTATAAATTTGGAAGGTCTTTCTCATTTCATTTTAAGGCTCCTTAACCAATTTAAGTGCAATAAAATGTGGTAAGGCAAAGAACCATTGTTAGAGCCTCAGGCATGAGAATCATTAGCATAATCATTGTATAATCTATCTTATGCCTGGGCTGGTTCTACCTCTAAATGAGAAGGTATTTGAGATCTTTACATATCAATAACATCTATTTTACCTTTTGTTACACCTGTACAAGATGGAGACACACCCTTGGTGTGCGCAGGTTTTTTAGACCAAGTTAGTAAAAATATATTGATTTTTAACTAATTTTTACCTCAGACTTTAAGTTAATTTTACCTTTATGAGAATTATGTTGAAAACCTTTTTCATTTAACTTTGCCTGGTAAGAATGTAGCCTTAAAGTTACATTTCTAACCTTAAAGTTAATGTTTACCAAACTTCAAACACACACATAAACATGGTCTTCAATACACAAGGAGAAAAACTTTTGTTACGAACACATGTCATTTTAAACATGAATTTAGATCTGTACTGTCTTAGTTGTTCAGGGGGTTTGTTGTCCGGTGGTGGCCTCTTGCCCAACTTCACCTCCAGGAATTGCAGGGTTGCAATCACTGCATGGATGTCTGCGTATTCTAGCTCCTCTGCCTTCAGAGCCAAGCTGGGGATCTCGGCCAGGGGGCCCAGTCCCAGCAGGGAGCCTGTGGTCTTCTGGGTGGTCTGGGATCTGCCCAGACTTCATAGCAGGAGGGCGGGTAGGCCAGCTGTGCAGAAGGCATGGGCCAAGGTGCCACAGGGCGGGGTCCAGGATGGGCTGCAGCTCTGTCCACCATGCCCGCCGCCCTGCTCCTGGCGGCCGAGCAGCGTGGAGGGAGCGCGCTCCCAATGCCCCGCACCCTGCGGCGGCAAGCAGGCTCCTGCGGGCGAGCAGTGGGTGGAAACCAGAGTGTGGCCCAGAGCGAAATGTTCCAGAAACAGAGAAACTGTCTCATGAAGAAAGGCCTTTGGAAACCTCTTCATAAGTAGAAAAGCAGCCCATAGTGGATAGGTAGCCAAACATCTTCACTTATCTGGGGGATGGGCAGGTTAGGTCCCACGTTGTTGCGCCATATGTCATCAGAGTTCAGGGTGCCAGTATGCTGGGCTAGCTTCCCGGTGGGAGACAGATGACCAGGGACTCATGGCTGAGTGGAGAAGCAATAAAGTTCGTCTTTATTGATGAGTGAACAGTTCAAAAAACTAATCTAATCTAATCACAACCCAATTCTGTCTTGCTTCTCTCTCCTTCGGCAGAAGAGTCAGAAACCAAGGAAGCAGGGCAGGGAGAAGGAAGAAGCACGAAAAGGCAAGGACTAAACCAAAATCTCCTGGAGGCAGGGGGAGTGAGACCAAACCAATGTAACAGAATGACCATGCAAATAGACCACAATGTCAAGCAATGTAACAGAAGGGATTCCAGAAGCAGAACTAGAAGCATACCAACAATACTGGGGTCCAATGAAGCTTGAACCCGGGTCCCTAGAGGCTCGAACCTGGGTCTTGGGAGGATTGAACCCAGGTCCTGCAAGGCTCGATGGTCCAGAGATGCTCTAATCAAGTCCCATGTGAACTGACCGCAGAACCACAAGGCTCAAACCTGGGTACCATGAGGCTCATATCGGGTCCCTCAAGACTCGACCCTGTGCCCACAAGGCTCAAACCCAGGTCCTGTGAGGCCTGAACCCGGGTCCCGGGACACTTTAAACAGGACCCCAGAGCCTTAAACCCAGGTCCTGTGAGGCTTGAATCTGGATCCCGTGACATATGATCCCGGGTCCCACATGTCTTGAAACCGGGTCTTGAGAGGCTTGAGCCCCGTTCCCGCCATCCTCAAATCCTGGTCCCATGCATCTTGAACCTGGGTTCTCGAGAGGCTTGAACATCAGTGTGTTGAGGGCCCCCTGCATCCCATGAGGCTTGAACCCAGGTCCCACGAGGCTTGAACTCAGGTCCCTCGAGACCCTTACCCAGGTCCCGTCTTGCTCAAATCAGGTGTGGTGATACTCGAAGCTGGGTACCATGAGGCTTGAACACGAGTCCCATGAGGCTCGAAACCTGGTCTTAAGAGACTCAAACCTGGGTCACGCCAGGCTCAAATTGGGTCCCGCAAGGCTTGAACCTGGGTCCCTTGAGGCTAAAATTGGGACCCTCAAGACTCGACCCTGGGTCCCGCGAGGCTCAAACCCGGGTACCACAAGGCTCAAATTGGGTCCCATGAGACTTGACCCCATTCCCACGAGCCTCAAACCCGGCTCCCATGAGGCTTGAACCCAGGTCCCCAGATGCTTGAATCGGTCCCATGAGACTCGACTCCGGGTCCACAAGGCTCGAACCCGGGTACTGTGAGGCTCAAACCCTGGTACCTTGAGGCTCAAATCGGGTCCCGTGAGACTCGAGCCCAGGCCCACGAGGTTTGAACCCGGGTCTTGCGAGGCTCAAACCGAATCACCAGATGCTCAAATCGTGTCCTGCGAGACTGGCCCCTGGGCCCACAAGGTTAGAACCCGGGTCCTGTGAGGCTCGAACCCGGGTCCTGAGGTGCTCGAATTGGGTCCAGCGAGAACCAACGCTGGGCCCATGAGGCTCAAACCCAAGTCCCATGAGGTCAAACCAAGGGTCAAACCAAGGGTCAAACCTGGGTCCCACCAGGCTCAAATTGGGTCCCGTGACTTGAGCCCAGGCCCTCGAGGCTCAAACCTGGGTCCCGTGAGGCGTGAACCTGGGTCCTGTGAGACTTGAACCCCTATCCTTCGAGGCTTGAAGCCTGGTATTGGGAGACTTGAACCAGGTCCAACGAGGCACGAACCCTGGTCGCGTGAGCCTCGAACCTAGGTCCCGTGAGACTCAAACCTGGCTCCCGTGAAGCACGAACTTGGGTCTTGGGAGGCTTGACCCTGGGTCTGGCGAGTCTCGAACCTGGGTCCCTCGAGGCTTGAATCCGGGTCCCAGGACACTTTAGCTGGGACCCAAGAGTCTTAAACCCAGGTCTCATGAGGCTTGAATCTGGGTCCTGCGACACATAAAACTGAGTCCAGCAAGTCTCAAACCCGGGTCTTGTGAGGCTTGAACCCCATTCCTGTGAGCCTCAAACCCTGTTCCCATGCGGCTTGAACCCGGGTCTTGAGAGGCTTGAACACCGGTGTGTTGAGGGGCCCCTGAGTCCCGTGAGGCTTGAATCCGGATCCTGCGAGGCTCTCATGCAGGTTCCGTCAGGGCTTAAAGCCAGTTCCCATGAAGCTTGAACTTGGATCTTGCAAGGCTCGAACCGGGGTCCCACAAGGCTGGAACCAGGGTCCCAAGAGGCGTGAACCTTAGTTCCGTGAGACTTGAACCCTGGACCCATGAGGCTCGAACCTAGGTCCCGTGACACTAGACCCCGGGTCCCTTGAGGCTTGAATCCAGGTCCTACTAGGCTCAAACCCAGGTCCCACGAGGCTTGAATCTGGGTCCTGGGACACTTTAATCGGGACCCCAGAGTCTTAAACTTGGGTCCCCTGAGGCTTGAATCTGGGTCCCGCGAAACATGAACCCGGGTCCCGAGTGTCTTGAACCCGAGTCCCACAAGATTTGAACCTGGGCCCCACGAGGCTTGAACCTGGTTCCGATACTTGAACCCAGGTCCCTCAAGGCTCGAACCCTGGTCTTGCGAGTCTGGAATCAGGGCCCCAAGAGGCTCGAAGCTGGTCCCAGAGAGGTTTGAACTTGAGTCATGCGAGGTTCAAACCCAGATCCCTCGAGGCCCTAACGCATTCCCACACACCTCAAACGCTGGTTCTTTGTGGCTTGAACCCGGGTCTCATGAACTGGAACCCGGGTCTCACAAGGCTTGAATGCTGGTGTGTTGAGGTTCCACCACGTCCCATGAGGCTTGAATCAAGGTCTCGCAAGGCTAGAACCCGGGTCCCACGAGGCTGGAACCCAGGTCTCTCAAGTATGAATCTGGGTCCCGGGTCCCGCGTGTCTCAAACCCAGGTCTTGTGAGGTTCGAACCCCGTTCCTGTGAGCCTCAAACCCTGGTCCTGTGCGGCTTGAACCTGGGTCTCAAGAAGCTTGAACACCAGTGCATTGAGTGGTCCTCACATCCTGTGAGGCTTGAATCCAGGTCCCGAGGCTTGAACCCGCGTCCTGCGAGGCTTGCACCTGGGTCCCATGGGGGCTCGAAGCCAGTTCCCACGAGGCTCAAACTTGGGTCTTGCAATGCTTGAACCCGGGCCCCACAAGGATGGAACCCGGGTCCCACGAGGCTTGAACCTGGGTTCTGTGACTTGAACCAGGTCCTACAAGGCTCAGCCCCGGGTATTGGGAGGCTCGAACCAGCTCCCACAAGACTCAAATCTAGGTCCCGTGAGACTCGAACCCGTGTCCTATGAAGCTTGAACATGGTTCTTGAGATTGAACCTGGGTTCTGCGAGACTTGAACCTGGGTCCCATGAGGCTCGAACCCAGGTCTTGGGAGGCTCGAACCAGGTCCCTTGAGGCTCGAACCTAGGTTCCGAGAGGCTCAAATCTGGTCCCGAGAGACTCGAACCAGGTCCTGCAAAGCTTGAACCCAGGTCCCACAAAGCTTGAACCCAGGTCCCGAGTTCTGAATTCAGTTCATGTGATTCCTGGAACTGGGTGTCAGGAAGTTCAAACCCAGGAGTCATAGGCTGTATTCCATGTCCCCTGATTTCGGGGTCTCTCTGGTTTGGGGTGATCTCCAGGGGTAAGGTAACGGACTGGTTCTTTCTCGCTCACGACAAGGGTGACACGAAATAAAAGACACCAGGGAGCTCCTCAGCGTGTTAACTCAGAACCTGTTTATTAGCAAGGTGGACATGAGTTAAATAGAAAAACAAATGAAGGGAATATTACTTAAATATGTCAGAAATTACAGGTTTCTTAACGGTCGCATGCCCCTAAGATAGGGGGCTGGTATGACAGGAATTGATGAGATACAAGACAGTTATTCTCCATGACATAAGCAACTTAATTATCCAAAGGTATTTGAGAGAAGCATAGGGGTTAAACCCGTAAGGTGAAACAGAGAGAAGATGGATATCAAAAAGCCATACAGTTTGGAATTTCTCTTGTCTGGGGTCTGAGGTGTGTGATGAAATGTGTGATAAGGTGTGTTCTTCTGTGATCAGAAGGTGACTTTGAATAAGTGAATCTGCAGCCATGTGGCCTGCAGTTAATGGAGGAAAGTACTGGGGTTTCTGTAGGCCTGAGAGTCAAGAAGGAAAGAACCAAGTCTGAGTTTCCCCCCTTATGCTCACCTCGGTTGAGAGAGACTTACCAAGAGGTTATCTTCTCAGACCTCCATCCAAGGATGGGGGTGGTTCTCCCTAAGCTCTATCAGGCTTACACATAGTCCCAACACCCTGAGGCTTGAACCAGAGTCCCTCAAGGCTCGAACCTGATACCGCAGGCTCTATTTTGTGTCCCTCAAGGCTCAAACCTGTGTCTCCTGAGGCTCGAACCCGGGTCCTGCGAGGCTCAAACCGGGGTCCCTTGGTTAAGAAGGCATCCTTGATCCATCATTAAGTAAATTCAGGCCTATCTTTATCTGCTGAATAAGCATCCAATAAGCATCTGAGGACCCAAAGCCCCGCGATCCATTGAGGTTGTTCACTTTTTGTCTTTCCTTCTAAACGCACAGGGACAAAACTAACTGTGCAACCCGAGTACCCGCAGGAATTGGCTTGATTCCCAGAGGCACATATGTCCTAACTTTTATTTCTCCAGTATAGTCAGAATCTATTATTCCTGGAGCTACATGAATCCCTTTAACTGTAAGACTTCTCCTTCCAAATATTAGCCCTACGGTGCCTTCAGGTAAGGGACCTACAACTCCAGTAGGCAAAGCTTGCACCCCCATTTCTGGGGGTAGTACTGTGTATGTGGAGGCACACAGGTCCAGTCTTGCGCTGCCTGGGTGACTCTGAATAAGTCCTGAATGGATTTGTGCTGTTCATTCTCTCTTCTGCTTGAAGAGCTGCCCCAGATATTTCTGTGGGACCCTGGGGGAGGGGGCCCACCACCCATTTTCTGCCAGCAGAGCAAGGGAGTTGCCCTCATTATCTCTTTTAGATTTACAGTCACTGGCCCAATGATTTCCCCTGTGGCATCTTGGGCATAAAGTTGGGGTACGGGCGCCACCTCTCTTTCCTTTTCTTTGAAGATAGTCTCGTATAAGATGGCCTGGTTTCCCACACCCATAACAAATGGAGGAATATTTTTCTTTATTCCTGCCTCTATTTTCTTGATTGTATAAAACATTTTTCATAGATATTCCCTTTAAGGCAGCAGCCATTACTACCCCTTGCATATAAGCAGGGCCTATATCAGTACATAGGCAAATGTACTCTGAAAGATCTCCCTTTCTTCTATAAGGCCTAGTAGCTGTCTGACAAGCAGAGTTTGCATTTTCATAAGCCAACTGTTTAACCAAAATCATTCCTCATTCTATGTCACCAATCAACCTTCCTGCAGCTTGCAACCAGCCTGTCCACAAATCAGCAAATGATTCATCAGGTCCCTGTCTGGTTTTTGACAAATCTTCAGTCTTTCTAGAATTTTGAGGCAGCCATTGCCATGCCCTAAGGGCAGCAGTATTGATCTGTGCATAAGTCCCCTGAGTAAATTGAAGCTGCATGTCTGTGCCTGCAAATTTCCTTCTCCAGCTAACATTTCCTAAGTTACTGGCAAATTTTGACCCCGATTAATAGCTGCAGTATCAGCACAAAACTCACAAAAATCAGATTTCCAAATCAAGTCATCTCCACCACTAAGACAGGCCTTAGCCAAGGCTTTCCAATCTTTTGGAGAAAGAGCATCAGTAGAAACAGCATCTAATAAAACCATAGTAAAAGGAGCAGTAGGGCCATATTGAGCAGTAGCAGTTTTAATTTCTTTTAAAGTTTTGAAAGGAATTGGAGTGTAAGTATGAATCACGTTTCCTTGAGCATCGGTTTGTTCAAGTACTGGAAAAGCCAATTTAAAGCCCTGAATGTCCTCGCCCCTATCAACAGCACCTCGCAGGGCAGCTTGTAATGATGAAGGTTTTAGTGAAATTTCTTGGAGGGAATCTGCTGGTACAGCTAGAGTACGCGGTTCGGAGGTCAGACCCACATTAATTTGTTGTATGGAAGGAGTGTGGGAGACACTCTGAGGTGGCCCAGCAAGAGGCTTACAAGCTCTAACACAATGGTCCTGACACATTTGCATAAACTTTTCAAATGCAAGCCTGAGGCTTTCCATATGATCATCTCCCTGCTTTTTCTGTTCTTTAGTTTCAGTTTTTTCTCCTCTCCTTTGAGCTAAAAACATCTCCCCCCCCCCCCATGACAAGATACAGCCTCATCCTCTAATTCCTCCTCCTCATCCAAAGTTGATTTATCTTGAAGATGATAGGGAGGAGGCCACTGAGGCTCTGACTGGGGTGGAGCAGAGAGCTGTAGCCCCTTGCCCTCTGACATTTCTTTTTCTCCTTCACAAGAATTTGTGGGTGGTTTTACTTCTGCCTTATCCCATCTATCTTTTTCTATTTTTGGATCTAAGCAGTTTTCAATAAGACTCCAAATAGCAAAAGTTTCTACAGGGACCTTTTTAGGTCCATGAACATTATAATACCACTGCAACTCCTCTCCTAATTGTAACCAAGTTTTGTAATTTATAGTCCCTTATTTCTGGAACCAAGGACAAACTTCCTCTACAAATTGTAAGAACTTAATGATTTGCGGCTCTCCTACTTTA
Organism: Erinaceus europaeus; assembly: GCF_950295315.1. NCBI lineage: Eukaryota > Metazoa > Chordata > Mammalia > Eulipotyphla > Erinaceidae > Erinaceus > Erinaceus europaeus. The sequence continues at coordinate 118,199,134 of NC_080162.1, forward strand.
TATCCTCTACTTTTAAGCATGCTTTTTAAGACTTGAGCAAAGAGTGTTCTACTAGTAAGCTGCCCCATTATTTATTACTCCCAACTGTACCTTGAATTTCCACGCAACTCTTCTTTTATTCTTATTCTTCTGAGATCCTCTGCGGCATCCTTCTCGATTATCCCTCGTGCCAGGTCCCTGTTTGGGCGCCACTTTCTGGTCAGAGCCAGCCTACCAGGAACAGTAGTACCTGGAGAGGGTGCTAGGATTGAGAAAAGAAAGAAGACAGTGCAATGAGATTGGGAGGGCCCCAGTTCATTAACTGAGTGCCCAGATTTATTTTCCTTACAGTCTTTTATAACACACACAGCAAGAAGTTTAATTAGGCTGGCTCTGCATAAGTTTTCTCAAAACATAATCCAGGTGCATAAGCAAAGTACAGTTTCCCAAAACATAAGCAAGATACAGTTGAGGCAAAAGTTCATGTACTTAGACACTTATCATTTTCCCAGAGAGTCTGCAAAGTCTTTATCATTTTCTCAGCTTTCTCCAGTCATCCTAGGAGAAAGGTCAGGGGTGCACAGAAAGCCTGCTTTGCCAGCCTTCTGCTCACAGGCCCCGGGGGCTTTGCCTCTCAAGGACCTGCTGCCTCTGACAGTCTCGAACCCGGGTCTTGCAAGGCTCAAACCCTGTTCCCGCGAGTCTTAAACCCTGGTCCCATACAGTTTGAACCCGGGTCTCGAGAGCCTTGGATGCTGGTCCTTTGAGGGGACCCCACATCCAGTGAGGCTTGAATCCGGGGCCTTGAGTCTTGAACCCATGTCCTGTGAGGCTCGCACACGGGTCCCGTGGGGGCTCAAACCCAGTTCCCTTGAGGCTCGAATTTGGGTCTTGTGAGGCTCAAACCCGGGTCCCACGAGGTTGGAACCCAGGTCCCACGAGGCTTGAACCTGGGTCCCGCAAGCCTCAAGCCTGGGTCTTTTGAGGCTCGAACCAAGTCCTGTAAAGCTCGAAACTAGTGAGACTCAAACCCGGTCTCGTGAAACTCAAACTTGGGTCTTGTGAGGCTTGAACCTAGGTCTGGCAAGTCTTGAACCTGGGTCCTGCGAGGCTTGAATCCGGGTCCTGGGACATTGAAACCGGGACTGAAGAGTCTTAAACCCGGGTCCCACGAGGCATGACTCTGGGTCCCGCGAAGCTTGAACCTGGTTCCTTGAAAACTTGAACCCAGCTCCCGTGAGGCTCGAACCCGGGTTTTGCGAGTCTCAAACTTAGGCTCCTCCAGGTTCGAAGCCAGGTCTTGTGAATCTCGAACCAGAGCCCCAAGAGGCTCGAAGCCAGTTTCAGAGAGGTTCAAACTCATGCAAGGTTTGAACCCGGGCCCCGCAAGACTTGAACCTGGGTCCCTCAAGGCTCGAACCCAGGTCTTGTGAGGCTCGAACCAGGTCCCGCGAAGCACGAAGCCAGGTCCCGCAAGACTCTAACACGTTCCCAGGAGCCTCGAACCCTGATCCAGCGCTGCTTGAACCCGGGTCCCGTGAGACTGGAACCGGGATCTCATGAGGCTTGAATGCTGGTGAGTTGAGGGTCCACCGCATCCCGTGAGGCTTGAATCCAGGTTCCGTGAGGCTCGAACCCTGTTCCAGAGAGCCTCAAACCATGGTCCCATGCGGTTTGAACCTGAGTCCCATGAGACTTGAACCCAGGTCTTGCGAGGCTTGAACGCTGGTGTGTTGAGGGGGGCCCGCATCCCATAAGTCTTGAATCCGGGTCCTGTGTGGCTCTCACCCAGGTCCAGTGGGGGCTCGAAGCCAGTTCCCATGAGGCTTTAACTTGGGTCTTGCGAGGCTGAAACCCGGGTCCCACGAGGCTTGAACCTGGGCCCCATGAGATTTGAACCCGGGTCCCACAAGGCTCAAACCCGGGTCTTGGGAGGCTCGAACCAGGTCCCGCAAGGCACGAAGCCAGATACCGTGAGCCTCGAACCCGTGTCCCGTGAAGCTCAAACTTGGGTCTTGCGAGGCTTGAACTTGGGTCCAGCAAATCTTGAACCCGGGTCCCACAAGACTTGAATCTAGGTCCTGGGACACTTTATCCGGGACCCAAGAGTCTTAAACCCGGGTCCTGTGAGGCTTGAATCTGGGTCCTTAGACACATGAACTTTGGTCCCACTAGTCTCGAACCGGGTTCCTCAAGTTTCGAACCCAGCTCCCACGAGACTTGAACCTGGGTCCCGTGTGGTTTGAAACTGGTTCCGCGAAACTTGAACTCAAGTCCCGAGAGGCTCAAACCCACGTCTTGCAAGGTTCGAAGATGGGTCCCTCCGGACTCAAACCCCGGTTTTGCGAGTCTCTAAGCAGAGCCCCGAGAGGCTCGAAGCTGGTCCCAGAGAGATTCAAACTCGAGTCATGCGAGGTTTGAACCTGCGTCCCATGAGGCTCTAACGCGTTCCCGCGAGCCTGGAACCCTGGTCCCGCGGCTTGAACCCGGTTCCCCTGAGACTGGAACCGTGGTCTCAGGAGGCTTGAATGCTGGTGCCTTGATGGTCCACCACGTCCTGTGAGGCCTGAATCCAGGTCCCGTGAGGCTCGAACCAGGGTCACATGAGGCTGGAACCCGGGTCCCGAGAGGTGTGAATCCTGGGCCTGCGACACTTTAACTGGGACCTGACAGTCTCACACCCGGGTCCCTCAAGGCTTGAACCCAGGTTCCGCAAGACTTAAACCTGCATCCTTGTGCACTGTTGTGTTTGTATTTAGCCAGTTGCACTGCCCCCTGACCCTTCACAGTTTGTTTCTTACTTTTTAAATTAGGTCCTATGTAAACATATATATTATTTTCTAAAGATAGTTTTTCTTAGTCAGATGCATTCTTCAGTATTTCCACAAGGTGGCAGCAAAACACCACCATCTGTTTTGGTTTTGTTTTGGTTTTGTCTCCAGGGTTATTGCTGGGGCTCGGTGCCGGCACTATGAACCCACTGCTCCTAGAAGCTATTTTTTTCCTTTTTGGTGCCTTTGTTATTTATTATTGTCAGTGTAGTTATTATTATTGTTGTTGTTCTTATTGCTGTCTTTGTTATCAGCTAAGGCAGAGGGAAATTGAGAGAGGAGGGGAAGACAGAGGGGGAGAGAAAGATAGACACTTGCAGACCTGCTTCTCTGCCTGTGAAGTGTGGAGCGGGGATCCTTATACCTGTCCTTGTGCTTTGCGCCAAGTGTGCTTAATTCACTGTGCTACTGCCCAGCCCCCCATCTGGTTGTTTCTAAGCATTCTGTGTAATGTGGCTTTTTGCACAGTGGATTTTAACAGGTGAATTGCACAAATTACTCTCAGACCATTGTTTTGTCTTTTCCTATGGCATATTGAGTATCTGGTGTTTAGAATAAATTAATTTAGCTAGGTCAATTCTCTACCACTTGGGGGATGACTCCTTTTGGCCTCTGGTCACAGGTTTTTCTTCTTCAAGTTCCACTGATGGGTGTCTTAGGCCCAGGCCCTAGCCTAGCTGGATTCTGGCCACAGGTTTTACTGCTAATTTCAATGGAGGTTGGAAAGGCCAGCTGCCCCAAGCTCCCGGGAGAGTTAAACATGGGTCCCGCGAGGCTTGAACCCAGGTCCCGCAAGGCTTTAACTTTGGCCCAGCGAGGCTTGAACCTGGGTCTGGCAAGGCTAGAACCAAGGTCTCCTGAGGCTCGAACCCAGGTTCCGTGTAGTTTGAACCCAAAACCCCTAGGCTCGAACCCGGGTTCCAAGAGGCTTGAACCCGCGTCCTTCAAGGCTTGATCCTGGGTCCAGTGAGGCTTGAACCCAGGTCCTGAGAGGCTTGAACCCAGATCCCACAAGTCTTTTTTTTTTTTTTTTATCATTTTTATTTGTTAGATAGAGACAGCCAGAAATCTAGAGGGAAGGGGGTGATAAAGAGGAAAAGACAAAAAGACAAAAAGAGACACCTGCAGTACTGCTTCACCACTCACAAAGCTTTACCCCTGCAGGTGGAGGCCGGGGGCTCAAACCTGGGTCCTTGCACACTGTAACATGTGTGCTCAACCAGTTGTGCCACTACCCGCCCTCCCCAAGAACCTTTAACCCTGGTCCTGCAAGGCTTGAACCCAGGTCTCACGAGGATTGAACCCAGGTTCTGCAAGGCATGAACACGGTGTCATGAGGATGAACCCAGGTCCCGAGAGGCTTGATCCCGGGTCCTGCGGAGCTTGAACCTGGGTCCCAGGAGGTTTGAACCAGGACCCTCAAGGTTTGATCCTGGGTCCGGCGAGGCTTGAACCAAGGTCCCCCCAAGGCTTGAACCCAGGTCCCGCAAAGCTTGAACCCAATACTGTGAGTCTCAGACCCGGGTTCCAAAAGTCTTGAACCCAGATCCCGCAAGGCTTGAACCCAGGTCCCGAGAGGTTTGGACCTGGGTCCTGCGAGACTTGAGCCAAGTTCCAGAGAGGCTTGAACCCGGGTCCCATGAGGCTTGGACTGGCCGCGAGACCGCGAGGCTTGAACCTAGGTGCTGCTAGGCTTGGACCTGAGTCCCACAAGGCTTGAACCTGGGTACCGCCAGCCTTAAACCCGGGTCCCACAATGTTCTACGGGTCCCGAGAGGCTTGAACCCAGGTTCCAAGAGACTGAAACCCACATCCTTGTGCACTGTAGTGTGTGCATTTAGCCAGGGGTGATGCCCCCTCACCCTTCACAGTTCGCTTCTTAAAGATTTTTTTTTTTAATTAGGTCCCATGTAAACATATGTATTATCTAAAGATACGGAGAGTCTTTTTCTTAGTCAGATGCATTCTTCAGCATGTCCACTGTGGTGATGCGATATGCTGGTGACCATGGACGGAAGGCCCGACACAGTGCTGATGTCAGCCTTGGCAACAGTATGCAGTGGTCTGCACAGGCAATGGGGGGCTGTGGGCGGATCCAAGCTGTGCTGGTGCTGGTGTAAAAGTACAGCAAGCCGGAATTCGCTCTCTCTCTCTCTCTCTTTTTTTTTGGCTGCATCTTCTTCTCCTGGTCAGAAGCACCTCGGCAGAGGTGCTCCAGGCATCCATCCGCCATGTCTACTTGAACACGTGTGACTCTGCTAGCCAGTAAACTTTTAGACCCCTCTACAGCCATGAGCAACCTTTACCAGAGCTGACAATTGTTTATCTTATGGGACTAAACTTTTTGATAACTATATTCAGACTTTATAGACCTAGCGTATGCTTAATCCTTGATAATAAGTGCTTATTTTGCCTTTTACCTGTTTCACCCTAATAAACCTTGTATTGTTTAACCAGTTCCCAGCTCCCGCTGTGAATCCTTCTACGTGCAGCAGCAGCCCCCAACTCCTAACCTCCTTTTTAAGCTAATTTACACTAGTCCACATGGTGACAGCAAAACACCCACATCTGGTTTGTTTGTTTTTTTTTGTCTCCAGGGTTATTGCTGGGACTCGGTGCGGGCACTATGAATCCACACTGCTCCTGGAAGCTATTTTTTCCCTTTTTGGTGCCCTTGTTGTTTATTGTGTCGTTGTTATTATTATAATTATTGCTGTCTTTTGTTATCAGCTATCACAGAGAGAAATTGAGATTGGAAGGGAAGACAGAGGGGGAGAGAAAGATAGACACCTGCAGACCTGCTTCACCACTTGTGAAGTGACCCCCCTGCAGGTGGGGAGCTGGGGGCTCAAGCCGGGATCCTTATGCCAGACATTTTGCTTTTTGCTAAGTGTGCTTAACTCACTGCACTACTGCCCAGCCTCCCATCTGGTTGTTTCTAAGCATTGTATGCAATGTGGCTTTTTACACAGTAGATTTTAAATTCCACTGATAGGTGTTTTAGGTCCAGACCCTAGTCTAGCTAGCTTCCGGCCTCAGGTTTTAATGCTAATTCCAATGGAGGGTGGTAAAGACAGTGGCCCCAAGGCTTGAACCTGGGACCCGTGAGGCTTGAACCCGGGTCCCCCACGTATTGACTCAGGTCCTGGAAGGCTTATACCTAGGTCTCATGAGCCTTGAACCCAAGTCCCCGCCCCCCCCCCATCCTGTGAGGATTGAACCCGGGTCCCAAGAGGCTTGAAACCAGGTCTCACGAGCCTTGAAACCAGGACCTGCAAAGCGCCCCCGAGTCCCATGAGGCTTGAACCCAGGTCCCGCTAGGCTATCAGGATCCTGGGTTCCACGAGGTTTGAACCTGGGTACAGTGACCACAAGGCTTGAACCTGGGTCCCAAGAGTATTGAAACCTGGTCCCGCTACTGCGAGACATGAACCCGGATCCTGCGACCGTGAGGCTTGGACCCGGTTCCCAAGACCACAAGGCTTGAACCCGGGTGCTGCAATGTTCCCTGGGTTCCACGATACTTGAACCTGGGTTCCGCAAGACTTGAAAGTATGCATTTAGCCAGGTGTGCTGCCTCGTGAGACCCGGGTCCAAGCCTAGCAGCACCCGGGTTCAAGCCTCGCAATACCCGGGTTCAAGTCTTGCAGGACTCTAATTCAAGCCTTGCAGGACCCTGGTTCAAGCCTCGCGGGACACAGGACGCTCTCGGGATCAGGGTTCAAGCCTCACGGGACCGTGGAACATCGTGGGACCTGGGTTCAAGGCTGGCGGGACTCATGTCCAAGCCTAACAGCACCTAGGTTTAAGCCTCACGGTCGCAGGACCCGGTTTCAAGACTCGTGGGATCCAGGTTCAAGTCTCGCAGGACCCGGGTTCAAACCTTGTGGAACGCAGGATCAAGCCTAGCAGGACGTGAGTTCAAGCCATCCAGGGGCACCTCGTGGGTCCCGGTTTCAAGGCTCGAGATACCCAGTTTCAAGTCTCTCGGGACCCGGGTTCAATCCTCACGGGACAGGGAGCCCCGCATAGGACTGGGGTTCAAGGCTCGGTTTAAGCCTTGCAGGACCCGGGTTCAAGCCTTATGGGACCCGGCTTCAAGACTCACCGGACCCAAGTTCAAGCCTTGCGTTACCCGGGACCAACCCTGGAAGGACCCAGGTTCAAACCTCATGAGACCCGGGTTCAAGCCTGGTGGGACCTGAGTTCAAGCCTGGCAGGACTAGGGTTAAAGACTCGTGGGATCTGGTTTCAAGCCTCGCAAGACCCGGGTTCAAGCCTGGCGGGGCCTGGGTTCAAGACTCGCAGTTTCCAGGTTCAAGCGTCTAGGGACCCAGGTTCAAGGCTCGTGGGACCTGGGTTCAATCTCATGGGTCCCATGTTCAAGCCTTGTGCCACCCGGGTTCAAGCCTCCCAGGACCCAGGTTATTCCTCGCAGGACCCGGGATCAAGCCTCTCGACACTGGTTCAAGCCTCGAGGGACCCGGGTTCAAGCCTCACAAGATCCAAGTCTGAGCTTCGCAGGCCCCCGGTTCGAGACCTGGGCTCAAGACTCGCAGGACCTGGGCTCAAGCCTTGTGAGACCAGGGTTAAAGATTCGTGGAATCCGGATGAAGCCTCACGGGACCCGGGTTAAAGCCTCCCAGGACCCGGGTGTGAGCTTCGCAGGGGCCGGGTTTGAGCCTCTTGGGACCTGGGTTCCAGCCTCAAGGGAACCAGGTTAGAGTCTCGCAAGACCTGGTTTTGAGACTTGGGGGACCATGGTTCAAGCCTCTCAGGACCCATGTTCAAGCATTCGGTTGCAGGACCTGGGTTCAAGTTTCATGGGACTCAGGTTCAAGCCTCACGGGGCCCGGGTTCAAGTCTCACAGGACCCAGGTTCAAGACTTCCAGGACCCAGGTTTAAGCCTCGTGGGACTAAGTGGTAGAGAGTTGGCCTAGCTAAATTAATATATTCTAAACACCAGATACTCAATATGCCATAGGAAAAGACAAAACAATGGTCTGAGAGTAATTTGTGCAATTCACCTGTTAAAATCCACTGTGCAAAAAGCCACATTACACAGAATGCTTAGAAACAACCAGATGGGGGGCCAGCAGTAACACAGTGAGTTAAACACACCTGGCGCAAAGGGCAAGGAGAGGCATAAGGATCCCAGTTTGAGCCGGCGGCTCCTCACCTGCAGGATGGTCACTTCACAGGCAGTGAAGCAGGTCTGCAAGTGTCTTTCTCTCCCCCTCTGTCTTCCCCTCCTCTCTCAATTTCCCTCTGTCCTAGCTGATAACAAAGACAGAAATAAGAACAATAATAATAACAATGACAACTGTAAACAAAAAGGGAACCAGAAAGGGAAAAAATAGTTTCCAGGAGCAATGGATTTTTAATGCAAGCAATCAACGAGCCCCAGCAATAACCCTGGAGACAAAAAAAAAAAAAAGATGTTGTTTTGCTGCCGCCTTGTGGACACACTGAAGAATGCATCTGCCTAAGAAAAAGACTCTAAGGGGGTCGGGCAGTAGCACAGAGGGTTAAGTGCAAGTCAGCTTCAAGCCCCCGGCTCCCCACCTGCAGGGGAGTCACTTCACAGGCGGTGAAGCAGGTCTGCTTTCTCTCTCCCTGTCTTCCTCTCCTCTCTCCGTTTCTCTCTGTCCTATCCAACAACAATGACATCAATAACAACACTACAACAATAAAAAAAACAAACAAACAAGGGCAACAAAAGGGAAAATAAAGAAAAAGACTCTCTGTATCTTTAGATAATATATATGTTTATATGGGACCTCATTTTTAAAAATCTTTAAGAAACGAACTTTGAGGGGTCAGGGTGCACCACACCTGGCTAAATGCACACTACAGTGCCCAAGGACCAGTGTTCACGCCTCACGGAACCTGGGTTCAAGCCTCGCGGGACCAGGGTGCACCTCTCGGGACCAGGTTCAAGCCTCGTGTTACCCAGGGGCCCTTGTGGGACCTGGTTTCAAGGCTCGCAAAACCCGGGTTCAAGGCTTATGACACTGGGGTTCAGGCCTCACGGGACTCAGATTCAAATCACGTTGGACCCAGGTTCAAGCCTTTTGGGACCTGGAGTGCCCTGGCAGGACCCGAGTTCAAGGCCCGGGGGACCTGAGTTCAAGGATAATGGCACCAGGGTTCAAGCCCCTCGGGACCTGGGTTCAAGCCTCATGGGACATGGATTCAACCCTCGGGGACCAGGGGACCCATCATGGGACCCGAGTTCAATCCTCACGGGACGCAGGGACCCCTTCTGGGTCACAGGTTCAAGGTTAATGGCGCACAGGTTCAAGGTTAATGGCGCCCAGGTTCAAGGTTGACAGCGCTTGGGTTAAGCCTCACGTGACCCGGGTTTAAGCCTCACGGAGGCAGCTTCAAGCCTAGTGGTTAGAGGACCCCGGTTCAAGCCTCACAGGACCCTGGTTCAAGCCTCCTGGGACCCGGGTTCAAACCTAGTGAGACTGGGGTTCTGCCTCATGGGACCTGGGTTCAACTCTCATGGGACCTGGGAGCCCCTGGCTTACCACCCTCTATTGGAATTAGCAGTAAAACCTGTGTCTAGAAGTCAGCCAGACTAGGGCCTGGGCCTAACATACTCATTTGTGGAATTTGAAGTAGAAAAACGTGTGGCCAGAAGCCAAAAGGGGTCATCCATTATGTGGTAGAGAGTTGGCCTAGCTAGCATGCTGGCGCTTCAAATATCCCTGTCCACATTTCTCCCTCACTGGCTCTCACCTGTAAATTAAAAGCAAAAGAGAAGTCAGTCATGATCCCTGGATTCGACCAGTGCCTAACTAAAGAGAGGTGTTCATAGAATATAAATTAATTTATTCTAAACACCAGATACTCAATTTGCCATAGGAAAAGACAAAACAATGGTCTGAGAGTAATTTGTGCTATTCACCTGTTAAAATCCACTGTGCAAAAAGCCACATTACACAGAATGCTTAAAAACAACCAGATGGGGGGGGGGGTCAGGCAGTAGCACAGTGAGTTAAGCACACTTGGTGCAAAGGGCAAGGACTGGCATAAGGATTCCAGTTTGAGCCCCCACCTCCTCACCTGCAGGACGGTCACTTCACAGGTGGTGAAGCAGGTCTGTAGGTGTCTATCTTTCTCTCCCCCTCTCTGTCTTCCCCTCCTCTCTCCATTTCTCTCTGTCCTAGCTGATAACAAAGACAACAGTAATAACAACAATGACAACGATAAACAAGGGCACCAAAAAGGGAAAAAAATAGCTTTCAAGAGCAGTTGATTTGTAGTGCCCACACCCAGCCCCAGCAGTAACTCTGGAGACAAAAAAAAAAAAAAAAAGATGGTGGTGTTTTGCTGCCAACTTGTGGACACGCTGAAGAATGCATCTGACTAAAAGACTATCTTTACATAATAATATATATGTTTACATGGGAACTCATTTTTAAAAATATTTAAGAAACAAACTGTGAAGGGTCAGGGGGCAGCACACCTGGCTAAATGCACACTACAGTGCACAAGGACCCATGTTCAAGCCTCACAGTGCCCGGCAACCCCTAGTGGGACCTGGGTTCAAGCCTCACGGGACCCAGGTTCAAACCTAGCGAGACCCAGGTTCAAACCTCGTGGGACTGCTGTTCAAACCTCATGGGACCCGGAATCGAGCCTCATGGAACCCGGATTCAAGCCTCGTGGGACCAGGGGCTCCCTCATGGGACATGGGTTCAAGGTTAACGGCAACCGGGTTCCAGCCTGGCAGAAACTGGGTTCAAGTCTTGCGTGACCCGAGTTCAAGATTTGTGGGACCTGGGTTCAAGCCTCGCAGGAACTGGGTTTAAGCCTCCCGGGACTAGGGGGACCAGGGTTCAAGCCTCCTGGGACACGGGGGCCCTGGTGGGACCCAGGTTCAAGGCTCACAGGACCCGAGTTCATGGCTAATGGCACCTGGGTTCAAGCCTCACAGGACCCGGATTCAAGTCTCACAGGACCTGGGTTCAAGCCTCATGGGAACCCGGTTCAAGCCTCCCAGTACAAGGGGGCCCCTAGTGGGACCCCGGTTCAAGCCTCATGGATTGTTCATCTCAGAGAGCTGAAAGAGAAACCAAGAGCACTGCCCAGCAGCAGGCTTTGTCACACTTTTGCAGCACTATTCGCGTCTAGCCTTCAAAGTGCACTGCTACAGGTATGAATGCATGGTTCATAGAACAAGGTATGAATCTTAGCTTCTTCCTTTTGAGGATGAAATGACAGCAGATTCTCAATGAGTTTTGAAAATATAAGGTGTGGAGCACGTTTCCACTTGCTGCATTTTGAAGATTCTCCAAAGTCTGTAATGACTGCTTTCGAGAATATGGGAGAAATGGCTGATTTTGCCTACTGCGGGTCAGAAGAAAAGAGTTTCGGTGAAAATGACTGTTACACCTGGGAACATCTCACTGCTTGTTCTTCTCTGAGAGTGCAAGGCGACACCAAGATCACTGCCCTGTAGCATACTATTTCACACTATTGTAACACTATTCACTTCCCACATTCAAAGTACATCTCTACAGATATGAATGCATGGATAAAGGGTATGAATTTAGCTTCCTCTTTTCCAGGAAGAAAGACAGCAGATCTCAATGAGTTTTGAAATTATATGGTGTGGAGTATGTTTCCAGTTGCTTCATTTTAAAGATTCTCCAAAATCTGTAGTGACTGCTTTTGAGATAATGGGAGAAATGGCTGACTTGGCCTACTGCGGGTCAGAAGAAAACAGTTTCAGGTGAAAAAAAAACTGTTACCCCTGGGGACATCTCACTGATTGTTCATCTCATGGAGCTCAAGGAGACACAAAGAACACTGCCCTGTAGCAAACTTTCTCACGCTTTTGCAACACTATTCACTTCCAGCATCCAAAGCACATCTCTACAGAGATGAATGCATGGTTCATAGAACAGGGTATTAATCTTAGCTTCTTCTTTTCCAGGATGAAAGGACAGTAGATTCTCAATGAGTTTTGAAGTTGTAAGGTGTGGAGCATGTTTTCACTTACTGAATTTTGAAGATTCTCCAAATTCTGTAGTGACTGCTTTCGAGAATATGAAAGAAATGTCTGATTTGGCCTACTGTGGGTCAGAAGAAAACAGTATTGGCTGAAAAAGACTGTTACACCTGGGAACATCTCATGGATTGTTCATATCAGAGAGATCAAGGAGACACCAAGAGCACTGCCCTGTAATACGCTTTCTTACACTTTTGCAGCACTATTCACTTCTCACCTTCAAAGCACACCTCTACAGAGATGAATGCACAGCTCATAGAAGAGGGTATGAATCTTAGCTTCCTCTTTTCAATGATGAATGGACAGCATATTCTCAATGAGTTTTGAAGTTCTAAGATGTGGAGCATGTCTTCATTTGATTAATTTGGAAGATTCTCCAAAGTCTGGCGTCTGCTTTTTAGAATACGGGGGAAAATGGCTAAATTTGCCTACTGTGGGTCAGTAGAAAAAGTTTCGGATGAAAAAGGCAGTTAAGCCTGAGAACATCTTACTGATTGTTCATCTCAGAGATCTCAAGGAGACACCAAGAGCACTGCCCTGTAGCACACTTTCTCATGCTTTTGCAGCACTATTCACTTCTTGCCTTCAAAGCACACCTCTACCAAAATGAATGTACAACTCATAGAACATAGAACATAGATCTGCTGTCTTTTCTTCCTTTCCCAGGAAGTAAGGACAGCAGATTCTCAATGAGTTTTGAAGTTGTAATATGTGGAGCATGTTTTCAATTTCTGTATTTTGAAGGTTCTCAAAAATATGTAGTGATTGCTTTCAAGAATATGGTAGAAATGGCTGATTATGCCTACTAAGGGTCAGAAGAAAAGAGTTTCAGTGAAAAAGACTGTTAAGCCAGGGAACAACTCATTGATTGTTCATCTCAGAGAGCGCAAGGAGACATTAAGAGCACTTCTCCATAGCACGCTTTCTCAGGCTTTTGCAGCACTACTCACTTCTCACCTTCAAAGTGCACCTCTACAGAGATTAAAGCATGGCTCATGGAACAGGGTATGAATCTTTTTTTTTTTCATTCATTCCTTTTTGTTGCCCTTTTTTTTTTTATTGTTGTAGTTATTATTGATGTCGTTGTGGGATAGGACAGAGAGAAATGGAGAGAGGAGGGGAAGACAGAGAGGGGGAGAGAAAGACAGACACCTGCAGACTTGCTTCATCGCCTGTGAAGCGACTCCCCTGCAGGTGGGGAGCCGGGGGCTCGAACCGGGATCCTGACGCTGGTCCTTGAGCTTAGCACCACCTGCGCTTAACCCGCTGCACTACAGCCCGACTCCCAACAGGGTATGAATCTTAGCTTCCTCTTTTCCAGGAAAAAAGGACAGCAGACTCTCGATGAGTTTTGATGTCGTAAGGTGTAGAGCACATTTTAACATGCTGCATTTTGAATATTCTCCAAAGTCTGCAGTGATTACTTTAGAATATTGGAGAAATGGCTGATTTTGCCTACCGAGGGTCAAATGCAATGGGTTTCCAGTGAAAAAGATTGTTACACCTGGGAACATCCCACTGACTGTTCATCTCAGGGACCTCAAGGAGACACCAAGAGCACTGCCCTGTAGCACACTTTCTCATGCTTTTGCAACACTATTCATTTCTCACCTTCAAAGCACACCTCTGTGGAGATGAATGCATGCTTGGCTCATAGAACAGAGTATGAATCATAGCTTCCTCTTTTCCAGGAAGAAAGGACAGCAGATTCTCAATGAGTTTTGAAGTTCTAAAGTGTAGATCACGTCTTCACTTCCTGCATTTTGAAGATTCTCCAAAGTCTGTAGTGAAAGCTTTTGAGAATATGGGAGAAATGGATGATTTTGCCGATTGCGGGCCAGAAGAAAAGAGTTTTGGTTGCAAAAGCATGTTACACCTGAGAACATCTCACTGACTGTTCATCTGAGAAAGCTCAAGGAAACACCAAGGGCACTGCCCTGTAGCACACTTTCTCACACTTTTGCAGCACTATTCACTTCTAGCCTTCAAAGCACACCTCTACAGATACGAATGCATGTCTCAAAAAAAAAGGTATAAATGTTAGCTTTCTCTTCTCCACGAAGAAAGTACAGCAGATTCTCAGTGAGTTTTCAAGTTATAAGGTGTGGAGCACATTTTCACCTGCTGAATTTTGAAGATTCTTGAAAATCTGTAGTGACTGCTTCGAGAATATGGGAGAAATGGCTGATTTTGCCTATTGTGTGTCAGAAGAAAAGAGTTTCAGTGAAAAAGACTTACACCTGGGAACAGTTCACTGATTGTTCATTTCAGAGAGCTCAAGGAGACACCAAGAGCACTGCCCTGTAACAAGCTTTCTCACACTTTTCTCACTTCCAGCATTCAAGGCACATCTCTACAGAGATGATTGCCCAGCTCATACAACAGGATATTACTCTTAGCTTGTCTCAAGTGGCCTCCCCCAGGGCTCTGTTCTGGCTCCTACGCTATTTAATATTTACATCAATGACCTCCCAGAAACTTCTTCAAGGAAGTTCATCTACGCCGATGACATCTGCTGTGCAACTCAGGCATCCAAGTTCGACATCCTCGAGGAAACACTCACGAAAGACATGTCTCTGATATCTGATTACTGTAAAAAATGGCGACTAATCCCTAGCACTGCAAAAACGTTATCATCTGTTTTCCATCTACACCATGCCTCGGCCTCGCGTGAGCTTAATGTGCAGCTTGGCGATATGAGAATCCGGCATGAAGCCCAGCCAGTCTATCTTGGCGTTACTCTCGATCGCACTCTGTCATTTCACAAACATCTCATAAAAACTGCAGCAAAGGTGGGTGCGAGGAATAACATCATTGCAAGACTGGCCAGCTCCTCATGGGGCGCGAGCGCTTCCACACTACGATCATCATCTCTGGCATTATGCTATTCCACTGCAGAATACTGTGCCCCAGTATGGTTCCATAGCCCCCATGTCCACTTGGTCGATTCCAAATTATATTCCTCCATGAGGATCATTTCTGGAACCATCCGTTCCACCCCGGTTCCATGGCTGCCAGTTCTTAGCAACATCGCCCCGCCAGATATTCGTCGGGATGCGGCATCATCTAAGTTCATTTCCCACATCTACGCTCGACCAGACCTGCCAATATACGCAGATATCTTCACCCACCCTGTTCAACGCTTGACGTCTCGTCATCCAATCTGGTCCCCTACGCCTACACTGAACTTCTCTGTTCCAGTCTCTTGGAAACAGAGCTGGCAGTCAGCTGAGGTAAAGAACAAACACCTCATCACAGACCCCTGCAAGCGTCAACCCGGCTTTGACCTAGCACGTTATGATTGGGCCCTCCTCAGTCGCTATCGAACAGGCCATGGCCGGTGCGCCGCTATGCTCCATCGCTGGGGAGCCAGAGACGACCCGAACTGCCCCTGCGGCTACAGACAGACTATGACCCACATAGTCAATGACTGCCACCTCTCCAGATTCAAAGGAGGTCTCGAAACTTTACATCAGGCTCAACCTGATGCTGTTGACTGGCTACGGAAGAAGGGCAAATGCTAGAAGAAGAACTCTTAGCTTCCTCTTTTCCAGGAAGAAAGGAGAGTAGATTCTCAATGAGTTTTGAAATTGAAAGGTGTGGAGTACAGTTTAACTTGCTGCATTTTGAAGATTCCCAAAGTTTATAGTGGCTGCATTCAAGAATATGGGAGAAATGGCTGATATTGCCTACTGTGGGTCAAAAGAAAAAAGAGTTTCTGGTGAAAAAGATTGTTACAGCTGGGAACATCTCACGGATTGTTCATATCAGGGAGTTCAAGGAGACACCAGTAACACTGCCCTGTAGCATGCTTTCTTATGCTTTTGTAGCACTATTCATTTCTAGCCTTCCAAGTGATCTCTACAGAGATGATTGCATGGCTCATAGAACAGGGTATGAAACTTAGCTTCCTCTTACCAGGAAGAAAGTACAGCAGATTCTCAATGAGTTTTGAAGTTGAACAGTGTGGAGCACGTTTTCACTTGCTGTATTTTGAAGATTCTCCAAAGTCTGTAGTGACTGTTTTTGAGACTATGGGAGAAATGACTGATTTTGCCTACTGTGGGTCAAAAGAAAAGAGTTCCGAGTGAAAAACTGTTACACCTGGGAACATCTTACTGTTTGATGATCTCAGAGAGCTCAAGAAGACTACAAGAGCACTGCCCTGGTGCACACTTACTCACCCTTTTGCAGCACTATTCACTTCTAGCCTTCCAAGTGCACCTCCTCAGAGATGAATGCATGGCTCATAGAACAGGGTATGAATCTTAGCTTCCTCTTTTCCAGGAGGAAAGCACACAGATTCCCATTGAGTTTTGAAGTTGTAAGGTGTGGAGCACGTTTTCACTTGCTTCATTGTGAAAATTCTCTAATGTCTGTAGTGACTGCTTTGAAGAATATGGGAGAAATGGCTGACTTGCCTATTGTGGGTAAGAAGTAGAGTTTCTGTGTAAAAGACTGTTCCTCCAGGGAACATCTCACTGATTGATCATCTCAGAGAGCTCAAGGAGACATCAAGAGCACTGCCTTGTAACACGGTTTCTCATGCTTTTGCAGCACTATTCACCTCTAGCATTCAAAGAACAGAGTATGAATATTAGCTTCCTCTTTTCAAGGATGAATGGACAACAGATTCTCAATGAGTTTTGAAGTTCTAAGTTGTGGAGCACATCTTCACTTGCTTAATTTGGAAGATTCTCCAAAGTCTGTAGTGACTGCTTTTTAGAATATGGGGGAATGACTGAATTTGCCGACTGTGGGTCAGTAGAAAAGAGTTTCAGGTGAAAAAAGTCAGTTACACCTGAAAACATCTGACTGATTGTTTATCTCATAGGTCTCAAGGAGACACCAAGAGCACTGCCCTGTAGCACACTTTCTCATGCTTTTACATGTATCGTAAGACAGCAGGAACCTCCCACTTCCTCTACAGAGCCTATAATTCCCCCAGTCCTGGAACCTTAGGGTGGAGTGCACTTTCCTGCATGCTTCTCTCAATTCATACCAAATAATACTGCATCATCTGATCCCAACCTAATCAAAGCAAGGAGTACCACCTCAGCATGCTCTACTTCAGACTGTGTCCAGAGACTTCAGGTGTGGAATGACAACCCTTCAGCTTCATTACTCGGATGAGACCTTTCCTTTCATAGTAACCTCTAAATCCATTCCAGGTGGTTCACTTCCTAACAAAGTCCCAAAACCTAGATATGGACCAGGTCCCTTGAGATAGAGCATATGTTCACATGTATCCATAAACCAGGACAAAATATATATCTGAAAGCAAAAGTACACAATAGTCTGCAATGAGTCAATATAGTCCCTAATGAAATAGTATCTAGACTTAGATACCCTCCTCACCTACTTCCTATTACAGTTCTCTCACTCACTCCAAAGCAAACCTTATCAAAGCAAGGACTGCAAAAGCTGAATAAGGGTAAGAGCTTGGCATACTTTAATGATGACTCTTTAGTCACTATCAGGCCACCCCATCAACTGGGGCCCTAATCAAGGAGTCCTGAGATTCCCAAACAGACATAAGGGTCTAGACCTCAAATCAGTCTCTCTCTCCATTGTTACCAGTCATCTCTATCAGGAAAAACAAAATAGACCCCTTTGTGGGTCCCCATAGGACCTGCCCTCAACTTGGAGACATTGACAAAACCATTAAGTGGGCAAACTCAGAGCTTAGTGTAAAGCAGTAGCAAATTTTATTTGTCAGATTAATAACATTTTTCTTTTTCCTCTTTTCTTATTATCTTAATATTTTATTTATAAAATTAAAACACTGATAAGACCATAGGATAGGAGGGGTACAATTTCCACCACCAGAAATCCAAATCCCATGCCCTACCCTGATGAAAAAACTGTTACACCTGGGAACATCTCACTCAGTGTTAACCTCAGAGAGCTCAAGAACACACAGAGAGCGCTTACCTGTAGCACACTTTCTTACACGTTTGCAGCAACGTTTACCTCTAGACTTTCAAAAACATCTCTATAGAGATGACTATATGGCTCTTAGCATAGGTCATATGAATCTTAGCCTCTTTTTTTCCAGGAAGAAAGGACAGCATATTTTCACAGAGTTTTGAAGTTCTAATGTTTGCAGTACATTTGCACTTGCTTATTTTTGACGATTATCTAAAGTCTGTAGTGAAGTGAAGCCTTTCGGGAATATGGGAGAAATGGCTAATTTCGCCTATTGCAGGTTAGAAGAATAAACTGATGTAAAAGACGGTTACACCAGAGTACATCTCACTTAATGTTCATTTCAGAAAGCTCAAGAAGACACAAAGAACACTGCCATGTAGCATGCTTTTTGACTCTTTTGCAGCATTATTCTCTGAAGGGAGGTTGGATAACATACTCTACCCACCTGAAGAAGAAGGGTCCTGAAATTGGTGCAACTTGGGAAGTTCCTACTCATGACCACATAATATGAGCTTGGACCTACAGGGATGCAGTGGTTACACAGACTCATGTGCTGAATATGGACACCAGATCAAATCGATGGGGTTTACAGTCAATATGCACTTTTTTTCCATATTTGGGAGCTACTCTCTTCCCTGATCCAGCTTTCTAACCCCTTTTCCAGCCAAGACATCATCTCCCCAGACAATAACTTGGGTTCACCAGCATATAAGATATCAGGCTCAGGCAAAAACTAATGAAGTCATGGGCCCTTTTGAATATACCTAAAATAGGCCTACTAGCTATTTCCAAAACAGAGACCCCAAATCTTCATCTACAATGATTGACAAGACCATAGGATAAGAGAGGTACAGTTACACACAAGTCCTACCACCAGAGTTCTGTATCCCACCTCCTCCATTGAAAGCTTTCTTAGTCTTACCTTGTGTGCTTAACCAGTGCACGACTGCCAGACCCCCAAAAGCTCTCCTATTCTTTATACCTCTGGGATCATGGACCCAGGATCATTATGGTGTGCAGAAGTAATTGCTCCACTGGACATGAGCATGTTGATGCATATTCCCAGCCTGTCTCTTTCTATCCCTAGTAGGGCAGTGCTCTGGAGAGATGCTGTTTGAGAATACATTGGTCAGGTTGTTTGCCCAGGGAAGTCAAATTGGCATAATGACACCATTTGTAACTTGTTGGTAAAGTAATGAAGATAAAGGGTTGACCTCCCATGCTTAGCATCTCTGGACACAATCCTAAATGAGACATGTTGAGGTGGTATTGATGGACAGGAGGTACTGGAGGGCACTACCCAGAAAATGGACAGGAGGTACCAGAGAACACTGCCCAGAAAATGCAAGTGGTGACAGGTGTGGCTTAGAAAGGCAAGGATTCCGTTTTAAAAAATAGATCTGTGGGCTTCTCACATTCTCTGTCCCAATCATCATGTTAGCATACTTTAATGATGACTGTTTAATCACAACCAGGCCACCCCATCACCTGGGTCCTACAGGGAGCCCTGGGGTTCCCAAACCGACATGATGGGCCTAGACCTCTAATAGCTCCCTCTCTCCACTGTCACTTGTAATCTCCATCAGGAACAATATAACGAACCTTTTGTGGTCCCCATAGGATCTTGCCCTCAATGTGGATTAACATTTGGAAGAATGTTCTAGCCTCCAAAGGATACAGCTGAGAAAGTTGGGACCTAAAATTAGTACAGCCTGGAATATTCCTAGCCATGACCACAGAATGTGAGCTCAGACTTACAGGGATGCAGAGGTTACATAGGTTCCTGTGCTGAATGAGGGCCCCAGATCAAACTGGTGGGGTTTACAGTTAACAGTAGGTATATACTTTCCCCATATTTGGGAACTACTCTCTTCCCTTATCTAGCTTTCTAACCCTTTTTCTAACTATGACACCATCTACCCAGACAATAACTTAAGTCCACCTTCATATTATCTGTAAGGCTCCGGCAAAAACTAGTAAAGTCTAAGCCTCCCTGGAATATACCTAAAACAGACCTACTAACTTTTTCCAAAATGGAGACCCCAATCTTCATCTGCAATATTCATGAATATTCAAGAATAATACATGATTAGTCAGCAATTTGTTCTGCATTATATCTTAACTCTTTTGCAGCCACCAGGTTCCAGATGACACCAGGATACCAATCTGACCTCTTTGGGCAGAGGACCCCACCATGTATCTTGGAGCCCAGAACCCCAGATACCTTCTCCACTAGGGAAAGAGAGACTCAGGCTGGTAGTATAGATCTACTTGCCAACACTCATGTTCAGCAGAGAAGCAATTACAGAAGTTAGACCTTCTACCTTCTGCACCCCACATTGATCCTGGGTCCATACTCCCAGAGGGATAAAGAATAGGGAAGCTATCAAAGGAGGAGATTGGATATGGAGCTCTGGGGGTGGGCAATATGTGAAAATGTACTCCTCTTATACTATAGTCTTGTCAATATTTCCATTTTATAAAAAATTAATGTTTTACATTTGACAGTGAATATAGTAGTTTGTACATGTATAACATTTCTCCGTTTTCCACATAACAATACAACCCCTACTAGGTTCTCTATCATCCTTTTCCAGGACCTGTACTCTCCCCCACCCAAGAGTCTTTTACTTTGGTGCAATACACCAACTCCAGTCCAGGTTCTGCTTAGTGTTTTCTTTTCTGATCTTGTTTTTCAACTTCTGCCTGTGAGTGAGATCATTCGATATTCATCTTTTTGTCTCTGACTTATTTCACATGATTTCTTCAAGCTCCATCCAAGATGGGTTGAAAATGTTGAAATCACCATTTTTTTTCTTTATTGGGGAATTAATGTTTTACATTCAGCAGTAAATACAATAGTTTGTACATGCATAACATTCCCCAGTTTCCCATTTAACAAAACAACCCCCTATGTCATCTATCATCCTTCATGGACCTGTATTCTCCCCACCCACCCACCCCAGAGTCTTTTACTTTGGTGCAATACGCCAATTCCATTTCAGGTTCTACTTGTGTTTTCTTTTCTGATCTTGTTTTTCAACTTCTGCTTGAGAGTGAGATCATCCCATATTCATCCTTCTGTTTCTGACTTATTTCACTCAACATGATTTTTTCAAGGTCCATCCAAGATCGGCTGAAAACGGTGAAGTCACTATTTTTTACAGCTGAGTAGTATTCCATTGTGTATATAAGACCACAACTTGCTCAGCCACTCATCTGTTGTTGGACACCTGGGTTGCTTCCAGGTTTTGGCTATTACAAAATGTGCTGCCAAGAACATATGTGTAACAGATCTTTTTGGATGGATGTGTTGGGACCCTTAGGATATATCCCCAGGAGAGGAATTGCAGGATCATAGGGTAGGTCCATTTCTAGCTTTCTGAGAGTTCTCCAGACTGTTCTCCACAGAGGTTGGACCAATTTGCACTCCCACCAGCAGTGCAGGAGGGTTCCTTTGACCCCACACCCTCTCCAGCATTTGCTTCTGTTACCTTTTCTGATGTATGACATTATCACAGGAGTGAAGTGGTATCTCATTGTTGTCTTTATTTGCATTTCTCTGACAATCAGAGACTTGGAGCATTTTTTCATGTGTTTCTCAGCCTTTTGGATCTCTTCTGTGGTGAATATTCTGTCCATGTCCTCCCCCCATTTTTGGATGGGGTTATTTGTTTTCTTGTTGTTGAGTCTGGCAAGCTCTTTATATATGTTACTTATTAAACTCTTATCTGATATATGGCATTTAAAGATCTTCTCCCATTCTGTGAGGGGTCTTTTGGTTTGGGTAGTGGTTTCTTTTTCTGTGAAGAAGCTTTTTAATTTGATGTAGTCCCATAGGTTTATACTTGCCTTAGTCTTCTTTGTAACTGGATTCATTTCATTGAAAATGTCTTTAAAATTTATGCGGAAAAAAGTTCTGCCAATATTTTCCTCTAAGTATCTGATAGTTTGTGGTCTAACATCCAAGTCCTTGATCCACTTGGAATTTACTTTTGTATTCGGTGAAATACAGTGATTCAGTTTCATTCTTCTGCATGTTTCAACCCATTGTTTCCAACACCATTTATTGAAGAGACTCTGCTTTCCCCATGTAATAGTCTGGGCCCCTTTGTCAAAGATTAGATGTCCATAGGTGTGGGGCCTCATTTCTGGGCTCTCAATTCTATTCCACTGGTCAGTGTGTCTATTCATGTTCCAGTACCAAGCAGTTTTGATGACAATGACCCTATAATACAGTTTGAGATCTGGGAGTGTGATGCCTCCGGTTTTGTTCTTTTTTCTCAAGATTGTTTCGGCAATTCTAGGTCTTTCCTGGTTCCAGATAAACATTTGTAGCATTTTTTCTATTCTTCTAAAAAATGTGCTTGGGATCTTGATGGGGATAGCATTAAATTTGTAGATGGCTCTGAGGAATATATTCATTTTGATGATGTTAATTCTTCCAACCCATGAACATGGAATATCTTTCCACTTCTTTGTGTCTTTTTCAATTTCTTTGAAAATCACCATTTTTAATACCAGAGTCATATTCCATTATGTATATATACCACTACTTACTCAGCCACTCATCTCTCCTGGGTTGCTTCCAGGTTTTGGCTATCACAAACTGTGGTGCTATGGACATGAGTATACACAAATCTTTTTGGATGGGTGTATTGAGTTCCCTAGGATATATCCCCAGGAGAGGAATTGCAGGATCATAGGGCAAGTCCATTTCTAGCCTTCTGAGAGTTCTCCAGACTGCTCTCCAAAGGGGTTGGACCAATTGACATTGCCACCAGCAGTGCAGGAGGGTTACTTTGATCCCACAACCTCTCCAGCATTTGTTGCTGTTACCTTTTCTGATGTATGACATTATCACAGGAGTGAAGTGGTATCTCATTGTTGTCTTTAATTGCATTTCTTTGACAATCAAAGACTTGGAGCATTTTTTCATGTGTTTCTCAGCCTTTTGGATCTCTTCTGTGGTGAATATTCTGTCCAAGTCCTCCCCCCATTTTTGGATGGGCTTATTTGTTTTCTTGTTGTTGAGTTTGACAAGCTCTTTATATATTTTGGTTATTAAACTCTTGTCTGATGTATGGCGTGTAAAGATCTTCTCCCATTCTGTGAGGGGTCTCTTGGTTGTGGTATCAGTTTCTTTTGCTGTGCAGAAGCTTTTTAATTTGATGTAGTCTCATAGGTTTATACTTGCCTTAGTCTTCTATGTAATTGGATTCATTTCACTGAAAATGTCTTTAAAATTTATGCAGAAAAGAGTTCTGCCAATATCTTCCTCTAAGTATCTGATAGTTTCTGGCCTAACATCGAAGTCCTTGATCCACTTGGAATTTACTTTTGTGTTTGGTGAAACATAGTGGTTCAGTTTCATTCTTCTACATGCTTTAACCCATTTTTTCTAACACCATTTGCTGAGGAGACTCTCACCTTTCCCTATTCAATAGTCTGGGCACCTCTGTCAAATATTAGATGTATGAATGCCTTTTAAAAAATGTATTTTATCAGTCAACACCCATGTTCAGCGGGGAAACAATTACAGAAGCCAGACCTTCTACCTTCTGCAACCCACAATGACCCTGGGTCCATGCTCCCAGAGGGATAGAGGATGGGAAAGCTATCAGGGGAGGGGGTGGGAAATGGAGATTGGGTGGTGGGAATTGTATGGAATTGTACCCCTCCTACCCTATGGTTTTGTTAATTAATCCTTTCTTAAATTAAAAAAATAATAAAATAAAATAAGAAAATAAGGAAAGCAAAAAATAGATTAAATAAAAAATAAATAAAATAAATAAAAATGTATTTTATTTAAAAAACACCAAGAACATACAAAATCAATGAGTTACAAATCAAATTTATTTATTCATTTTTATTGGATAGGGACAGAGAGAAATTTAGTGGAGAGAGGGAGGTAGAGAGATAAAGAGACAGAGAGACACCTGAAGACCTGCTTCACCCTTTGCAGATGGGTACCAGGGACTCAAATCTGAGTCTTTGTGCACTGTAATGTGAGCACCACAACTTGGCCCCTTAAAATTCATTTTTTTTTTTTAAATTTATTTTATTTATTTATTCCCTTTTGTTGCCCTTGTTGTTTTATTGTTGTAGTTATTATTGTTGTAGTCGTCGTTGTTGGACAGGACAGAGAGAAATGGAGAGAGGAGGGGAAGACAGAGAGGAGGAGAGAAAGACAGACACCTGCAGACCTGCTTCACCGCCTGTGAAGCGACTCCCCTGCAGGTGGGGAGCCGGGGTTCGAACCGGGATCCTTATGCCGGTCCTTGTGCTTTGCGCCACCTGCGCTTAACCCGCTGCGCTACAGCCCGACTCCCTTAAAATTCATTTTTAATGGAGAGAATCAGAGAGAAAGATACAGAAAGACAAACCCCAGAGTCCTGCTTAGCTCTGGCTCATGGTAGTTCTGGGGGTTCATCTTGGGAGCTCAGAACCATGTCTTTTTGCAGAAGATTGTTATTATTATTAATTTTCCCAGAGCCTTACTGAGCTCTGATGGATGGTAGTGCTAGAGGGATTGAGTCTGTGGTCTGGAGCCTCAAGCAGGAGAGTCTTTTTACAGATGATGATGATGATGATGATAATAATAATAATTAATTTTCCCAGAGCACTACTGAGCTCTGGCTGATGTTGGTGCTGGGGATTGAACCTGGGACCTGGAGCCTCAAGTAGGAGAATCTTTTGCAGAACCATCATACTGTCTACTCAGCTTGGGAATGACTTTGAACTTTGACTTTTCAGACTTTGTGGTAGTGAAAGAGCATTTACTGATCTACTGAGAGATGTAAATTCAGATTGGTATCAATGTGTTTGTAATCCAGAGAAAAGCTTGGATCTAGAATGACAGAGTGGCAGTCCTGAATGTGTAACACCGGATTTCTGGTAAATGTCCAGCAATTTAGGTGAAAAAAAAAAAAACATGGGAGGGATGCTCCCCAGGCCCAGGGAGAGAAGGGTACCCCACCACTAAATAGGGGCTAGCTGAAGTCTCCTCAAAATTAAATGCTTCAGGCATGGCCATGGTGCACCTGGTTAAGCACACACACTTCAAGGACCCTGGTTTAAGCCCCTGGCTCCCCACCTGCAGGGGTAGCTTTAAGTTGATAAAACAGTGCTACAGGTGTCTCTCTCTGTCTCTCGCTCTCTATCTCCCCCCTCCCTCTGGGTTTCTGGCTGTCTCTCTCTATCCAATGAATAAAGATAATAAAAATTTTAAGAGAGAGAGAGAAAAGAGGGAAAAAGAGGCACTCACAGCATTGCTCCTCCACTCATGAGCTTGGGAACTTTAACTTGAGTCCTTGTGCATAGTGATGTGTGTGCTCTACCAGCACCAAGAGACACCTTTAAATACACCTGCAAGGTGTGAGAGACTTCATAAGTGGTGAAGCAAGGCTTCACTCTATCTCCTACTTCCCTCTTGATTTTTCTGTCTCTATCCAATAATAAATAAAAATATTTGTTTAAGTAAAGGTAAATACAGCTACGTTAAAACTAGTGAGCATAGTGTTGAATGTCGAATTCACAAAAGTAGAACATCACATGAATGAAATTGTACAATACTATTGTGAAATGAAGAAGAAATGAAACAACATTGCAACACAAGCCACCCTCATGAGATACCCCTCAAAATGTTCATGTAGGACCCCTTCCCTTTCAAGTCTTACTAATCCCCTCCACCACTTTCCATCTGGGCCATATGGGTCCTGTTAACCTTGATAACCTCTTCAGTGATGGCCACCTGCTCCTTCCCAGACCACTGAGCCACTGGGTGTAGGGTTCAGTAAGTAAAATGTGATCTCATCTGAATTTCTTTGGCACATCATTTTTATGATTTTGCAGACTCTTTTGATGGTCTATGATATTTATGTAAAAATTTTTATGAAGGGGGCCAGGTCCTTAAGTGGACCCGGGTTCAAGTCTCCACTCCTCACCCACAGGGGGAAGCTTCACGAGTAGTGGAGCAAGGCTTCAGGTGTCTTTCTGTTTCTCTCCCTCTCTATCTCCCCCTCTTTCTATTTATCTCTGTCTCTGTACAATATTTAATTAATTTTAAAGTTACTGAGTTAGGGAAAGAGAGAGGGAGAAAAAGAGCAGGATACAGCCTTGCAGACATGATGCTGAGAGACTAAGTGGGGAGGAGGCATCACTAGAGGCTTGAGTGCAGATTCAGTGCCACCAAAACAGCAGGCACCATGTTTCTCTTCCTTTCTTCCTTCCGTTCTTTCTTTCTTTCTTTCTTTCTTCCTTTCTTTCTTTTTTTTCTCCAGGGTTATCACTGGGGCACAGCTACAGAACCACTCATCTACTGCTCCTGATGGCCATTTTCACCCTTTTTTTTTAATTTGACAGAACAGAGAGAGAGAGAGAGAGATCGAGAGTAAGGGGGAGATAGAGAGGGAGAGAGACAATTGCAGACATGCTTCACCACTCACAATCTTTTGCCTGGCAGGTGGGGACAAGAGGCTCAAATCTGGTTCTTTGCACATTGTAACATGTATTCTCAACCAGGTGTGTCCGACCCAGTCCCTGACCTATTCACATTACTCTAAAATAAGTGCAAGTGCACATGAATTTTGTTTGCAGAATGATATTTCTCAGATCCAACCAATCAGACAACAAAACACATTGCAGGTTAAAATGTTTTTGGGGGGAGTCGGGCGGTAGTGCAGTGGGTTAAGCGCAGTGGCGCAAAGCACAAGGACCGGCATAAAGATCCCAGTTCAAGCCCCCGGCTCCCCACCTGCAGGGGAGTCGCTTCACAGGCGGTGAAGCAGATTTGCAGGTGTCTCTCTTTCTCTCCCCCTCTCTATCTTCCCCTCCTCTCTCCATTTCTCTCTGTCCTAACAATGATGACATCAACAACAACAACAATAATAACTACAACAACAATAAAAAAACAACAACAAGGGCAACAAAAGGGAAAAATAAATAAATATATTTTTAAAAAATTTTTAAAGTTTTTTGGTTTTGTTTTTTCCTCTTTTTTTTTTTTGTCACTACTATAGTTACTGGTTTTGGAGCCTACATGAGAACACCATCATTACTAATGTTTTTTTGGTCCTGTTTTGTTTTGTTTCAACCTTTTCCTTTGTTTTTCTGATAGATACAGAGAGAAAAATGGAGAGAGAGAAGGAGGAGGAGGAGAAGGAGAAAGAGACACCCACAGTACTGCTCCTCCGCTCATGAAGTTTCTCCCTGCTGATGGGCCTGGGAGCCTCAATCTGGGTCCTTGCTCATACTGATGGGTGTGCTCTACCAGATATGCCCCTTCCCAGCACCAAGAGACACCTTTAAATTGAGCACTAACTATGACCACTAGAAAAAAAGATACATCCACTTGTCATAAATGTACTGCTTGATATATTTAGAAAACAATTTCAAGGTCATGGTTATTTAAAATGTTTCTTTCTGAGAACTTAATCTCTCACGTATTTTAAAATTAGGTCTTGATCATTAGCATAAATATGCTAATTATATAATTATAATATAAAATAGGCTCCTGTGCTGACTAAGGGGCCACAGATCAAACCGATAAGGTTTATAGTTTACAATATTTATACAGTTTCCCATATTTGGGAGCTAGTCTCTTCCCTGATCCAGCTTTCTGGTCCTTTTCCCAACTATGACACCATCTCCCCAGACAATATCTGATGCATTCTGCAGCATGTCCACAAGAGGGCAGCAAAACAGCAGGACTGAGCCTAGTGGGTGGCGCCCTAAGGACACCGGCCAATGAAACTGATGGCAGGGTTTCTGGGCATGCCAACAAATGCTGGCCTGAGTGCAGGCATTGGCCTGAGGGCAGGACTCAGAAAATAGCCCTCCAATGATAAGCCAGATACATGCTCTGAGGGTCATGTTTGCAAAAACAGGCCAATCAGAGTCCAGTAAAAGGGCCTCGGGGGTGGGCATTACAGACACTGTCCAATGAGTGTAAGAGGTGGGTCTTGTAGGCAGACACTTTAAACTGATGTCCAATCATGATACAGGAGCAGTGACCTTCCTGGGTGTTCCCTAAGAACTGGCCTATCAGAGCTGAGGTAGTGGACTGGGGTAAGGCCTCAGAGAGCAGTTTACCAATGAGAGCCTATATGTGCAGTGGAAGGACCTCATAGGCGGGCCTTACAGATGCAGCCCAATGAGCATGCGGGGTAAGCTGTGCGGGCAGGCCTCCAAATGGCTGGCAAATCAGTGATCTGGCACAGTGACCTTTCTGAGAGTGCCCTAAGAACTGGCCTATCAGCCTGAGGGTTGACCTCAGAAGGAAACCTGCCAATGAGAGCCCTGAGGGGACTTCTGGGAGCATATTTCCTTGATCTGTAAAATCAGAGTCCAGCCCTCAGAGGCGGGTCTTGCAAATGTTGTCCAATAAGCTTGTGGGAAGGATGTAATTGGGCTGTCCTTGACATTGGTTTGCAATAACTCACCGGGAGCATTGACCGCCACATCTCCACCCCCTGGGCCAAGCCAAACAGCCTTGACCAACGATCCTCAAGGAAGGGCAAGCTGGCAATGTCTCCAGTCTCTAGCTATTTTGTGTGCTGGCAGGACTTCCACAGCTGACCCTGGGGAATCCAGCCTCCTCCTGAGGAATGGCAGCAGGGTGCTGGGAAAAGTCTTAGTAACTGGCCTTGCTTCCATTCTTGATCTCTCAAGCTTTGGAACCGAAAGATTGCAATTTCTGTCCCCCCATGCATTCTGCTGCTTATTGTCCCTAAGAAGACTGCAAAACAGGACAATTCAGGAGACCATTTCTAAGCATTTTTTCGACAGTAGAGGGTGCAGAATTCCTCCACAGTACATTTGAACATGTGAATTGAACACATTCCGTAAACATTATTTACACCTATGATGTGCCAGGGGCACCCTGGGGCAGGCAAGCTGAAGGTGACAAATAACGGAGACCCAGGTGCCAGCACTGCACCAGCAAGCAGATCCCAGGATAAATCATCAGTGCTAGTATAAGACAGGGCTGAGCTCTGCTCTGCTCTGCTCAAAATGGATTGGAGACAGAATGAGAAAGAGAGAATATGAATATAAGAAAGAGTGATTGAGGGAGTCGGGCGGTAGCGCAGCGGGTTAAGCGCAGGTGGCGCAAAGCTCAAGGACCGGCGCAAGGATCCTGGTTCGAGCCCCCAGCTCCCCACCTGCAAGGGAGTCGCTTCACAGGCGGTGAAGCAGGTCTGCAGGTGTCTGTCTTTCTCTCCTCCTCTCTGTCTTCCCCTCCTCTCTCCATTTCTGACTATCCTATCCAACAACAAGGACATCAATAATAACTACAACAAGGACAACAAAAGGGAATAAATAAATAAATATGAGAAAAAATTAAAAAAAAGAGTGATTGAGCAAAAGGGGTAGAAAGACTGAGGTAGAAGTTTATGCAGAGATTCATAGCCCTCCTAATGCATTTACCTATGGAAATACCAAGTTGACTCTTGTAACCAAGGTATGAATCTTAGCTTTTTCCTTTCTGGGAAGAAAGAACAGCAGATTCTCCCCTAGTTTTGAAATTTTAGGCAGTGGGACAAGTTTGCTCTTGGTGCTTTTCAAGTTTCTCCAAAGTCTGAAGTGAGGCTTCTTGAGCAAAAGTGAGAAATTGAGTACAGCATGGGCACCAGGCTGGCAGGTCCCCAGGGTAGCAGGCGGTGTCCTGCTGCGAAGGCCGCAGAGGGGCTTGAGGCATACTGGAGCGGGTGCTGCCCAGCTTGGTGCTCCTCAGTGCTGCTAGCCACTGGCGATGCAGAGATAAAACCCAGGTCTTCCTGCATGCAAGGGTCATGGCAGGAAAAGTGAAGTGAGTCACCGACATTGAGTAGCCAGTGCTGATAAATAACTTTGAAAAGCGAAGATGGTTCCAAGTGACAGAAAATGAGGACTGGAGTTTCTACTGGATGAGCATGCAGACCATCCGAAACTTTTGCAGTGTAGAGACTCTCAGACCACCTGACCCGCAGGGATCTCATGGTGAAGAATATTAAGCGGTGCAGGAAAGAACCGGGAAAGGAAGGAAGTTCGCTTGCAGAAAAAGACGAAAATGAAATACCTCTATTTGGACTTTCTTCGGATCACCTACATGCTGCCAGCTGACTACAGCCTGTTCGTGGAGGAGTTCCGAAAGAGCCCCTCCAGCAAGTGGACTGTAAAGATATGTGGTAAAGCTCCGGGCAAGGGCATCTTTCTCATTAACAAGCTCTCACAAATCAAGAAGTTGTACTGGGACAGCAAAACTTCCTCATTTATGACTCAGTCAATAGAAGAAGCCTACGTGATCTCTCTGTACATCAACAATCTGCTGCTCATTGGCAGGAAGTTGGACCTGAGCTTGTATGTCCTGGTGTCCACCTACCTCCCCCTGGGCTGCTACATGTATAAACTTGGATTTCGTCGTTTTTGCACAGGAAAATACATTCCAAATAACAGTGAGCTGGATAACATGTTTGTGCACTTCACCAATATTGCCATTCAGAAACACGGGGAGGACTACAACCATATCCACGGGAGCAAGTGGACTGTCAACAACCTGTGGCTCTAACTGGAGAGCACCTAGGGCAGGGAGGTGACCAGCAAGCTGTTCGAGGAGATCCACTGGATCATCATGCAATCACTGAAGGCTGTGGCACCGGAGATGAATAACAACAAGTGGTGCTTTGAGTGATATGGCTACAACATCATCATCGGCAACAAATGGAAGCCTCGGCTGATTGAGGTGAATGTATCACCGTCGCTCACCTCCAGCATTACCAATGATCTAATACTGAAGTACAACCTCATCAATGACAGCTGTTGTTGAGGTGGTCTGGTGTCGGGCTGCACCGCGGAGAAGAGAGCGGACATCCAGAGCAAAGGGGTACACAAATCTTTATTATAGGATGGGGGGGGTTTGGTTCAGACCACGTGGAGCCAGCCGGCAATGGCCAACCACAGGGGGAGAGCAGGGAGCGAGACCTCAGAGAGGGAGAGCCAAGAGCCCAGAGGGGGGGGGGGGGTTAGGGGGCTTTTTATTGGGCGACAACCAGAGGTGACGTGTAGGGCCAGGATTGGTTGAAGGGGGCAATGCTAGGGTTTCCCCCGGCATAGTAAAACCTGGGGGCGGAGACTGCATCAGAATAACTCCTCAGCGACAGCCTCAACAATGTGATCCCTAATGGCGAGATTCCAGTGGAACAAGTCCCCCCCCCCCCCAAAGAGGTGCTCAGTATGATTTTGTACAGCGAAGAGCTGGCACAGGGGGACAAGGCTGACTGAGAGCTCAGAGGGTGCCCAGGCCAGGCTCTAGGGCCCAGAGGGGTTCGCTCAAAAGAGACGTGGGGAGAAATGTCCTCACAACCTGGAAGTGATAACCAGTGGAGCAGAAGACCCCACAGCAGACCCAGTCCCAAACTGCACATGTCTCTGGCCCTGTCCTGCTAAAGACCCATTTTGGAATTTCCCTTTTTTCTAGAACCTCTCCAACGCCCTCCCAAGCCCTGTAAATAAAGACACTTCTTGAGAAGGTTAAAAAAAAAAGTGAGAAATTGCTCTATTTACATAATGCAGGTTAGTGGAAAGCACTTTCTAGTGAAAAAGATAGTTACACTTTGGAACATCTCACAGAATTCTCATCTTTAGGAGGCAAAGATGGTTGAAAGAGCACTGTCATGTATGTGGTGTTCTAACACTCTTTCCACACCTTTCACATACACCCTTTCAAAAAAAGTTTATGCAAAGAGACTTGTGCTTGAGGTTCCAATGTCCCAGGTTCAATCCCCAGCACCAGTAGAAGCTAGAGCTGAGCAGTGTTCTGGTGAAATAAATACATAAATAAATAAATAAATACAGACAGACAAAGGGAGCCCTGCAGAAGAGCACAGGAATTATCTTGCTTTTATTTTTTTTATTTTTTGGGTAAGATGAGTTTATTTAATAGGGGGAGTGAGGTGGGATGAGAGAGAGAGACTGTACATCATTCTGGCACATGCCTTGCAATGACAGAGATTAAACCAGGGGCATCCTGTTTCCAGGTCTAACACTCACATGCTTTCTCAGGTGCCCAACAACAGATGAATGGCCGAGAAAGCTGTGGTATATTTATACAATGGAATACTACGCAACTATTTTAAAAAATTATTTATTTCCCTTTGGTAGCCCTTGTTGTTTTTTATTGTTGTAGTTATTGTTGTTTTTGATGTCATCGTTGTTAGATAGGACAGAGAGAAATGGAGAGAGGAGGGGAAGACAGACAGGGGGAGAGAAAGATAGACACCTGCAGACCTGCTTCACCGCTTGTGAAGTGCCCCCCCCCCCACAGGTGGGGAGCAGGAGACTCAAACAAGGATCCTTTCACCAGTCCTTGTGTTTTGTGCCAAATACACTTAACCCACTGCCGCCCAACTCCTCCCTCTTCCTTCTCTTTTTTTAAATTTATTTTTATTTTTTTATTTTTTATTTAAGAAAGGATTAATTAACAAAACCATAGGGTAGGAGGGGTACAATTCCACACAATTCCCACCACCCAATCTCCATTTCCCACCCCCTCCCCTGATAGCTTTCCCATTCTCTATATCCCTCTGTGAGCATGGACCCAGGGTCATTGTGGGTTTCAGAAGGTAGAAGGTCTGGCTTCTGTAATTGCTTCCCCGCTGAACATGGGCGTTGACTGGTCGGTCCATACTCCCAGTCTGCCTCTCTCTTTCCCTAGTAGGGTGGGTCTCTGGGGAAGCGGAGCTCCAGGACACATTGGTGGGGTCTTCAGTCTAGGGAAGCCTGGCCGGCATCCTGATAACATCTGGAACCTGGTGACTGAAAAGAGAGTTAACATACGAAGCCAAACAAATTGTTGAGCAACCTCTTCCTTCTCTATCACTCCTTTCCCTCTCAATTTCTGGCTGTCTCTATCCAATAAACAAATATAATAAAAAATTAAAGGATGTTACAGTGCAGAGAGGGAAAGGAGGTTGTATCTGGCTCCCACTCTCACACCCACTGGAGTACATTGAGCTCCATAGAAACAGCCCCCAGGCAAGTGCAAGCCGGCAAGCCGGACCTGCACTGGGCAACTCTGTGCCTTGTCACGGAAAAGTAATCAAACATGGGAAAAGGCGATCCTAAGAAGCCAAAAGGCATCATATTCTTTATGCAAACTTGTCTTGAGGAACACAAGAAGAAACACCCAGATGCCTCAGTCATCTTTTCAGAGTTTTCTAAGTGCTCAGAGAGGTGGAAGATCATGTCTGCTAAACAGAAAGACAAATAAGGCCTGTTATGAAAGAGAAATGAAAACTTATATTCCTCCCTAAAGGGGAAACAAAAAAGAAGTTCAAAGACCCCAATGCATCTAAGAGACCTCCCTCGGCCTTTTTCTTGTTTTGTTCTGAGTATTGCTCCCAAATGAAAGGAGAACATCCTGGCCTATCTATCGGCGATGTTGCAAAGAAACTAGGAGAGAAGTGGAATAACACTGCTGTGGATGACAAGCAGCCTTATGAAAAGAAGGTTGCTAAGCTGAAGGAAAAATACGAAAAGGATATTGCTGTATACCAAGCTAAAGACAAGCCTGATGCAGTCAAAAAGGGAATTGTCAAAGCTGAAAAAAGCAAGAAAAAGAAGAAAGAGGAGGAAGATGAAGACAAAGAGGAAGATGATGAATAAGTTGGTTCTAGTGCAGTTTTTTTTTCTTGTCTACAAAGCATTTAACCCTCCTGTACGCAACTCAGTCGTTATAAAGAAAAAAAAAAAAAAAGAAATGTAAGGCTGCGTAAGATTTGTTTTTAAACGGTACAATGTCTTCTTCTGTATAGTTGGCATGAAAATTAAAAGCAGGTTCTTGTTGGTGCATAGCACAAATTAGTTATATATGGGAATGGTATTTTTTTTTCATATTCAGTTGTCTATGATGCAGCTTATATGAAACAATTTGTCTTGCTAAACTGAAATACCACTCTGTAACTGCAAAAAAAAAAAAAAAAGTTTTGGCTGTTTTGTTGACAGTCTGAATGCTTCTAAGGAAATATAATTTTTATTAAAACTTAAGAATAAACAAAAAATGAATGATTTCTGTGAGGTTACATAATTTGCCCAAACTCAGATCCTTCTGATTCCAAACATTTATTCCCTATATTACAGAACAGTAGAATGGTTATGAAAAAGAAATCGAGCCAGGGAGATTTACCTTCAGCAAATACAGGCAATTGATGCTGATTGGGAACAATGTTAGACAGTGGGGAAAACATTCTGTAAATCTGGTCCAGCATTTCAGGTTCAACCATCTTTTTTTTGATTCGTGAACGTCACTGGTGGGGTCGGATTAGAATCCTAGAGGCTATCCACTAATTTGCGAGATTTCAAGTCCGTCGAGCCCCCTATTATATTACTACTAAATTCCTCTGGGATAATCGTCGCCCATAAGAAAGATGGCGGCAGAGGCTTCACCAGGTTAACGGCGACGCTATTTGTCGCAAGTGCGTCAATATCATTTAATTCCGGCTAGTAGTTTTGACCTCACGTCCCTTCCGGCAGCATGACTTGGGCGTAGGTCTTCGCTGGTGGGGTCTGTACTGTGAGCGGCAGGTAGATTCTGATAAGAGACAGTCTCGAGAGGCTGTCTTAGGCAATGCGGGGTCAGCGACATGGAAAGGAACAGTGGAAAGTCTGTCTCGGTTGTCGCGATTGTGACGGAGCCTCGATTTGCCCAGAGATACAGGGAGTATCTGGAGAAGCAGAAGCTCTTGGATCCACAGCACCGAGTGGAAAAAAAGCCAGATGGCGGTGTGGCGCTGCCGGTCTGGGGAGAGCCCCTTTCTGAACTGCACCTGCGGGAGCTGAGAGAGCGCGTGGCGCCAGGCAGCACCTGTGTGGTAGTGCGGCTCGGGGAGCCTGCGCCTTCCAAGAAGGCTCAGGGGTGTCCACCTGCCCAAAGGCTGCGTCTTGAGCTGAGCCGCTGGGTGGAAGGTCGGGGAGTGGCGTGGTCAGCTCAACTAGAGGCTGATTTGCCCCGATCTTGGCAGCGACATGGTAACCTCTTGTTGCTCAGTGAGGATTGCTTCCAAGCCAAGCAGTGGACACAGCTGCAACCAGAACTCTGGGAGGTAGTGGCCTCAGCGCTCGGTGTCCAGCGTTTGGCCAAACGAGGGCGTGTGTCAGCGGATCGCACTCGAACTCCAGCCGTGAGACTCCTACTGGGCGACCATGGCTGGGTGGAGCACGTGGATAACGGGATCCGCTATCTGTTTGACGTGACACAGTGCATGTTCTCCTTTGGAAACATCACTGAGAAGCTGCGCGTGGCCTCGCTGCCCTGTGCTGGAGAAGTGCTGGTGGATCTCTATGCCGGCATTGGCTATTTTACATTGCCCTTTCTAGTTCATGCTGGTGCTTCCTTTGTCCATGCCTGCGAGTGGAACCCTCATGCTGTAACTGCTCTGAAAAAAACCCTTGAGATCAATGGAGTAGCAGATCGCTGCCAAATCCACTTCGGGGACAACAGGAAACTTAAGCTCAGGAACGTTGCTGACAGGGTGAACCTGGGTCTTATTCCCAGTTCTAAAGAAGGCTGGCCCATTGCCTGCCAGGTGCTTCGACAGGATGTTGGAGGCATTTTGCATATACACCATAATGTGGAATCTTTTCCAGGGAAGAATCTCCAGCCTACAGGAATCAGCAAAATGGAGAAGGAGCACTGGCCTGAGGAAATTATCACTAGTCATCTGAAAAGTGGAACTTCCAGGGATTCTCAGAGAAAAAAACAGTCAGCCGTCCCCAAGTTAGAGTGGCAAAAGTGGGCAGAATCTGCAGAAACTTGCATTGCTGCTATTCTTCAGCAGGTGCATGGGAAAACGTGGGAGACAAAAGTCTTGCATATCCAACCAGTGAAATCCTATGCTCCCCATGTGGATCATATAGTCCTGGATCTGGAATGTCGTCCCTGTCCTATAGTTGGCTAGAGAAGGTAGATCCTGCTACAGGAGGATCTACATGTAAGTGACATTTAATGCTCAGTCTGGCTAGGTTCGCAACCTTTCTTGCCTCCTGTTATTCTATTTTTAATATTTGTGACCCTGAAAGTATGCTTCAGTACGATCCATATCATCACATATGTCTTCAGTAAGCACAGTGAAGATGTGTTACATATCTGGGAGAAACAGTATGACTGGTTGAATGAGGTCCATCAGGGAGACTAGTGAAGAGGCTTCCATGGTTTTCCAGGCATGAGATAACTGGACTAGAGTGTTAACTGTGGGATATAGATGCATCTGAGAAACTAAATCAATGGGACTAGGCAGTGGAGTCTAAATCAAAGCGTTAAGTGATGGTGCTTTATTATGACTATCTAAAAATAAAAGGGGAGTGGTTGGGGGATGGGACAGTAGCTAAAGCACTGGAACTATCAAGTGTGAGGTCCTGAGTTCAATCCCTGGCAGCACATGTACCAGAGTAATGTCTGGCTCTTTCTCCTATCTTTTTCATTAATAAATAAATAAAATATAGAAATTCAAATGTATCACCTCTATTCCCTTAAAATATGGCATCCCTAAATAGGTGCTCTGGAAATTTTTTATCTGTTAGGCTGGTGCAGTAGAGGACACATTACCATGATCAAGAAGGGACAAGCTTTAGGAGCACTAGAGCAGTGCTGCAGGTGTCTGTCTTCTCCTCCCTCCCCCTCTGCCTTTTGCCTTCTATTCAAAAAAATAAAACTAAAAATGGCCACCTGGAGCCATGTAGGCATACAGTTACCAAGCCCCAGCGATAAAATAACCCTCATAACAACAAAAGGGGGGGGTGATGAACACTTTAAATCATAGGAAAACTAGAGTTCCAGTCTTAAGTTGTGCAGTAAGTGTCAACTGTTGACTATTTTAAAATTCAAGTTGAAATCTGGGATTTTACTGGTCTCAAACTCTTTTTAGTTTCCTTCTTTGGCTAGCAATGTCAGGGCCAACATTAGGAGCTCTGGGGAATATGAGGTATTCTGCAAAGGTTTTCAAGCCTCACCTTTTATGGCTTCATCATAGTTTACTGTTAGAATGACTTATGGTGGAAAACTGCTTTGTTTTCAGGCCAGTTTTGAGATAGCTCACAGGGCTAGGGTACCTGTATTATACTTGCAACCCAGGGATCTGAGCCCTAGCACCACATGGGAGATGCTGTGGCAGTGAAAGAAGCTTCAATGTTATGGTGCCCCCTACCCCTTCTGCCCCCTTAAGTGGGCAACAGAGGCACTTGAGGCTCTCTCTGGGCCATTTGAGGTCCTGGTTCTATGAAAGAGAGAAGGAAAAAGAGAGATGGACTTTTCAGAGCTTCCTTTGAATACACATTCTTTTACCACCAGAATTAATCTCTGGGGCTCTGTGCCTGCTCTAGTAGCCATCCCCCCTCCACTTATTTATAAAGATGAGGGAGACAGAAGAAGAGACATCTGCGGCACCATACCATTTGTCAAGTTTTCCCTTTGCAGGTTGGGACCAGGGGCTATAACCCCAGTCCTCCTGCATGGTAATGTGTATATTCTTCTGGGGCCACCACCACCCCCTCTTCCTTAGGTGCACTCTGAAGTCATCTGAGTTTGCCTGGTGAAGGGAATGTAGAAAAGCATGACTTAACATTAGAATTGACTACTTCTGCTGCAGGTTTGGGGGGAGGAGCAGGTAACAGGTGATTTGTCCTGCAGCAGCGGCAAAATTGGTGCTATTTGTGTTACTCCACAAATAAATGTCTACTGTGTACATGAACTGCAGAAAATACATTACTATCCCTGTCTAAAGATCTCACAACTTATTAGCAGAAGTAATGTAAATATTCAAAGAATTTGAGTAAATATGTAAAAAATAGAAAAGAAAAAAAAAAAAAAGCTGGAGCAGTGGATTCATTCCGCAGGCAGATTAACAGCAGTGACCCTGGTAGTGATTTGTATAACTGTCTGTTTATCTTCATATGTACCATCACCTAGGCTTCTGTCCATCAGTTATCAAGGACATTGAAGTCTATTTGTAGATATTTCTGCTTTGCCTTGAAATTCTATTAATTTATCCTTCATATGATTATTTTGAACCTATGTGGTATTTAGGACTTTGAACTGACGAATTGATCTTTGTGTCAGTATGAAATGAAAATTCTTTTAGCCACCAGGGTTATTGCTGGAGCTCAGTGCCTGTACAACTTCACTGCCCCCAGCAACCATTTTTCCCCCCTCCTAGAGGGTGAGAGATAGGGAGAGATAGAGAAAAGGAAATGCCATGCCACAGCACCACTGCCTTGCTTGTGAAGATTCTCCCTACCCATGCCCTCTCTCCTTGCAGGGGCTCCCATGCATAGTAGCCTCTGTGCTCTACGCGGTGAGCCACCTGCCAGCCCTAATATGATCTTCTCACAAGGATTTACTATTGGTTGATCCAGCAATGTATGTCCTGCATAACACTGCTTTTTAACTAGGGACCTACTTTATAGTAAATGAGGTGTTTCTGTGGGCTCACGTTCATGGGATTGATACTACCGCATACTATATATGATATAGAAATGTTGGCATGATGGAATGGTGAAAAACCCTATTTAATAAAACTGAAAGAAAATCTTGCATCTTATACCCTGTGAAAATGATTATGCTATCCACCAGGATGCAGCATTCACTAACACCATTTAGATAATGTGGCATCCATATAGATAAGAAAATAAGGGCATAATGTGGTAAATAGAGAATTCCCCACAGTAATGTTCTAAATAAACGCTGCATATATTACAAATATTACATGTCCAAATATTACATGCCAAATATTACATGTCCTAATACACAGGACTGGTAAATATGTTAACTTATGTGATAAAAAGAATGTTGGAGGTGTGTTAAGGATCTTGAGATGGAGGTTGTATTCTAGATTATAGAGGTAAGGAGAGGTGACTCAATGGATGGACTGTGCACTTCTGCAAACTTGTGGTCCAGGGTTTAGTCCCTTGTCCTGTATATGCCAGAGCTAAGCTTTGTCTTCCTCCTCCTCCTCCTCCCCCTCCTCCCCCTCCCCCTCCTCCTCTTCTTCCTCTTCCTCTCTCATAAAATAAGGGGGAGCAGCAACTTGTCATAGTAGTGAAAATTGAGGTAAGATGATGAAATGTGGAGAAGGGACCACATACCAAGGAATATGAAGTATCTAAAAAAAGTAAGTGAATTCTCTCCTAAAGCTAAGAAATAACTC
The DNA here is from genome assembly GCF_950295315.1 of Erinaceus europaeus. Lineage (NCBI taxonomy): Eukaryota > Metazoa > Chordata > Mammalia > Eulipotyphla > Erinaceidae > Erinaceus > Erinaceus europaeus. Next base: position 118,238,077 of record NC_080162.1, read on the forward strand.
ATCCTGGGGGTCGGGCGGTGACGCAGTGGGTTAAGCGCATGTGGCGCAAAGCGCAGGGACCAGCGTAAGGATCCCGGTTCGAGCCCCCGGCTCCCCACCTGCAGGGGAGTCGCTTCACAGGCGGTGAAGCAGGTCTGCAGGTGTCTGTCTTTCTCTCCCCTTCTCTGTCTTCCCCTCCTCTCTCCATTTCTCTCTGTCCTATCCAACAACGAATTGCGTCAACAAGGGCAATAATAATAACCACAACGAAGCTACAACAAGGGCAACAAAAGGGGGAAAAAAAAATGGCCTCCAGGAGCGGTGGATTCATGGTGCAGGCACCGAGCCCAGCAATAACCCTGGAGGAGGGAAAAAAAAAAAAAAAAAAAGAAATAACTCATCCTGGTTGATACTGTGATTTTTAAATTTCTAAGCCCCAGAATTATAAGAATGTTATTTTAAATGACTTTATGTTTATAGAAATGTGTTATGGCAGCAATAGGAAATTAATATACCCACTGATGTGTCCTTTTGGAGGATATCAATTGCTGTCCTTCCTGCCAGTGTCCCCATTTTTCATTTGGAAGAAAATATTTAATACATGGGTGAAGGAAGGGATGGACAGTTCCAACTGATTGCTTCCTTGTGTCCTCCCAGTCAGGGATACTTGCATATGTCCTCTGCTTCAACTAGGGTAGATAAATTGGCCAGCAGACTTGATCAGTTGCACAGTCCCTCTTGCAACTTGTCACATGTAAGTATAACTATGTCATTGCTCCTTTAAGTTCTTGGCCCAACATGGAATTTAGTTTCAACTAGAAATTATTTATTTCTTTTTAAATATTTTACTTATTTTAGGTAGACATAGAAATCAAGAGGGAAGGGCATCTGTAGATGGGAGACAGAGACATTTGCAACTCTGCCTTACTGCTTATGAAGTTTCCCCTCTGCAGGTGGGGACTTGAACCTGGGTCCTTGCACACTGCAATATGTACAGCAACATCATATATTGATCAATGAGAGAGATAGGGCCAGAGTGTCACTCTGACACATATGATGCCAGAGATTGAACTCATGCTTGAGAGTCCAGGAATTTATACACTACACAACCTCCAGGCCACTGAACTAGAAATTTTTATAATGATAAAATTTGTTCATCAAATTTAGACTGGAATTTGCTAAAAGAAGAAGTATTTGTTCATTAAAAAAACCTTTTTATTTGTTGTATCTTTATAAATAAAAACTGGAAAAAACTATCAGAGATATTTTACATTTTGTGTGATCATGACATCATCTGTCACTATCACAGTCTTGAGATTAGTCCTTGTGGACACTGCCCCCACCCTTAAATTGCAATGAAAACAAAATAACAGCTGGACTGAGTAGCTAATTTATATCTCTGGGGTTTTCTTTTTTAAAGTGGAAACTTTTTTTTATTAGTCATTTACTAATGATTAACAAGATTATAACATAATGAGTATATTTCCATATAGTTTCCACCACCAGAGTTCTGTGTCCCATCCCCTCCATTGGAAGCTTCCCTATTCATTATCCTTTTGGGAATATGGATAAAACTCTTTTTATGGAGTGCAGAAGGTGGAAAGTCTGGCTTCTGTAATTGCTTCTCCACTGGACATGGGCATTTGTCTGGTCAATCCATACCCCCAACCTGTCTCTTTCCCTAGTGGGGTGGGGCTCTGGAGAGATGAGGTTCCAGGACACAATGGTGAGGTTGTTTGCCCAGGGAAGTCAGGATGGCATCATGGTAGCATCTGCAACTTGGTGGCTGGAAGGTGGTAAGATAAAAAGCAGGAAAAAATTGTTTAGTAAACAGGAACCCAAAGGTAGGAATAGAGCAGATGAAATTAGGGTCTTCAGATGGGAAGAAGCTAGGAAGTCTATTTTCAATATGTTCCAATGGGCCCATAACTTTAGTAATTTTTGCTGGAGCCTGATTATCTCTGGGGTTTTCTACCAAGTTTTCTTTTCCCCCCTTCGGGAATTTTTTCAAGGCCACAAGGTTATTCCCTAGATAAACAATTTAGGAAAATTAACCTCTTACACCCTGGGTTTGAAAAGAAGGGACAACTGTGTGGCCTGGGAGCTAACAGTGGATGGAGCATTGGATTCTTAAGTATGAGGTCCTGAATTCAAGTTCAGTCTCCAGCATCACATGTGCCACGAGGCTATAATTGTTTCCTTTCCTCTCATACATTTTTTTAGGTTATTATTATTTATCTATTCCCTTTTGTTGCTTTATTGTTGTAGTTATTGTTAGATAGGAGAGAGAGAAATGGAGAGAGGAGGGGAAGACAGAAGGGGAGAGAAAGACAGACACCTACAGACCTGCTTCACCGCTTGTGAAGCGACTCCCCTGCAGGTGGGGAGCTGGGGGCTCGAACCAGGATCTTTATGCTGGTCCTTGTACTTTGCGCCACATGCACTTAACCCATTGCGCTACCGCCCGACTCCCTTCTTCTTCTAATAAAGTGGCAGCTTTATTACGCTTTACAAACTAAAGACACTGCAGTTGAGCTGGTCAGATACAGAGGGGTCTTAGGTAGGATAGTGACAGTGACAACCAAAAGGAGACTAATACAAGAGGCTTCGAAGAAAGAAGAAATATAATTTGGTTGTGCATCAGCTGCGGGTGAAGAAAAATCAAAGATTCAAAGGTGCTTTAAATTCTGATCTTTAGGTAGCCCTAGGCTCAAACCCTTGGTCTGTTAATTAGCTTTACTAATACAGTGAGTCCTCAACAGAACTGTTTTGTTCAACTTCTAACTTGCATAAGAAAAATAACCCTGGAGAAATTGTGTTTGTCTCAGGTATTTCACTTAAAGTCAGTTTCCAAAAGCCTATCAATGGCTTTAAGTGAGGACTTCCTGTTCTTCTAGCGTTTGCCCTTCTTCCGTAAGAGACACTCATTCCTTACTTTGTAATCTTAATCATTTATGTTAGTCTCACTTTCCTCTGTAAAAGATAATACTAACAGGTCTTGTGAAGATTTAAGTAAAATGAGAAATACAAGAAAAAGAAAAAAGGAAGACAAAACCTTAGCACAGTTCCTAGTACACAGTAAAGCACCAAATGGATGAGTCACTGTTAGCTTGGATAATAATAGAAACTTAAACATGATATGGGAGTATGCAGTTCTGGCATGCGCTCACTTTATCTCACATGTTCAGATAAACGGGTCTTGGAGGAAAGCCTTGACAACCTTCCAAGCTGGGGGTGGGGGGAAGGGGTTCTTAAGTGATGAAGGATAATTACCCATATAAAGATACAACACAAGAGATTGTAGAGTGCGGTTTGGGCTAGGTGAGCGGGGCTTCTTGCTTATTTCTTCTGGTTGGAATAAACTGGCTAGGACTATAGTGCAGACTCTGACCAGCTTAAGCTGTCATATGCTGGCCAAGGAACAGAAAGACAAGGATCAAAAGATTATATTAATTTACAGCGATAGGTAGCAAAGTGTACAGGAGGGAAAAAAAAAAACCCACTCAGTTCTTTTAGCGTTCTAAATTCTATCGCTCTGGATTAGAAAACATAAAGATGGGAGAGAGAGTGGTTCTGGAGGTGGTGTAATGGATAAAACACAGGACTCTTAAGTGTGAGGTCCTGAGTTCAATTTCCGGCAGCACAATTACCAGAGAGATGTCTTTTTTACCTGCCTATCTTCTTCATAAGGGGTGTTTCTCTTGGGAGTATCCGCTCTTTTCCAGACTCAGCCTCCAGATGCAGTGGTAGCTCTCAACTAATTTTTTTTTTTTTTAATTATCGGATAGAGACAGAGAGAAATTGGGGGGGGAGAGGGAGAAAGACAGAGAGACACTCGTAGCCCTGCTTCACCACTTGCAAAGTTTCCCCCTGCAGGTGGCGACCGGGCGCTTGAACCCAGGTCCTTGTGCATTGTAATGTGTGCACTTAACGAGGTGTGCCACTGCCTGCCCCCATATATCTATAAAATATTTTATTTATTTGTATGAGAGGGATGGAAAGAGAAAACACCAGACATCACTCTGGCACATGTGCTGCTGGAGATTGAACCTCCTGACCTTATGCTTGAGAGTGCAATGCTTTATCCACTGCGCCACCTCCCGGACCCCTATTATCTTTATTTACTTATTGGATAGAGACAGCCAGAAAGCGAAAGGGAAGCTGGAGGGAGAGACACCTGCAGCCCTGCTTCACCACTCACAAAACTTTCCCCCTTGCAGGGGGGGACCAGGGCCTCCAACCCGGATCCTTGTGCATTGTAGCATGTGCGCTCAAACAGGTGCACCAAAACCCGGCTCCTGTTGAACTACTTTTAAGAGATGTCTAATGGCTTCTAATAAAACAGCTAACAACCCCCACCCGCGGAAATGTGGAGTGCCTCACAGAGGCGACACAGCAGCTGAGCAGCAACGCCCCGAGGTGAAGCGCGGAGACCGGAAAGCGCATGCGCCACGCGTAGCGCCCAGGCCAAGAAGGCCTTGAGGGTCTCCGAGGTGGGAGGAAACCATGGCAACCCGTGGAGCACTTTACCACGCCGTGCGTGATGACGACATGGGGCGCTCCAAGCGCCGGATTATGACGTTAGCGGCGGCGCGGGCTCGGTGGTCTCGCGCGACCGCGGACGCGGTTTCCCGGTCTTGTAACAGCAGCAACGGCAGAGCCAGGCGGGGGAGGTCAAGATGGTGGCTCCGCGGGCGAGGGAGGCGGTGGAAGGAGGAGGAATCAGGCCATAGCCAGCCGGAAATACCAAAACCCAGAGGCAGTCCGGGAGCCGCCGTCTCAGCCGCCGCCGCCTGCTCCTGCTCCTGCTCGGGAGACGCGAGCGGGCGGCGGGCGGCGGGGCGGGCCGCGAGAGAGACAGGAGGGGGCGGAGTCGCCCTCCTTAGCGCCCGCCCTCGGCCGCCGTCCGTGGCCCTGCCCCAAGCGGCCCTGCCCGGCCCGCCCCGCCCAGCCCCGGTGTGGCAGCGGCTCATGGCGGCGGTGGGGCCCCCGCGGCAGCAGGTGCGGATGGCCCAGCAGCAGGTCTGGGCGGCGCTCGAAGTGGCGCTCCGGGTGCCCTGCCTGTATATCATCGACGCCATCTTCAACTCTTACTACGACTCCAGCCAAAGCGGCCTCTGCATCGGGCTCCAGATCTTCTTTCGTCTCCTGGGTACGGGGACGGCGCCGGCCGGACACGGGACGGGGCGGGGCGGGGCGGCGCTGCGAGCCGACGCGCGAGTGTGCGGGCACCGAGCGAGCCGTCTTCGTGTCTCTCTGGGCATCTGAGCCGAGTGCAGGCAGGACGGACGGCCCACGTCTCGGAGCTGACAGCGGGAAATTCAGCCCCGTCTTGGTGGTTTTTGTTTTCTCTTTGCGGGGAGAAGGCGAGCGTGTGTGCCCTTGCGTCCTCGGCGACACCCCGGCTCGCCTTGCGTGACCTTGGGCTTTGCCAAGACCCTGGCCTCAGTTTCCCCTTTCCAGAACGCCAAGTCTCTGGTGCCCTGGTGGCTGACCACTGTCTGGGATGCCAGCCCTTGGAAGCAAGACTCATGGTGAAGACAGCATCACCACATGACTGATGAGCCCAGAAAAGAAGGGAGATCATCAGAAGGGCCGTAACGCCCTGACTAGGGAGACTTGTGAAAGCCAGTGTCTGTGTTCGCCGTGAACGAATGGAGTGTTCAATGGCATCTTGAGTTTTTCACTCCCTGCCCTCACTCGCATCACTGGAGAATCATTTATGTGTTGAAGGAAATATTTTCTTAGTAATTGTGACTTGGCAGGTTGTGTTGATGAGGTCATCCTTATGCCCGGTTGTTAGTAGGCTAGGGCATTTGAAGTCTTGCTGAGGGCTTATGGGCCAAGCCTTTCCGAGTTACCAGCCATCTGTGGCGTCCTGCAACATCGTGGTAGTAAAAGTTGTTTTGTTCTTAGCAGTAGGCTTTTTACACGTCCTGGGTATTTAACTTCGACACACTGTTTTTGGTGGTTTTTATATCATTTTTTAAATAAGGAAACTGAAGATTGTAGGGACTAGCTGTTTTGTTCTTTTGGTTCCCAGCAAGATGGGAGAGTTTTGGTTAACGTTTCCTCTGTACAGCTGCAGTCCAGATTGAGACTGGTGCAGCGACCGTATGCTAGAGCATAACACAACGTGAACGCGATGAGCTTTAGCAAGAGATTCTCCACTCACGAGCTTAATCCAGACTAAGGTTTATTCTGCAAAAGTGAATAATGCACTCGTGTTTTGAGAGGATTCACATAATTGTTTTGCTAACAGTGTAAGCAGTGTCCTAAATGTTCTTACAGCAAGTGGCTTCTGATTCTTAGAGGAACCCCTATAGTTCCAGATGCCTTAATGCAATGTTCTCACAATTGAGCTTCTAGTGAAAGCTTTATGGCACTGTTAAATTCTATTGTAAGGATTTTTTAAAATGAATCTTTTTAAACATATTTATTATTTTGGATACAGACAGAATTGAGAGCAAAGGGGGAGATAGGGAGAGAGAGAGAGAGAGAGAGACACCTGCAGCCTTGCTTCACCGCTTGTGAAGTTTCCCTCTTGCAGGTGGGCGTTAGGGGCTCGAACCCGGGTCTTTGCGCACTGTAAGGTGTACCCTCAACTATTAAGAAAATGGAGCAAAGTAATCTAACCCTTCTTTTATGTTCGATTAATGATTCTAATTTTTGTAGCAAGTCATAGAAGCTTATATTTGACAAAGAGAATGTGACCTCTGATTAACTTACTGTTTTCTTGGAAGGCAGCTATGCCTATCACCATACCAGCAAAGCATACCACTTTCTTTTTTTTTTAGTTTAGCAATGACAGTATATTTCTCATAGAGTGTTAAAACATCATAGATGAACTGGGGTGTAAGCTCTTAGAATAATACCTGGGACTTATGAAGGTTTAAATGCTGGTTATTAGTATTATTGATAGCTTTAATAGATGATTCAGGATCAGGCTATGTAATATTTTTGTCTTTTGAAGGCACAAGAGAAATGTTAGTATTGTTTACTTGAAAAAATCTTATTTTGGATAGAGACAAAAATTAAGAAGGAAGGGGGTGGTAGGGAAAAAGAGAACTGTAGCCCTACTTACCTGTTTGTGATGCTTCCCTCTGCAGAGGGGGCAGAGGGGGACTGGGAGCTTGAACCTGGATCCTTGTGCTCTGGAATGTGTGCATTCTACCAGTTGCACCACCACCTAGCCCTGTTTGAAATTTTATCCAAGAATACATTTTTTATTTGTTTTTTTTTCCATTTATTCCCTTTTGTTGCCCTTGTTGTTTTTTATTGTTGTAGTTGTTGTTGATGATGATGTCGTCGTTGTTGGATAGGACAGAGAGAAATGGAGAGAGGAGGGGAAGAAAGAGGGGGAGAGAAAGATAGACACCTGCAGACCTGCTTCACCGCCTGTGAAGCGACTCCCCTATAGGTGGGGGGCCGGGGGCTTGAACCGGGATCCTTATGCCGGTCCTTGTGCTTTGCGCCACCTGCGCTTAACCCGCTGTGCTACCGCCTGACTCCCCCAAGAATATTTTCTTTGTGGGAAATGCAAAATATTTTTCAAATCTATCACCTGACTTCTTTACGTTATGCCAGTGTGGTTTTGCTCACTTTCCATATTTGAAAGATAATTAAAAAAACTGATTTTGGTGCTAATACATTCAATTTGAATAAAAACATATATCTTACATATCTGGAGACCCCTCAGTGACACATCTTAGTTTACTGAAAATGACTGATCTGCATGAAAAAGACACCAAGTATAGTTGGAATCGTAGACCTCTTACTACTATATGAGTATATAAATTTCCAAATTTGTCAGTCTCACTCTTTAGAATGGAATGTAAAGATGAAACTCTTCTCTAAGTAAAAAAGCATTATGTAATACAGTATTTGAAGGGTTTACTCTCTGCGTAAATAAAAGTATGTTAGTATCAAACTGACAGGAAAATTCTAGGAAGTTAATAAAGTGTCTCTTTTTGGAGATCCGAGTAAAATCCTATTCCAGTATATGTAGAATATTTAAGACTGTTGAGCTATTTTTAGGAATTGTCAAATACTAAAGGAACTGTAGTCCAGTGCAGCATAATGCTGAATTAGCAAATCTAAATCCCAGGCAGGAAACATAAGCTTAGGAGTTTGTCCTAGGTGTATTACTCATATAATGATGATTTATTGAGGGATAATTTGTTTTGAAAAGACTTCTGAATTTAGAAGAAAATTTAGAAATTGAGTACAAGAAGAGAAACTTTATAACCATTCTTTTTAAAAACCCTCAATGACAAATTGATGGTTAATACCTGCATTTCCTGAGGTTCAGATCTTAGGAAGAACTTTACTTACCAATTAAGCAAAATATATATTTCCAGGTAAATATATATATATATATATTCATTCTCTGGGATAATATATATTCCCAGAGAAAAATGGTACAAGAAGTCCACAATAAATGCAAATAGTCAATAAGCAAAAGAAAAGTTACTCTGTTTAATTATTTGTAACTAAAGAAATTTAATCAAAACAAAATTTGACCTGCTAGATTGGTAAAGAGTTCAGAGTTTGAATAAAATCTACTTTGGCAAAAGTATGAGGAAATGGGAAAGTTACATTTTTCATTTTCTTTTTCTCCCTTGCTCTTCCCCTCTTTCCCCCTTTTCCTTCTTTCTGCTTCCCCGGCTTCTCCCTTTTGGCCTTGCCCCTTTCCTGTCTCCTTCCCCCCTCTCCTTTCCTGAGCCAGGGCCTCCCAAATGTTCAGTGTCAATACTCATTGCTGTTTTTTTGGTTCAGATAGGAAAAGGACGTAACAATCTGAGTTTCCCTCTGATGCCATAATATCTCCCATGTGGTTCCACATATACCCATAGCACAGCAGGCACCCTGCTTGGTGAACTCTCTGACCTGACAATTTTGATAGGTTGTCTTCTTTTTTTCCTCTCTCCTTTCTCTTCTTCTTTCCTTCTTTCTTTTACCTTTTTTAGTAGATAGAACTTGAGAGGGAAGGATGAAGTAGAGGTGGAGAAAGACAACACACCTACAGCACTGCTTTATCACTCCTAAACCTTACCCCCTATAGGAGGTGACCAGGGACTTGAACCCAGGTCCTTAAGGGTGCACTGTCATGTCTATGCTCTACAGGGTGCACCACCTTCTAGCCCCACTGTCATTTCTTTCTAAAGCCATTTGGAGCTATCAACTGAAATTCATCATATACCTTTTGATCCTAATTCCAGTCCTAAGAGCTTAAGTCTCAAGATACTTGCTATGGGCAAGACTGTTCACGACATCAAAACAAATAATTACTCTAAACTTTCATTAGATGGGAATCAGGAGTGGGGGAGATAGCATAGTGGTTATGTAAAAAGGCTTTCATACATGAGGCTGTAAAGTCCCAGGTTCAATTCCCTACACCACCATAAACCAGAGCTGAGCAGTGCTGTGATTAAAAAAAAGGGGGGGGATTCCTTCATTGTACTAGGTTTGTCCATGCAATAAAGTTGTTGAAAATAGAGATAGAACTATATTTTGGGTCTTGTAGAATCTCAGAAACACTGAAGTAAGTGTGTGTGTGTGTGTGTGTATATATCACATTCCTATGAATGCATACAAATAAAATATCGGGTTGTTAGAAAAAACATGGCATATTTCTATGCAAAATGTCATAATTTTCCAGATAACTCAACAGATTCTCAGTAACAATACTGTTGACATCTTAGATGGGATAATTCTTCAGGGTTGTGGAGCTTCCCTGTCAATGGTAGAGTTTTTAGCAGCATCCTTCTCTCTTTCTCTTCTTCTGTCAGATATTTGGGTAGGTTGGGGGCAGGGTATTTGTCATTTGATGTTTGGTAGGAGACAACAGGGGCAAAGTCCAGTTCTGGTTGAGAACCACTGAAATAAACTTCTGTTTGTGTAGGGACTTGTGTTTCAGAGGCAGAAGTGAAATGTAAAGGGATCACTTTAGTACTTATGTGGGAAAAATCATACCAGATCCCTAACTTTCATGTCAGCATATAAATTGTACCTGATCACTACTTTTTAGTCAGTCCTAAATGAATTAATACCTAAATGTGAAAAGAGAACTTTAAAAATTAAAATATATATATCATCTTTATTTATTTATTGGATAGAGACAGCCAGAAATCAAGAGAGAAGGGTGGGATAGAAAGAGAGACAGATAGACACCTGCAGCACTGTTTCACCACTTGTGAAGCTTCCCCTCTGCAGGTGGGGACTGGGGACTCAAACCTAGGTCCTTGCACATTGTAACATGTGCGATCAACCAGGTGTGCCACCACCCGGCCCTGAGAATTTTCTAAAAATTTTAGAAAAGAATTTTATAACCTTAGAATAAGGAAGAAAAATTTTTTAAAAATGCTTGAAAGCAGAACTGTGGAGATAGCATATTGGTCATGCAAAGTCTGTCTTGCCTGAGATTCTTGAGGTTCCAGCACCACCATAAGCCAGAGCTGAGCAGTGCTCTGGTTTCTCTGTTATTAAAATAAATTTTTAAAAAAATGTATGAAAATTAATATATCAAATAAGGACTGACAAATTCAACAATACTCTCCAAAAGACATCATCACAAGAAGGCCTGGGACGTGGCCCAGTGTTAAAGTGCTCTAGACTCTCAAGCATGAGGTCCTGAGTCTGAACCTGTGCCACACACATGGCAAAGCACTGACAGTCCAGTTGCCAGCCTTAGTTACAATAGTTGTTTTTTTACGACCCCCACTGCTTCCCTCCCCAGAATAGTTTTTTAATGTGTACAATTCAGTAAGAAAAAATATAGTTCAGTAAATTGGCAGAAGATAAATTAGCAGTTCACATGGGGAGTGTGTGTGTGAACATGGTGAAAGATGCCGCCTTTGGTAAGTATGATGAATATTCAGAATGCACTTTAAAAAAATTATTTTCCCTTTTGTTGCCTTTGTTGTTGTTTTTATTGATGTCATTGTTAGATAGGACAGAAAGAAATGGTGGGGGGGGGGGGAGAGACACCTGCAGACCTGCTTCAACCGCCTGTGAATTGACTCTCCTACAAGTAGGGAGCCAGGGACTCCAATCAGGATCCTTAGGCCAGTCCTTGTGCTTCGCGCCATGTGCGTTTAACCCAGCTGCTATGCTGCCCGACTCCCCAGAATGCACATTTTAAGAGGTTGAGTACTCCACCACTATAGAGATAATCTTTATGTAAAAACAAAGTGTGTAGAAGATGTATTTATGCAAAACTTAGTTTATTCTTTAATACATAGTAAAGCTTTTAAGTTTATGTTTACATATTTAACAGCATAATTTAAAATGCTACTTTTAGTATGTTGTATATGTATTTTTTGAAGGAGAGAACAAGCCACAACATCACTCTGATATATAAGGTGCCAGGGTTCAAACTTGAGACCTCACACATGCAATTCCTGTGTTCTAGTGTTGCATACCTCCCAGGTCACAAAAGCATACTTGTTAAAACTCGCAGTCTAAAGGCGGAAAATCTCATTTTAAAAGCAAAGTTTTAGTTCTATCTTATTAGTAATGTATTTAGAACTATACATTTTTTTAACCCCCCAAAAAAACCTAATAGAAAAATTTTCTGTGTGCCATAATTTTATGAAGTACACCTATAGATTACTATTTTAAGATTTAAAAAAAAAAATTTACTTTGTCCTCCAATTTATTGCTTAGGGTTCTGCGCTGTAGTAATTGAAGTGTTCCTTCCTTCCTTCCTTCCTTCCTTCCTTCCTTCCTTTTTTTTTTTTTTTTTTTACCTCCAGGGTTATTGCTGGTGCTCAGGTGCCCACACTACAGATATGCTACTGCTCCTGGAGGCTATTTTTTCCCCAATTTGTTGCCCTTGTTTTTTTGTCATTGCTATTATTGTTGTTGTTGTTGTTAGTATTATTGTTGCTATTGCTGTCAGATGGGACAGACAGAAATGGAGAGAGGAGGGAAAGATAGAGAGGAGGAGAGACAGACACCTGCAGGCCTGCTTCACCACTTGTGAAGCGACTCCCCTCAGGTGGGGAGTCGCGGGGTTCGAACCGGGATCCTTAGACCAGCCCTTGTGCTTTGTGCCACCTGCGCTTAACCTGCTGTGCCACCGCCCGGCTATTGAAAAACACTTTTCTATTGCTTGCGTTTAGATCATGTTAAGGTACTTAGAGTTATAAATGTATCTTTTTTTCTTCTGATATTTACTCCTGAGTTTCCAGAAAAGGTTGTGCATAAATGAACTTTACACATGAAAGAGTTAAGCACTATGTTGTGTAACACACACACACACACACACACACACACACACTTTACCTTTTTGCTTGTTAAAATTTGGCAATCCAAATTGAAAAAGCCCCTGAACTCTTTCATGACTTGAGTTCATATATAGCTTCAAAGCTATTGAATTGATTTTGATAGCCACCTCTTTTCTTACCTTGAGAACATTTTAGTAAAATTCTAGTTCCTGATTTGGATTCTATTCACTGTCTCAAGGTCACTTTTCTTTTACAAAATTGTACTGTGGCTTATGCAGGTCACTCTTAAATCCTATTAAGAAACCCTACCCCTGGGTTTAAATTTCTTAGAACTACAGGATAAATACTAAATTGTATGTCTCAATTTGTGGTAATGCAGTGAAATTTAGATATTATTGACAAAATTCCCTTGAGACCGAGCAGGAGTGCTACACCTATGGGAAGTTGACTTTGTTTTTCTTCTGTAAAATGAGAATTGATATGATATTTCATTTATGTGCAAACTTTGGGTAAGAACTAAAATGATTTTTTAAAATATTTATTCGCTTTTGTTATCTTTGCTTTTTTATTGTTGTAGTTATTGATGTTGTTATTGATGTCGTTGTTGGATAGGACAAAGAGAAATGGAGACAGGAAGGGAAGACAGAGGGGGAGAGAAAGAGAGACACTTGCAGACCTGCTTCACCGCATGTGAAGTGACTCCCCTGAAGGTGGGGAGCTGGGGGTTTGAACCAGGATCCTTACCAGTCTTTGTGCTTTGCGCCACGTGTGTTTAACCCGCTGTGCTACCACCTGACTCCCCTAAAATGATTTTTATTATCCTTTAAATGTATGTTCACTATTGCTTCTTGGATATACTTTTTTCAAGAGTAGTATCATGATACTTGCTAAGATACATTTGAACTTTGAGATTTTAAAAATTATTTGCCTATCATACTCTTTCCCTAGAAGTGTTATAAAATCCAAACCATTTTTTATTGTTTGTAAAACATAAACTTCAGAATTAAAAAGCTATTATAATAAAAACATTGGGCTGTTAATCATAGCAAAGCTCACAGCTGCTCATAGGTAAAGATTAATAACTAATTTGTAACTAACAAATTCACAAGAAACAAGTTTCTGCTTGACTTTCTCCCATTTTAAATGGCACAAAACGGAATCAAAGTTATTTTAGTTTTAACTCAGTTTTGTCTCAGATATGTATTTTGATTTTCTGTGTAGAGAAAGCAAAATTACATAGGGCATATAGTGACTTTAAGTTAATTCCACTTTCCTTGGAAAAGAAAAAAAAATGTTTCCTAGACTTTCAGATGCTGGATATATTCTAAAGTCTAATAGTGGCTTTGCTTGATGAATCGGGGCTTTTAGGCAGAAATCTGTGTTTTCTCACTGACTGTCCTATTTCCCTTTTTACAAATGATCTGACAGGTCGGCACAGGATACTATTTAAGCTATGGGTAAAGTTATCATTTAGAGAATCTAACCCTTGCTTTTAAGTGCAGTGATAAGAAATGCCTTCATTATAATGGGCAGTGTCTTTCTTGATTACATGCTGACTTATGGTGGGTAGGTAGATGCTTAGTTTGTCAGTTTATTTTCCAAGCTGATTTGTCAGTTTTGCCTAATTTTTTCTCAGTTATTTTGTGATTGATTTAAGAAAGCATACTCCAGAATTTGACAGACATTTCTCCAATTATCAATTGTATTTATTTTTTACAAAATATTCTGGATTCTATAGGTGGATAAGGATCCTTGCTTGCGATCCAGCAGTTATGTGATAGTACAGGACGGTATCTACTCAGGTAACAAAACTGCAATGTAACGTAGTATTAGGTTTTGTAGAGAAATGGAGCCGTCATTATCATTAGTAGGGTGATGTAGATAGGATTTGGAAGGTTGGGGATTTGGTAGGCCTGTTTTGCCAAGCAAAGTTCAGAAAAATGTTAATGTGCAGTCAGAGCAGAAAGCAGGAACGAAGTCTAGAACATTGGCTGGTGTGTGTGTATTTTACTCTATAACAGACTGGATCCTTGATTCCTAGGGCACAGACTGTAGATTTTAATTGATAGTAATTTCAGGCCCCAATATTTTTTTTTATTTTATTTTTTGCCTTCAGGGTTATTGCTTTGGCTCAAATCCACTACTCCTGGAGGCGATTTTTCCCCTTTTGTTGCCCTTGTTGTTTATCGTTGTTGTTATTGCTGTTTTTGTTGAACAGAGAGAAATCGAGTGGGGAGAGAAAGATAGACATCTGCAGACCTGCTTCACTGCCTGTGAAGCAACTCCCCTACAGGTGGGGAGCTGGGGGCTTGAACTGGGATTCTTATGCCAGTCCTTGGGCTTCGTGCCATGTACACTTAACCCGCTGTGCCCGACCCCAGGCCCCAGTATTTTTTAAAAAATATTTATTTATTCCCTTTTTTGTTGCCTTTGTTTTTTATTGTAGTTATTATTGTTGTTGTTATTGATGATGTTATGGATGTTGTTGTTGGATAGGACAGAGAGAAATGGAGAAGAGAAGGGGAGAGAAAGGCACCTGCACACCTGCTTCACCACTTGTGAAGCGACTCCCCTGCAAGTGGGGAGCTGGGGGCTCAAACCGGGATCTTTATGCCTGTCCTTGTGCTTTGCGCTACCTGCACTTAACCCGCGCCACTACCGCCCAACTCCCAGGTCCCAGTATTTTAAGAGCAGAAAACTGAAGATAGTTTGATGGGTGGTAGATGGATTTGTACTGATAGTACTGATGGCTGGTAGATGGATTTGAACAAGAGTTTTTAAAGATAGATTCATAGTGTGCCACTGAGAAAAAAAGATGATAAAGGTGTTAGGATTTAGCAGCTAGTATCAAAGTTTGAGAGTGTGGGCCCAGAGCTACCAATAAGAGGAGACTGGTGGCAACATAGCTCACCTAGGAGGGTGCCTGCTCTGCCATGTATTCAACCCAGTTTTGAGCCTGACCACATCGCCCCCCCAGACTATGGGAAGGCTTTGGTGCTGTAGTGTCTTTCTCTCCTTTCAACTCTCCAAAGCCAGAGAGGTAAAGCTCTTGAGAAAGGTGGGGGTGGGGGCGGGGAGAGTGAGACAGGGGACTGGTACCTTTGGAAATGGAAATCCAAAGAGCTATCTTGAGGTTGGCTAGTTTCTAGAGATTTGTCTTGCATTTTCAATGTACATATGAAATGCAGTAAGCATTTGGATATTATTTCATAGTTGAGACCTTGAATAATTGTTTATTGCAATCTCCCTTAAAAATTGTCAGGGCACAAAATAAAGATGTTGCTGGATGCACATCAAATGTAACTTTATATTAGTTTCATGTGGAATTGGTGGACTAAGGTATATATATAGGTTTTCTGAATGTTAGAATAGAAAGGATTGGTGTCTTGAAAGAACAGATTCATTTATGTACAGGACAAAGGAAACTTCAACATTTCTGAAGTCTGCAGCAAAGTATGGAGAGAAAAGACTGATTTTGAATTCACTGGGAGACTGCTCAACTTTAAGAAACAGAAAATAAAGAGCCAGTAGGAGTTCAGTTTGAGGAAAAAGGGGAATTAAGTATAACAAACCTGATTCCCTAAGTAACTTTAATGAGTTCTATTAGGAACAAGTATTTATTCATTTTGTTTTTAAAAATTTAGTGCCTTATATTATGAATGACAAATGTTGATGTTTGTGACATCATAAAGGACATGCCCTTTCAAGTTGTTAAGGCTTTCAAATACCTATCATTACTTAATCATCTTAAGATGATCTGGTACTTGCAATACTGCTTGAATGACTGGGACATTTCCAAAAAAATCACGTTGGGTCTGACTATACAATCTTCATTAATAAGTATTAAATTGCCTTGAGACTTAATGCCCATCAATTTGAAAATATTAGTGGAAAACATTCTTTAAATGTTTAAAATAACATCTTCTTTCTTTTTTATTTAGGTATATTTGCATCCAGTATTGTTTTGATCTTGTCTCAGCGATCACTTTTCAAGTTTTACATATACAGCTCAGCCTTTCTGTTAGCTGCAACTTCAGTGTTGGTAAATTACTATGCTTCTCTGCACATTGACTTCTATGGTGCCTACAACACCTCAGCTTTTGGAATTGAGCTGCTTCCTCGAAAAGGGCCCTCACTGTGGATGGCACTCACCGTTCTACAGCTGACATTTGGAATTGGATATATTACACTACTCCAAATTCATTCCATCTATTCACAATTAATTATTTTGGATCTCTTGGTTCCTATAATAGGTCTAATCACAGAGCTACCATTACATATCCGAGAGACTTTAGTTTTTATTTCTTCCTTGATTCTTACACTAAATACAATACTTGTCTTAGCAGTGAAACTTAAGTGGTTTTATTATTCCACACGATATGTCTACCTTTTAGTGAGGCACATGTATCGAATTTATGGATTACAGTTATTAATGGAAGACACATGGAAGAGGATTCGTTTTCCAGATATACTTCGAGTCTTTTGGCTGACCAGAATTACAGCTCAGGCTACAGTGTTAATGTACATTTTAAGAGTGGCGAATGAAACGGATTCCTTCTTTATTTCTTGGGATGATTTCTGGGACCTTATTTGCAACCTTATAATTAGTGGGTGTGATTCTACACTAACTGTACTGGGCATGAGTGCTGTCATTTCCTCAGTAGCCCATTATTTGGGCCTTGGAATACTGGCCTTTATTGGATCAACCGAAGAAGACGACAAACGGCTTGGCTTTGTAGCACCTGTTTTATTTTTTATTCTGGCTCTTCAGACTGGCTTAAGTGGGCTGAGACCAGAAGAGAGACTTATTCGCTTAAGTAGGAACATGTGCCTTTTATTGACAGCAGTCCTGCATTTCATCCATGGGATGACAGACCCTGTGCTGATGTCTCTCAGTGCCTCTCATGTGTCATCTTTCCGTAGGCATTTTCCTGTGCTCTTTGTTTCTGCTTGTCTGTTTATTCTTCCTGTTTTACTCAGTTATGTTCTTTGGCATCACTATGCACTAAATACATGGTTGTTTGCAGTTACAGCCTTTTGTGTGGAACTCTGCTTAAAAGTAATTGTTTCTCTTACTGTTTATACATTATTCATGATTGATGGATACTATAATGTTCTCTGGGAAAAGCTTGATGATTATGTCTACTATGTTCGTTCAACAGGCAATATTATTGAGTTTATATTTGGAGTAGTAATGTTTGGAAATGGGGCTTATACTATGATGTTTGAGTCAGGAAGTAAAATTCGGGCCTGTATGATGTGTCTACATGCATATTTCAACATCTACTTGCAAGCAAAAAATGGCTGGAAGACATTTATGAACCGTAGGACTGCGGTTAAGAAAATTAATTCACTTCCTGAAATAAAAGGTAGCCGCTTACAAGAAATAGATGATGTGTGTGCAATATGCTATCATGAGTTTACAACAGCTGCTCGAATCACACCATGCAATCATTATTTTCATGCACTTTGCCTTCGAAAATGGCTGTACATTCAAGATACTTGTCCAATGTGCCACCAGAAAGTGTACATTGAAGATGATATCAAGGATAATTCAAATATATCTAACAACAATGGATTTATTGCACCTAATGATCCAGAGGAAGAAGACATACAAGAAGACGCTGCTGCTGAAGAATCTGATAGGGAACTGAATGAAGATGACAGTACAGACTATGACGATGACATTCAAAGAGAAAGAAATGGAGTGCTTCAGCACACAGGTGCAGCAGCTGAAGAATTTATTAATGACGATACTGACTGATTAAAATAGCATTTACTAATCATTGAGGTATCTGTTTAAAACTCAGTTCATCCAAAATGGAGTAATATGCTTCACTTGAGTGTGTAACCAAGCACAAAAACAGTATCCATGTTGAATCTGTGAATGGTTTTCCGTTTACTGTGATGTGCTACTGTAAATATACCTCTTTAATTACTTCTGGTCTCTTTGGTGACCTATTTAAATTTGTGTACATTATTGTACATAGAATAAAATGTTTTCACATTTTTATGACAAAATTTGAACAAATAGCTTTTTAATAGATGTAATGATAATACGGTGCGTCAACTGTGCCAAAGATTCTTCAATGAAAGCATGTAATGTATCTCACTCTGGACCTTAGTTTTTCTTTGAAATGGGTGAATTAAACCATGTTACTTGGGCCAGAGAATAAAGGCTATATCAATAAGATGGATTCTGAAATTAAGAAAAAAAGCTTGTTAGAAGTGTTTAAGATACTTTATTGAAATTTGAAAACGTAGTTGAGCTGGGTTCAAGAAGTCAAGATTCAGAGATGGTGTGACAGTTGAAAACAGTCTTATATCAAGTAAACTTTAGTATAGACTGGAATGTACTCATTGTTTAATTTTCATGTAAAATCAGATTTGTTATTGTGTTTGCAGAGTTGTCAAAACTGCCCTTTCAGGCTTCTGAAGAAATTACAAGATTTCATCATTTTAAACTAATACATTACATGTGACATTAAAAAAAAAAATCCTGACCTGGCTTTATACATAAAATTGACTTAATTCAGATAATTTCATTTGTTGAAGCTTTCAGTTTTTGCACAATATTTTACATACATGATGGAAATGGAAAACATACCAATTACATGTTAGGAAAAAATACTTTAATGGTATTGTTATATAGTGTATTGGCTAGTTCCAGTGGATCCTCATCTCTTACTGCTGACATTATCTCCAGTATTTGACTAAAAAAAAGAAAAATGAACAGTTAAATTTCCAAGTACATACTGCTTTTAAGTTATTTCTCTTCCAAATCAAAACACTGTTAACATAGTAAATGTAAGAGGTGTTACCATTCTCCAGAACATCAACAGAATAGATCAACTGGTAGGGTAGTGTCAACAGAGTAGTTAGAGACAAGTTCCTAACGTACCTGCAGGGCAGGGGGGAAGCAGGTCTGCAGGTGTTTTCTTTTTCTCCCTATCTCCCCTCCCTCCCTCAGTTTCTCTGTGTCTGTAATAGAAAGGAAAAGAAAACTGGCCATTGGGAGCAATGGATTTGTAGTGCCAGCACTAAGTCCCAGCGATAATCCTGATGGGAGTAAAAAAAAAAAAAAAAAAAAGACAAATTCCTTGGGGTTGTCTTGTATGTAACTAGAGTCAAGAGTGATGTTGAAATAAATTCTAGAACCAATCTATATCATGGTAGTACTATATCATAGTAGTACAACTGAGGAATTTTTGTGGATGAAGGAGAAGTTAGCAAGGAAAGTGCTTCATTTTTGTTTAGAGTTTTACTTGTTAATGTATAGACATATTATGGAAATAGCAAAGTTTGAAATAGGGTTTAGAGCACCACTAGTCCACTAGAGACAGCACGAAGTGACTGCATGGTTACTATCACAATGACTGTAAAGGAAGTTGAAAGTTTATTTGGAACAATGCTTATGGGAAGTTTGGAGAGTGCTTTTTGATCCTGCATTTTTTCCCAGTGCTCAATTTGATTGATGACAATGTATCAATGCTTCCTAGTAACACATATAATATATAACATCTTATATGCAGATTAGAAAGTTCTGCACTCAAAACTAAATATTCAAATACCTCAAATTTTTGTTGTGGGGCTGTCAAATATAAACAAAAAATTAGGGGTGGAGACTAGAGATTAAATGGAGATTACTGTTGTTCCATGGTCATAACACAGAAGCTGAAAAATATTTTACTTGATAGTTGAAATATATGAGAAACCAAGTTAAATTGATACGAAAGACCCAGTTTTGCAAGCAAAGTAGTAACCTACAGACTCTCCCTTTATTAAGTACTCAGAATTGGAACTTTTTTTATTTAAAAATTATTTATTCCCTTTTGTTGTCCTTGTTTTATTGTAGTTACTATTGTTTTATTGTTGTAGTTATTATTGATGTCATTGTTGGATAGGACAGAGGGAAATGGAGAGAGGAAGGGAAGACACAGTGAGGGGGAGAGATAGACACCCGCAGACCTGCTTCACCGCCTGTGAAGCGACTCCCCTGCAGGTGGGGAGCCAGGGGCTCAAACCGGGATCCTTATGATGGTCCTTGCGCTTTGCGCCAACTGCGCTTAACCTGCTGCGCTACCGCCTGACTCCCAGAATTGGAACTTTAATACTGTGAGAAATCAAGATTCCAGCTACCCATATCCGTTCTAGTTCTTTATCGATACGTAACAGCCTTTCAAAAACGGGTACCTTCTTGCTTAAAATCTACTGGGTCCTGATAAAATCTAAACTACTGAGGTTTGCATATAAGAGCCCTCACAATCTGGCTTCTCAGACTTATCATTTGCCCTCTAGCATCCTACTTTCTGCCACACTAAATTCATCGTTCTTTGCAGTCCCATGCTCTTCTGCAGTCTCCCTCTGCTCAAAGTGTTTGGCTTAGTCTGGTGTAAATCCCATTTGTACTTAGTAAACAGTTAATTTGCCATTTTAAGATTCCTAATTTCCTGGATGCCTTAGTCCAATATAACCAGTTCAGAGTGTATTTCTTTTACTTTCCTGATCTGTACATCCATGTATTTGCTCTAGAAAGAGATTGTTTTTGCTACACAAGTTTTTGCTGGGACTTGGTGCCAGCACTATTTCATAATTTTTTTTTTTTTTTTTTATCACTGATACACATGCTGCCAGAGATTGAATTTAGGACCTCATGCTTCAGAATCTCATGCTATATCCACTACGCCACCTCCTGGACCACTATTTCACAGTTCTTGGTGGCTATTTTTTATTTTAGTAGAGGGCGAGAGTGAAAGATACTGCAGTACTGATCCACAGCTCATGGCGCAAACCCCTCATCCCACACTCCCTGTAGGTGACAGCCCACATTCCCTGTAGGTGAGGGCCATGGTTTTTTTTTTTTTTTTTTTTCCCCCAAATACTGACCTGTTTAATCCTTTACCCAAAGTGCCTGGTACAATAAACCTATTTATCTGGCAGATGGATAAGAGCAGTAACTTGATCCTTCTCTGTAGTCTGAGTAACTTGTACCTTTCCTAACATGCAGAGAGCTCCAAAATGTGTTTCAAGGATCTTAAAATCTTGAGAGGAAGTTGGGCAGGCAGGCAGTAGATCCAGTACAACACACATTGCCGTGTGCAGGGACTTGCAGGGGGTAAGCTTTACAATTGGTGAAGCAACTGTTGCAGGTGTCTCTCTCCCTATCTCCAGTTTCTCTATCAAGAAAAAACACCACCACTCTTGGTGGCTTTGTCATTAGTTAGGCACCAAGCTCCAGCATTAACCCTGATGGCAACTAAAACAACAAAAACTTAGAACAACAAATAGCTCACCAGGATTTGTCTGTCATCTGTATGACCCAGGAGGGAGGTTAAGTGCTGTGGCTCTTTTTGTCTGTATCTGAAAAACTGAGCTCAGTGGTGGTGATGTCACAATAACAAACCAAAACTGTCAATGAAGTTTGATCAAAATGACTTTGTAGGCTGTAATTAAAACTACCAGAAGCAAGGGTATTTTTTTTTTTCTTTTACCAGAGCACTGCACAGCTTTGGTGTTGAACCTGGGATTTGGAGCCTCAGGCATGAGTCTGCATAACCATTATGCTATCTACCCTCACCTAGAGACATATCTTCGAAATATGATTTGAAAATTTTCAATTCCTAATTTTTCCCCCTAAACTTGATTTACTTAAATCTGATATTCATAAAATTACAGTCAAGGCTCCTTATTTATTTTGGTTCTTAGGAGTGTGCATTTAGAAACACTATTTAAAATGTCTCTTTCAAATGTGTAGCTAAAGTAAAAACTAGTTTTAAGAGAAAAGTGTAATAGAAAACTGACTTGGCTACACTGTTTGCAACTACTTCCTTAAACTGGCTGCAGGATAAATTGATTTCTTGCCCTTACTATACTTTTTGTAAATATTATCTTGCCTGAATTTTCTAGTTATCCCCATTTCATAAAAACAAGTGATTCTTGGGACTGTGTGGTGTGAGTGCACACATTATCATGTTCAAGGATACAGGTATGAGCCCCTGCTCCCCACTGTAGGAGGGAAGCTTCACAAGTGATGAAGCATGTCTGCAGGTGTGTCTGTCTACCTCCCCTCTCAATTTCTACGTCCTAATAAATAAAGGCAAAGAAAAATGGTCACTGGGACTGGTGGATTCATTGTGCAGTCACCAAGCCCCAGCTATAACCCTGGTGGCAACTAAGAAAAAAAAAAAAAGACTAAGTGGCACACCTGTTTCAGTGTACATGTTACTAAGTGCAAGGAACCAAGATGGGGTTTGGGGAGATGGGTAGGGGAACTTCACCAGCAATGAGCCAGCACTGCACGTGTCTCCCTCTTCCCCTTCGATTCTGTCTCTATCATATAATAATAATAATAATAACATGATTCTTTACTATCCAGAATTATATTCCTTATCCTGTGAGTTTTCACTTATTTTTTTTAATGCAGTGCCAGGAATTTAACCCAGGATGTCATATGTGGTCTCTATTGCTAAGCAACTTCCCTGAGCTAAATAATTTTTTTTGTAAGGGTAAGAAAGACTAAAACATTGCTAGAAAATTAAAGGAATTACATTTATGTTGTCTTACTTTCTTGTTCATATCCTGCTAGCTAAATCCATAGACTCATGCATGTAAGGCATATGCTCTTACCACTGAACCACCTTCCTAGCCCATCCCCCCCTTTTATTGCCACTAGGGCTATCACTGGAGCTTTGTGCCAGCACTAGGAATCCACCACTCTTGGTGGCCATTTTTTCCTTTCTTTTCTGTTATTTTTATTTACAGGACAGAGAGAAATTGAGAGAAGAGGGTAAGACAGAAGGAAAGACACCACCTGCAGACCTGCTTCACCACTTGTAAAACATCCCCTGCAGTGGGGAGTGGGGGCTTGAACCCAGGTCCTTACGCTTGTTGATATATGCATTTAACTGGGTGCACCACCGCCCAGCTCCTCCCCACCCCCACCCCCACTCTTTAAAAACCAGAGCACTTTCAGCTCTGCCTTCTGGTGGTGCCAATGATTGAGCCTGGTGGAACCTCTAAGCCTCAGGCATGAATGTCTTGTGTAAACCACTGTGCTCTCTCCCAAACCCAAAACATTCACTTTTTTTTTAATCTTTTATTTATTTATTGGATAGAGACAGCCAGAAATCGAGAAGGAAAGGGCTAGTAGGGGGAGAGACAGAGAGACACCTGCAACACTGCTTCACCGCTTGCAAAGCTGTCCCCCTGCAGGTAGGGACCAGGGGCCCGAACCGAGGACCTGGAGCATTGCAACATGTGTGTTCAACCATGTGCTCCACCACCTGGCCCCTGAATACCTATCTAATGAGTAAGTGGCAAAAACATTCACTTGTAAAGTCCTTGCTGTCACCACCACCATGTTTAAATAAAGGAAAATAATCTTTATTTAAAGTTACTTTTGGGGGCTGGGTGGTGGTGGTGCACTTGGTTGAGTGCACATGTTACCAGGCACAAGGGGGGAAGCTTCAGATGCAGTGAAGCAGCACTGAAGGTGTCTCTCTAACTCCCCTACCCTCTCAATATGTTTCTATTCTATCGAAGTTTTTTTTTAAATATATTTTTTCTTTTTGTAGTTATTGTTACTGATGTCACTGTTGGACAGGACAGAGAGAAAGGGAGAAAAAGTTGGGAAAGACAGAGAGGGAGAGAAAGACACCTGCAGACCTGCTTCACCACCTGTGAAGCGACTCCCCTCTTGTGGGGAGCCAGGGGCTCGAATCAGGATCCTTAAGGCAGTCCTTGTGCTTTGTGCCACCTGCACTTAACACTGTGCTACCGCCCAACCCCCAAGTTTTTTTTTTTTTAATTTACTTTTTTGTCTGATGAACTTTAGTTATGACTCTTCTAATAAGTCTTATCTGTTAAAACTTATTTAAAGATGATTTAGAATCATTGCAATTTATGAATGTTGTATTTCTAATAGCCTGAACTGATAAGCTATACTAGACTGATCATTAAATCAGAATACTTACATTATGTGGCAGGGTTCATTTCTATCTTTCAAACAGTGTCCACTTTCCCATTTCTTTTTGGTGGGGAAGAAAGTTTTTATATATCTTGTTCCAGCATGTGTACTTTTGACTCCACACCAAGGTGCATCTAAAGTTAAACAAGGAAAGAGGAATTCCTCATTTACTTTAATCTGAGACAGAAATGAGGAGAGGGAGAAAGACACCTGCAGCCTGCTCCACAATTCATGAAGCTTTCCTCCTGAAGGTAGGGATCAGGGGCTTAAACCCAGGTACTGTGTGTGTTTTACCAGTTGTGCTACTGCCCAGTTCCAGAAAGAAAATCTCTTAAGTTAACCTTTAAAAAAAGATTTTTTTTGTGAATATTATCAGGCTGACACATAACCTTTTATAAGCTGAGTCAGCTTCAAAAATGACAAAAAAGAAACTATGCCACTCTTAAGAAAAACCTGAGATTAAAAAACTTTTTTTCTTTTTCTGGTTGTCATGGGGCTTCACTGCTCCAAGCCAACTTTTTCAGACAGACAGAGGGGCCATGTGTTGGTATACTCAAAAGTGTATGCATTAACATGCCTGAGAATCTGAGTTCAAGCTCCTAGTCCCCACCTGTAAAGAAGCTTCACCACTGGTGGAGCAATGTTGCAAGTATCTTTTCCCTTCTCTACCTCACACCCTTCTCAAAAAAAAAAAAAAGTCATTAGGAAAAGGTGGAGTCATTGCAGCCACTGAGCCCCAGTGATAACCCTGGATGCAAACAAAAGGAAGAGAAAGAAAAGAGACATAAGACACAGACTACCTTAATGATTTAGCAATACAATTCTTAGGTATTTACCCCAAAGACACACAAACATACAGGACATAGGCAACCGTCTATTCATGGCTGTGTTACCCACCATAGCCAAAAACTGAAAGTAGCTTAAATGTCCAACAGATGACTGTTAATGGAATATACATGCCATGGCATACTGGTCTGACACTGTGTCCTTTGGGTCAAGATGGATGGAATTGGAGATGATTATGCTTAGTGAAATAAGAGATGAGAGACAACTACTGAATGGTTTCACTCATATTTGGAATCTAGAGAACTGGAAGTAATGAAACAGACCGTGGGGCTCGGTGGTGGTACACCTAGGTAAGTGCACATATCACTTCTTGTTTTACTTTGAGGCAACATATTCTAAAATCTCTAAATAAACCAACCTGATCTAGATTTTTACACTTTTAAAAAGTATTGCAGAATTAAGTCATTATAAAAATACATAGAATAGGTTTGAAACCCAGGAAAAATGCTTCAGATTTAAGACTCCAGAACATCCTAAAATACCACATATTAAGATATTGCATTTAAGTATTTAGACTTAGCCATATTTAAAATTGAAAAAAAATCTATTTTCCATTAACTGATAGCTTCCAATGGTTTACTGAAACATAGTTTAGGCTGAGCATTCTGTCTTGTCTTTTAAAAAAAAAGCTCTTCCTAACTTAAAAACTGTATTTATTTATTTATGGGTGAACCAGAGTACCACTGGCACAGTTAATGCCAGTGAACTTACATTGAACTTAGGACCTCATACTTTAGAGTTCATGGCCTTACCCATTTAGCCATCTCCCAAGTAGCTTCCCTATCTTTTTTGTTATGCTTTACCTAGAAAATTAAAGTTCTAGAAATAAACTTACCTGTTTCAATCATTAGTTTTTCGCTAGGAATTGACTTCAAAACTTCCAAATTAGCCTCAGTTTTCAGTGAGCTTTAAAATATTTATAAATTTTAAAAAGATGAGTAATTTTGTCACATTATAATTTTTTCTAAATCATATTACAAAAGAACCCAAAAATTGCAAAACAAAACAAGTCACAATGACAGACTTCCTTGCAGAATCCAAGTTAAGGTTGATCAGATCTTGCCTTTGGGGGATGTAATTCTTTCTTTGTTGACCAATAATTTTCTCTATCAGTTTCAGTAAAATTTGTAGTGCTTTTTAAAATCTTTATTTACTGGATAGACAGAAATTGAGAGGGAAAAGGAGAGAAAGAGAGAGAGACACACCTGCAACAGTGCTCCACCACTTGGCAAAGCTTTCTCCCTTCACATTGAGGACTGAGAGCTTTAACCTGGGTCCTTGTGCACTGAACCACATGAACCACCACCTGCCTCCTGCCCATATTTTGTTTGTCACTTGGAATATGTGTGTGGTGAGTTTTTTTCTGGGCCAGCTTCTTGCAGATCAGTATACAGACAGACACAAAAGCTGAATGAAGCTTCCCTATGGTGCTCTGGGGCTTGAACCTGGGCAAGGCATATGGCAAGGCAGAGATTCTACAAGGTGAACTATTTTTCTGGTCTTCAAAATTTACCTTTTTTAAATCATTTTTTTATATTTATTTTTCCTTTTGTTGACCTTGTTTTATTGTTGTTGTAGTTTTTGTTGTTGCTGATGTCATCATTGTTAGATAGGATGGAGAGAGGAGGGAAAGACAGAGAAAGGGAGAGAAAGACACCTGCAGACCTGCTTCACCACCTGTGAAGCAACTCCCCTGTAGGTGGGGAGCCTGGGCTTGAACTGGGATCCTTACACTGGTCCTTGTGCTTTGCACCATGTGCACTTAACCCGCTGCGCTACCGTCTGACTCCCCAAATTTACCTTTTTAAAAAAGATGGCTTCTAAGTAATCTGTATAACTTAGATGCCTTTATAAGGATGAGTTTGAGGATATGGTTAATTTATGAGCCAGATACATAGATTCATTGGTACTGCACTAGTCAGACTCTTCAGAAAGAATTATCACTATTACTATTAGAATAATATATTCTAAGGTTGTTTCCTTATTGATGTTCTGAAAGTTCACAATGTATCTGGACATAAGACTTGTAATCCATTTAGGCAGTTGGAACTTGCCGACTGAAACTTCTCCCTTCAGGCTTAGGAAACATGAAAATAGGAATAATCTTCATTCTCTTTCCCCTTGCTGGGAACTTGTATGTCAAAAGAATTTTTTTTTTATAGAAGTTGAAAGACAGAAGGGGAGACATCTGCAGCACTGTGCCCCCCCCCCCATTCATTAACTTTCTCCCTGCAGGTAGGGACCAAGGGCTTGAATATGGGTCCTTGCACAATGCGCTGTATCAGGAAATATTTCAACATGTGTCTCTAAGCATAATTACTTAAAAAGAAGTACAACCATCACATCATTATATTTAAGAGTGATCCAGTTCGTTTTTAAATTATATCCTGTATTCATACTGGCCCAGTTACTCAATCTTTGTAAATTTGAGAATCAGATGGGAGCCATACACTGCTAAATTTGTATTTATCTCTTGAAGGCTTTTAGTGGTAATACTTTTTTTTTTTTTGTCTCCAGGGTTGTTGGTGGGGCTCAGTGCCTGCACCATGAATCCACTGCTCCTGGAGGACATTTTCCCCCCACTTTTGTTGCCCTTGTTGTAACCTTGTTGTGGTTATTAATTGTTTTTGTTGATGTCATTCGTTGTTGGATAGGACAGAGAGAAATGGAGAGAGGAGGGGAAGACAGGGGAAGAGAAAGAGACACCTGCAGACCTGCTTCACCGCCTGTGAAGCGACTCCCCTGCAGGTGGGGAGCCGGGGGCTGGAACCCGGATCCTTATGCTGGTCCTTGCGCTTTGCTCCATGTGCATTTAACCCGTTGTGCTACCGCGAGACCCCCAGTGGCAATAGTCTTAAGCTTTCTCCTCTAATTCCACCTGTCTTCCATAAATCTATAGATTATTTCTCATTAGCAAACCTCTGGCCTTTCTTCTTGCAAAATTTCCTTTTCTGGACATTATTTTAGTTGAATTTCCTGAGGACAGGAGGGAAATGTGTGTCTACTTTTAAATTAACATTCTCTAAAAAAGGGCAAAATTTTCAGCTAGTACATTTGGTCAGTAGGACTTGGTTGTTGTTGTTGTTGCCGTTGCCTTGGGGCTTGGTGCCTGCACTATGAATCCACCGCTCCTGGCAGCAATCTTTTTTCCATTGTTGTTTTTGCTGCTGTTGTTGGATAGAACAGAGAGAAAATGAGAGAGTAGGGGAGGACAGGGAAAGAGAAAGAGACACCAGCAGACCTGTTTGACCGCTTGTGAAACGACCCCTGCCCCTGACCCAAAACAGGCCTTGGGCTGGTCCTTTTGCTTCGCACTATATGTGCTTATTAACCCAGTGCACTACTGAGTGGCCCCCAACTTGTTTTATAAGCTATACTGAATATACTTGACATGAATAATGAACTTAAAATGTTTCATAAAATTCTTCACATATTTTTAGATTTTATGTATGATATCTGAGACAAAGCATCACATAAGACAGCAAGATAGAGAAGCCAGAGTACCACTCTGGTACATGTACTGGGGATGGAACCGTAAACTTTAAGTATGCAAGTCTAATATTCCACCAGTTGAGCTTACTACCCACTACCCCAGTTGCAAATTCTTCTTGTATTTCTATTTCATTCACATGTCTGACTTTTTTAAAATTTACTTATGCTTATAAAATTGATATAGATACAAAATTATTTAACTACCAGAAAAAGTATTTTTAAAGTTATTAGGTATATTTATTTAGTAAGATTTCCCATTAAAGAAAGAATAAGCATGATTTTGCAGCTGAGTTTGAAGTTTCCTTCCCCTTTTAAAAGACGATGGAAAGGATTGAATAATAGCTTAAATTACCAAACCTCAAAGACTCACAAGTTCAAGGAATTAAAAAAAATGAAGAGGGGAGGGTCCGGGCAGTAGCGCAGAAGGTTAAGCACACATGGCGTGAAGCACAAGGACTGGCGTAAGGATCCCAGTTGGAGCCCCCGGCTCCCCACCTGCAGGGGGGTTGCTTCATAGTGAAACAGGTCTGTAGGTATCTATCTTTCTCTCCCCCTCTGTCTTCTCCTCTCCATTTCTCTCTATCTTACCCAACAACAACGACATCAATAATAATAATAAGCACAATGATTAAAAAAACAAGGGCAAAAAAAATAGCCTCCAGGAGCAGTGGATTTGTAGTGCAGGCACCGAGCCCCAGCAATAACCCTAGAGGCAAAAAAAAAAAAAAAAAAAAATAATAAGAGGGGAAAGAAATCTTTAATGAGATATATTACCCTTCTGTAAAAATAACAGTTAAAATCTCACCAAATTGGAAGAAAATGAACCCAGGGACCAAGGTGTACTGGGTACATGAGGTTAAGTGTGCTCCTAACAACAGGTCACTAAGAGAGGAGTCAGAGAACACAGGTACTCACACTTGGAGTTACCTTGTACCTATTTCTCAACTTGTCAGTTTTTTAAGCTGCAGATATATATAAAATGATTATATCATAATATGACCTATCCTCAGGTCAAATACCAACCTGTAAGTATATACAAACTGTTCAAAATGTGTTTTGAAGGTATAAGATGAACTGAGAATAACTTGCTAGGTGAGCAAGCAAACTGATCTCAACACACAATTTTTTCCCATTACTGAAATGTTTTAGTATTTTATAAGTTCCTAGCCTTAACTTATAATGTATTCTTAAATTCTTATATAATTACTGAAGTGCTCTTGCCATGATTAAAATACAGACTTTGGTTAAAATTTTCAATCTTAGCAGCCATTCACTATAAAACAACTGGAGGTATTTGCTTAATATGTGACTATAAACAAACAAACAAACAAACAAGAACCTACCAACCATTGAATCCTATATAGAGATCCAAGTCAATTAAAGCAGCTGCTGCTTCCTTTGTGCCATCAAATGAATGCACCTGGGAACATAGGTATAAATTTATTGCTGTAGAAGTTACTCACTTAAAACTATATATATATATATATAGTCTCGATCAGTTTTTCTGGCAGGGGATACTTTACTTCTGAAGAGAAAAACAACTTTTTAATTTTTGACAGAGACAAACAGGGGAGAGGGAGACAGCACTGCTTCACCACTTGCAAAGCTTCCCCACCTGCAGGTCCTTGCACACTGTAACATCCACACTCTACCAGATGCATCATCATCTGGCCTCCTGAGAAACAACTTTTTAAGAGGTGAGTTTTAAGAACTATAAATTGTTGTGACTCCAACAGGAGTTTGGGAATATTAGCATACGAATGATGTCAGCCTGAGGCAGGGACACAGAAGGGAATATATAAACACCTGGACTTGGAGCAGCCCACTCTCTTTGGCTGCTGCTGCTTCTCCTGGTCAGAAGCATCTTGGCAGAGATGCTCCAGGTATCCACCATGGCTACTTCTCCTGGGAACTGAGCACGTGTGACTTTGCTATCTGGTAAACTTTCAGACCCCTCTACAGCCACGAGCAACCTTTACCAGAGCTGATAATTGTTTCTCTTATGGGACTAAACTTTTGATAACTACACTCAGACTTTATGGACCTAGCATACTTTTGTTAAGGAAAAAGTCTCCCAAGTTGATTCAATTAGAAATCACCCATATAGAAAGCTAGGTGATTTCAGAGATTAAAAAGCAACTCGCAGAGAATAAGATAGTAGTGGAATTTCTCCTTTACATCCCAAAACCAGAACAGCAA
This sequence comes from Erinaceus europaeus, assembly GCF_950295315.1. Lineage (NCBI taxonomy): Eukaryota > Metazoa > Chordata > Mammalia > Eulipotyphla > Erinaceidae > Erinaceus > Erinaceus europaeus. The sequence goes on from NC_080162.1 coordinate 118,268,788, forward strand.
GGTTTCATGGTCAAAGATATGTTGAAACTTCCTTTTGTTATCACTAACCCGCATTCTCTCTGCTTCTGTAAAAAACGCTTGCTTCCTGATGTCATGTAACCCTGGCTCCCTGGTGCCACAAATGATTTTTGGAATGTTTGCCTTAAAGATAGCTATAGAAATGTCACATAGTCCCCTAGAAAGCCTCCACTCCTAGACCCTTCAAAGGGAGACGAGTTCTAGACCTCGAGATCTCAGTGCAATGGGGCCATACTGGCACGCTGGCCTGTGATCTCCTAGCTGGGATTTGTCTCTTGTCTTTGTCTGTGTAAGTTTGTGTGCTGGCCTTATTCTCACTCTTTCAAACTTAAGAATAAATTCCTTATACTTCACTTATATATGGGAGTCCTGGCATGACCCAAAGGTCTCCAGGTCCTCTTCCAGTCTCCTGAAAGCCCAATAGGGTGTAGGAAAAATCTGTAGAGCCCCCAAAACTATCTCAAACTGGTTACCCCGACAGCCAGTAAGAGCTAACAGAGCGGCTGCCAGACCTCTTGAATTCGAGGGGCAGGTTTACGGTAGAGATCAGGGGAATCCCCCCACTTGTCGTTTTCGCCGGGCTGGCTTCACGGGCAGGTAACAGACGACCAGGGACTCATAGTTGAGCTGTAGGCAGTATCTCTTTATTCATGCAGGATGCAGCACAATCTAAGCCGAGCTGAGCTAAACTAAAGGTAAAGTACAGTAAAACTCACAATGCTGTCTTTATATATACTTGCCAAGTAAGGTGGAAACAGGATGTGACATAGAGAGGATGGAGAGAAAAGTGACTGGTGAAAATCAGGGTGTGATAAAGAAGGGATCAGGGTGTGACAAGGAGGGGGGTGGAGCAAAAACATATCATGAAACTGGGGATTGAACCAATGCCCTGGAGGGAGGTGCTTGTTAACAGCGGTTATGTAAATAAAATAGTGTTAAGCAGGGAGGATTTAAACCAAATGAAACAGAAGGGGTCTCATGCATACCAACAATTCCCCCTTTCTTTTTAACTAATGGCCATTGTGGGGTGAACAGAAACGTATATCGTACAGGCGTTTTCAAAAGAACTGGCATAAGACATGGAAAACAAAATAGGCGAACAGCAATAACCAGTGTGATGCCAAGGGGAGCTTTTCTTGTCTCAAAGGGCAAGGCCTAGCAGGCGAAAGGGCATTTCTTGCCTCTGGGAACGCTTCATGCCTCTGGGGGCATCTCTTGCCTCAAAGGGCGTTTCCTGCCTCTGTGGGCATCTCTTGCCTCTTGGGGCGCTTCATGCCTCTGTGGGCATAACCTAATAAGGAGGGGGAGTTTTCTGCCTCTGGGACAGAGCCTGCAGGCGAGGGAACATGGTCTATAAAGTCTCAAGGCAATTGGCTGAAGTTAGTCTTTGAGAAACACAGCAGCGTGTACCAGTAAGTCCGATGGAGGTGTCAGTCCAAAGTAGCTGACCACAGAAGAAAATGTCAGAGGATGAAATGCTGTACGTCTGTCTCGATGGGGAATGTTGGCCACCAGAATTCTGCTTTTCTGTAGAGAGTGAGCTTTCGAGTCTGTGAATCTGTTTCTCAGGTCGTGCCAGGTCACATTATTGGTTTCCGGGGGCAATGTCAGAGAACAGGGGTCCAAATGGATTTCCAGGAATTCCATTTGAGTAGATGCTTTTTCATGTGAAGACTTGACAGCTGAAATTCACTTACTTGTCAAACAAAACTTGTAGCAGATTAGAAGTTTACTATCATTGATAACTCCATTATAATTGGAAGTCCTTTCTAGTATCATTTCAAGGTTGTTAAAACACTTTAAACTCAATAAAATGTGGAAAGGTAAACAGAAGAACCACGGTTAAAAGCCTTAGGCATGAGAATAATTAACATAATCATTGCACTATCTGCCCCACCCATAACTCATACAGTTTTCAGGATTAAATGTTTCAGATTCATGTCAAGACGTAAAAGAGAAATCAAAGGAGGGAAAAAACAACTTTTTGGATTGTTTCTGGATGTCTCTAGAAATCATGGCTGCGTCCAGCATTTTTTTTTTAAGTCAATGTCAAACAAAAATTCAGTCATTCAAATCATTCTCTTATGAAACGCAGCTTGAACCAGATTATCAAGATCTCACCATGTAGGATTAAGAATCCCCGGAGGGCGTCCTAGTTCAAAAAGCTCCTCGAAATTCCATTTAGGGTGCTTCGGACTGTTCCTGCTGGATTGCTTCAGGCACCCATTTTTAAAAGCGTCTTCCCATCAAAGAAAGAATCCAATCAGGAGAGTAGAACTAACCACATGTCTCCATACTTGGGAACTGCCAGGGTACTCGAGAATGTTCTTCAAATTAGAGTAGTCCTTCTCCATGGGAAACATTCGAGAAGTCCAGAAAGTCCCAGGGGAAATCCCCATGCATATCCCAAGGTCTACGATCACAGTCATAAAGAACCAAACTGTGGCCCGGAGCAAAATGTAGTCCTTTTCCTCGGGAAACATGAGAGAGGGAATCCAGAAAGTCCAAGGAGAAATCTCCGTGCATCTCCCAAGCTCTATGATCCCAGTCATAAGAAACCAAAGTTCCCGGTCAGGGAACCGAAATGTGGCCCAGAGTAAAATGTTCCAGAGACAGACTAACTGTCTCATGATGAAACAGTAGAGGCTTTGGCAAACCTCTTCATAAGTAGAAAGGCAACCCATGGTGGATGGGTAGCCAAGTTTACTTATCTGGACGATGGATGGGTAGGGTCCCACGTTGATGCCGGTCCATGTTTCAGGGCTTATTTCAGTCCCTGTTCAGGCACCATATGTCGTTTTCGACGGGTTATGTTGTTTTCGCCGGGCTGGCTTCACGGGCAGGTAACAGACGACCAGGGACTCATAGTTGAGCTGTAGACAGTATCTCTTTATTCATGCAGGACGCAGCACAATCTAAGCCGAGCTGAGCTAAACTAAAGGTAAAGTACAGTAAAACTCACAATGCTGTCTTTATATATACTTGCCAAGTAAGGTGGAAACAGGATGTGACATAGAGAGGATGGAGAGAAAAGTGACTGGTGAAAATCAGGGTGTGATAAAGAAGGGATCAGGGTGTGACAAGGAGGGGGGTGGAGCAAAAACATATCATGAAACTGGGGATTGAACCAATGCCCTGGAGGGAGGTGCTTGTTAACAGCGGTTATGTAAATAAAATAGTGTTAAGCAGGGAGGATTTAAACCAAATGAAACAGAAGGGGTCTCATGCATACCAACACCCACTGATGTCATGCCAGTGGGAATGTCCCCCTGATGCTGATCCATTTCTGAAATCTGTCCTATATGAGCCTCCTAGTTTTTCATCCTCCTTTGGGCTTGTGTCGTAGGCTCAGCTAACTCCCCCGGAAGACGGGTTCTGTGTTCTACCTGTTCTGGTGTGCCTGCCTGTCTGGCATTAAGCCAGCCCCCCAGTGCCAATGATCTACCTTCTTTCTACCTTGAGACACGCCCTGCCTGTAGGGTAACATTAATCCCACTGGTTCAAATCCTGGCAACAGCTGCTAAGGAAGCTTCCACCTTCCCAGCGTGCTTTTGCCTTTCTCCACCCCCTTTCGTAGCCATTTAACGTTTCCCACTTGCCACTTCTGGTTTTATCCTATGAAAGCATCAGCTCTCTGATCAATAGATCCTTTTGCATTACCACGTCTCCTGCATCGCTGAGTGAGTAGCAGCCTAGGCTGAGTCTGGTCGAGTTCTCTCCAACCCAGAGAGCACGTGCCTGGGGAAGAGGCCCCCCCATGCTAGCCCAGTACCTGCCTCTTAGTTGCATTCTATCTCGGCCTGCAGGTTCCTGCACCAGCCAACCCTGTAAGTGACGTTCTTCTCATGAGTGACTCTCTCTGACCATCTTGCATTGACAGGCCAATTGTGTAGAACTTTGGGTGAGTGTTTTTGGGTGACTGAATTTTTGTGTGACCCTTTGGAAGGGTCCAGAGAACTCTGACTCTCTCTCAGAGAGAGAGAGTGGTTGGTCTTTCCTTGAGAACATGGGACACAGCAGAGGTTCTCAAAAGGCAGGGTGTCTGGAGACGCCCATGACAACCCCTGGCCCTCTTAGACTTCCCTTGGAGGAAGGTAGAGGGCGTAAGCGTCTTCCCACTCATTTTGCTGAAACCAGCTGGACTGGTCTTAGGCCTAGGGACCTATCCAAATCACAGGCAGTTTTTGAAAGATAATAAAGATAGGAAACAACCAGACTAAGGTAGAGACGGTTCTGGAAGCATTATGACACACTGGACAGCGTTTGAGAAGTGGGGAAGTAGCCTTGGAGTGAATGTGAATCGTATTGTCTTAAGAGCTCTGTGTGAATTAAAATGGCCAGGGTAGTGCAGATTTGAATTTGTGTTATCAGGTAAAGCAGGTTGTGTTTGGAGAATAGAAGGGAAAGGCTGGACACCCAGACCAGATACCCTATATAGTAATCTGGACAGATATAGTAGAATCACGTCCACCTTTCCTACCCTTGAGATCCTTCTCACCCGCCTACCCATAGATGGGCCATATCTGTGTCAGGAAGTTCCCGGAAAACCATCCCAGGAAAGGCAGCAACAACCCCACTGGACACAGTCACCCGGTCCTCCTAGGAAGAATTTGTACCCGGACCCCAAGTCTATATTGCAGGGGTAGGAACCTAATGTCTTAGATGACTTTCTGCCACCTCCCCCTCCTCTGCTGTCTGCCCCTCCGGCTGGACCAGAGGCCCCTTTCCTATCTCCTTTTCACACTCGGGGAGGTTGTCAGTATAATTTCCCTCCCTCTCAGGAGAAGTGGATGGCCCCTAGGGCAGAATCTGCTGAGCCTATTCTGCCACTCAGGTAGGTAGATCCTGCCCTATGGGAATCAGCAAGCAACGGTTTTTGTCTATCAGCCTTTCTCTACCTCTGACCTCTACAATTGGAAACACCAGAATCTCCCTTTCTCAGAAGACCCTTAGAAACTAATCACCCTGTTGGAATCTATCTTTTGCACCCACCAGCCAACATGGACAGATGGCCAGAAGCTCTTATAGGTTCTCTTCACAACCGAGGAATGAGACCACATCCACCAGGAAGCCCTTAAAGAAGTCTGAAGACCAGATGGACTACCGGCCACTGATGAGCACACACACAACCTTTGGTTCCCTTCTACTCAGCTCGATTGGGACCCAAACACACCAGACGGTAGGAAGCAAGTTCAGACATACTGCCAGTTTATTTTAGGGGGTCTCTGAGGGGCAGTGCAATGCCCCACAAATTTATCCAAAGTAAGAAGTTGTGCAGGGATCTAATGAGAGTCCCTCAGCATTTTTAGAATGTCTCATGGAGGCTTACCATATATATACTCCCATTAACCCAGAAGCCCCTGAGAATAGAAGGGCATTGAATCTGGCCTTTGTTGATCAATCTGACTCAGATATTAGGAGAAAGTTATAGAAGACAGATAGATTTGAAGGAAAACAATTGAATTAGTAGAGATTGCACAGAGTTTTTAATGAATAAAGACTCATTTGAAGATAGGTAGACTAAGAAGTTACCAAGTGTGTTGGCATTGAACTTTGAAAGAAAAGAAGGTCGGGGTGTGTGGGGTTAATTGTGAAAGCATGATAAGAGCATAGGGGAACTCCCATCATAAAGATGGAGGTCTGAAAAGATAACCCACCTGTCAGCCTCTCCCTTCCAGGGGTCAAGCATGGAGGGAAAAGCTTTCCTGACTTAGTTTCCCCTTGTCAGTCTCCCAAGCATCACAGGAAGCTACACCTATAGCACTTAACTCATTTCCTTGTTATAAACCAAATGGTTTGCCTGCTTAAAGTTCACCTGCTGTGATCACACATACTCCACATAGCACCATTCTGCCTTGATTGAAAGGCTCATCCTTCCTATTTCCTTAAACCCCTCCTCCACTTTGATCTAACTCCTCTATCTTCCTTTGAGGCTCCTCTTTGTCTACTTCTCCCTTGTTGAGGTAATTAACATGTCCTTCATTCCAAAACTCTCCCCTCTACCCCTATTAATTCCTTAGAAGCTTCACCATGGGGGTTCTGACCTTCCAAAGCCCACCCTTACCGGCACATGTGAAAAATGTCCTTTGTTCCCTTTTGCTATTTAAACCCTGCCTTCTGTACAATAGATAGATCATTTGTGACTAAAATGGTCTCCTGGTCTTTTCCTGTTGTTAGCCACTAGAGTTAACACGAGAGGCCAGTAATAAGGCTTACTTCTGCTGTGAGGTCCCCCACATGAGTACCAGCAGGGGCGGAGCCCAGAGGGGAAGGGAAAGTCAGAAAAAGAAAGGGGACCGGGGAGATAGACCCAAAGTAGGGAAGAATCAATGTCTGTATTGTAAGAAGTGGGGACACTGGAAGAGAGAAAGCCCTGAACTGAGGAAAGGAAAAAAAGGAGGGGAGGAGTATCCCCAAGTATTAGAATTAGACATAGATTGATGGGGCCAGGGTTCCAGGTTCCCTAAGGAACCCAGGATAAAGGCAGCCATCAGGGGACAAATCGTTTACTTCTTGGTTTACACTGGTGCTGCAAAATCCGTCCCCAAGGAACCAGTCAGACCTGTTTCAAATCAGACAGCCAGAATCAAAGGGGTCATGGGGGATGTTTCCACTTATAAGTACACTACAAAGAGGACTGTAAACCTAGCTGAGGGAATGGTTACTCATTCATTTCTTTTGATGCCAGAATGTCCCTACCCTCTGCTAGGAAGAGATTTACTACATAAGCTTAGGGCCACTATTTCTTTTGAGGAAGAGGTCCCAAGTCACTTTTAGGGACCCAAAGATGATAGCCTTGACAGTACCATTAGAAGATGATTATATTCTTACTGTAGGAGAGAGTCCCTGCCCAAAGGGAGATAAGTATTTAGCAGAACTGAAAGAACTGATTCCTGAGGTTTGGGCAGAATCAAACCTGCCTGGACTGGCTAAGCATTTAATCCCAATAGTGACTTCTATCCTAAATGGGACATCTCCAATTGCAGTATGCCAGTACCCTCTTCCCAGAGCTGCACAGGAAGGAATAGCCAAGCATATTCAGAGGTTACTGGATGCTGGGATATTGATCCAGAAACCCAGGACTACAGACCAGTGTAAGACTTGAGAGAGGTAGACAAGCAGGTAGACAATTCACCCCATGGTGCCTAACCCATATACCCTCTTAAGCCTACTCTCACCTGATCTGAAGGTATTCGCTGTACTTGATTTAAAAGATGCTTTCTTCTGTATACCTTTGGCTCCTGTGAGTCAACCACTGTTTGCTTTCCAATGGACAGACCCTAGTTCTGGTCACACCACCCAACTGACCTGGACTCACCTCCCTCAGGGATTTAAGAACTCCCCCCAACTTTGGGTGGGGAGTCTTTTCGAGGGGAACACCCCAACTCTCAACTTCTGCAGTACGTGGACGATCTACTTTTTGGGATGCCTGGATGCAACCACCTGCAAACAAGTCACTTGGGACCTGCTCCAGCATCTGGGTGAGAAGGGCTACTGAGTCTTGGTGAAGAAAGCCCAACAGTGCCAAATAGTAACCTATTTGGGCTATCGATTGTCAGGAGGCCAGCAGAAGCTGTCTGAAGCCCACATTCAGGGTATCCAATAGATCCCAACCCCAAAATTACGATGGCAAGTGCATGAATTCCAGGGGGCAGTAGGCTATTGTTGCTTGTGGATTCCCAGCTTCACAGAGTTGGCAAAATCTGTTTGAGATTCTGAAGGGGGAAACAAAAGACTGGAAGCTGACCCCTAAGGCTTTGGAGGCTGTAAAAGCCCCGATGACTGCCCTTTTGTCTGCTCCCACTTTGGCCATCCCAGATATCAGCAAACCTTTCAGACTGTATGTGGATGAGTGAAAAGGCATAAGTCGGGGGTTGCTGACCCAAAAACTTGGGTCTTGGCACCATCCCATCGTCTATTTATCTAAAAAGCTGGATCCTGTAGCCACTGGGTGGCCAGGGTGCTTAAGAACAATTGCAGCAGGGGCACAGCTGGTAAAGGAAGCAGACAAACTGTTGTTGGGATAGGAGCTGACTGTAGTAACTGCACATGCCTGGGAGAGACTCCTGAGAGAGCCTCCACATCAGTGTATGTCCAATACCCAACTCACCCATTACCAAGCTTTGCTCCTAGACCACCCCTGAGTGAGGTTCAGGGCAGCCTAAATCCAGCTATGCTGCTACCAGATGTGGATTTGGAAACTCCTCTGGAGCATGGTTGCAGGGAAGTAACTCTACAGACTTTCAGCACCAGACCAGATTTGACTGATGTTCCCTGCCCAGTCCAGACCTGGAAATGTTTACGGACAGGAGCAGCTGTGTGAAAGATGGCACGAGGGTGGCTAGAGCCATGGTACATACACTGAATTAAGTCCTCTGGAGTGTAAGCCCGCCCCAAGGCACTTCGGCACAGAAGGCTGAACTCATTGCTCTGACAAGAGCCTTGAAACTAGCTAAGGGAAAGCGTGCCAACATTTACACTGATAGCAGTTATGCCTTTGCTACAGTTCATGTGCACAGGGCTCTATACAAGGAAAGGGGGTTCCTAACTTCTATGGGAAAGAAATATAGCACAAAGACCAGATATCAAGCCTCCTGGAAGCCATATAGACACCAAAGAAAGTAGCCATGATACACTGCCCAGGACACCAAAAAGGAGATTCAAAGGGAGCCAGAGGAAACAGAAAAGTGGATGAAGCAGCCCGTGCAGCTGTTCAAGGAACTGAACTGACATTAGCATTAACCTTACCAAACCTGCTGCTGCTGAAGGACCCTGGACACAGTAAGGAGGAAGATGACACTGGTAGAGACTCTGGGTGGGATAAAACAGAGGGATGGCAGAAGGACAAAGAGGGAAGGATGTATCTCTATCCTTGATAGGATAGGAACTGCTTAAGGACACTCACCAAGGAACCCACTTGGGGGCTAGGAAGATAGTTGATTTGTTAGGAAGGTACTTTATTATACCTGAATTCTCCAAGTGGGCAAGGGCAGAGGTAGAAAGGTACAAGGCATGTCAATTAGTCAATGCAAGGGCAGGTGGAGGACCGGGACTTGGGACCAGAGACCAGGGAAATCAGGTAGGGAGACATTGGGAAGTAGATTTTACTGAAGTCAAGTCAGGAAGTCAGGGATATAAATATTTGCTGGTTTTTGTGGACACTTTCTCAGGATGGGTAGAGGCATATCCAGCCAGGTCTGAGGGGGGCAAGGATGGTGAGCAAGAAAATTCTTGATGAAATTGTACCCAGATGGGGGATGCCTCTTACTACAGGCTCTGATAACCAACTGGCCTTTGCCACCACTGCATCTCAGCTGGTTGCTTGAGCAATGGGGACAGATTGGAAGTTACATTGTGCATATAGACCCCAAAGCTCCAGACAGGTACAAGAGGATGAATCAGACCCTCAAGGAGACTTTAACTAAATTAACCCTAGAAACTGGCAGGGGATGGGTGTTGCTCCTACCTCTGCTTCTCCTGAGAGTGCACTATTCTCCATTCGTAAATAAGTTGTCTCCATTTGAAATTGTTTTTGGCTGACAGCCGCCTCTGAGGCCTGTCATAATCCCCAATACTCTTGTCTCTAATACCACTACTGTTACTAAGTCTTTGCAGAGCTTACAGCCTATATTACAGGAAAACGAAAACTATGAAGCAAGCCCTGGGGGAAGATTCGGTCTCTGCCCAGCAAGTGCTACCAGCTGTTTCACCAGGAGAATGGGTTCTGGTAAAAAGACATGGGACACACAATTTGGAGCCTTGATGGAAGGGTCCTTATGTTGTTGTTTTGTCTACCCCCACAGTGGCCAAGGTCTCTGGGCTCAGTCCGTAGATCCATTGGACACATCTGAAAAATGTTTTCCACCAGAAAAGAAGTGTTGGAGAGTGGAAAAGATCAGCAATGACCCTTGAAGCTTAAGTTCATGACGAATGATAACTCCACCTGACTCCACCCCGGATGATAATTCTGGTAATCTACCTCACTGTAGCACTGAAGAAGTTGGAGGGATCACCTCATATGCCGACTTGGACTTGGACTTGGAGTGCACATTGGCTGACTGGTGACCCCATACTCATGAGTATGGTAACTACCACCGATTACCCCATTCTTAAATTTGATCTTTGTGTCATTGTAGATGAAATTCAAAAGAGGACAAATAGAAAGGGTGAAATTATAGAATCCTTAGAAAAGGCAGATCCCAAAGTTGATGCCCCTCTCTTTGGCTTAGGATGTGGGGTGTTGGGGCAAGAAAGAAAGATGGCATTTGCCATATATGCCTGCCCTTACGAGGGTCCTGAATCTTGTGTAACAGATATGAACTTCCAATGTAATAGTTATGAGTGTGCAACAGAGGCTCACTGGAAACATTCAGATGAACATATCTATACCAGGCAAATTATAAGAAAACCAGACAGTGCCTTCCATGCCTACAACCTGGTTGAGATATAGGTGAATAAGGATACATAGAGCGAAGATTACTGGGATAAAGGAAAAACATGGGGTTTCATGATGATGAAAATGGGCCCCCATCTCGAAATGGCTTTAACCTTAAGAAGAGCAATATCTGTTCCCCAACCTATTGGACCTCTAAGAGATTTAACCTTAACCTTCAGGCATCATTTGGCATCACCCAGTGTACCCTCTTCTAAATCCTCCACCCCCACAGCTCAGGGGTCTGTGCATACAGGAGCGGAAAGAGATAGGACAGAGTCTGAACAAACCCAGGAGGAGTTCACCAGGCCTGATGACAGGAATAAAATAGATCAGTTGTTTTTTTGTTTTCTTTTTGCCTCCAGGGTTATTGCTGGGGCTCGGTACCTTCACTACGAATCCATTGCTCCGGGAGGTTACTTTTCCCTTTTTGTTGCCCCCCCCCCCATTTTTTTCTAATTATTGTTATTGGATAGGACAGAGAGAAATGGAGAGAGGAGGGGAAAACAGAGAGGGGGAGAGAAAGAGAAACACCTGCAGACCAGCTTCACCACTTGTGAAGCAACTCCCCTGCAGGTGGGGAGCCGGGGGCTCAAACTGGGAACGTTACGCTGGTCCTTGGCGCTTTGCGCCATGTACGCTTAACCCACTGCACTACCGCCCGCCCCCCCGCCCCCGATAGATCAGTTTTACAGATGTTAAGTTCTGTCTACTACTTGTTGAGCAAATCATCTCAGATTGCAAAAGACTGTTGGCTATGTGTAAGTCCTCAGCCACCTTTCTACAAGTATAAAAATAGGAGAAAGTATAGACCAAATTAAGAACTATTCCCTAGGTGAAGTTCCAAGGCGATGTTGTGTGTGGGGCCAACAGCCTCATCTCACTTTAGGAGACTTACAGGGAAGAGGGATCTGCATAATATCCAGAAATTATTTCATAGAAAACTGATTTGTATGCTCTTGTGACTTGATTTACCCTTTGATGATAGAAGAAACTCCTCATATATTAGTATCTCCTGAGGGAGCTTGGTTTGCTTGCACAAATGGAATTATGCTGTTTGATAACCTCAGTTGTTAATGATCGCCAACAGTCAACTCTCTGTATACTCACTCATATATTACCTCAAGTATATGTATATGGTGGGGAAGATGGGCAAAAGGAACTGGGATTAAGTATAAATCTATTAAGGATAGGCGGCACAAGTGGGATGCAATAGTACTTCCTATTGTAGTTGCCCTGGGGAGAGCAGGAGCAGCCACTGGAATTGGTTTGAGTGTAGCTGCCTATGTACAAAGCAGCCAGACATCAAGAAAGCTAGGAGAACTAATTGACCAAAACCAGGGATCTTTAGAGACTGGTGTAACACAACTAGAAAGATCTCTTAACTCTCTTGCAGAGGTGGTCCTACAGAATAGAAGGGGCCTAGACTATTTCTAAGACAAGGCAGACTGTGTACTGCATTAGGAGAAACTTGCTGTTTCTTTCTTTTTTTTAAAAAATGTATTTATTTATTTTCCCTTTTGTTGCCCTTATTGTTTTAGTTATTGTTGTTGTTGATGACATTGTCATTGTTGGATAGGACAGAGAGAAATGAAGAGAGGAGGGGAAGACAGAGAGGGGGAGAGAAATATAGACACCTGCAGGCCTGCTTCACCGCTTGTGAAGTGACTCCCCTGCAGGTGGGGAGTGGGGCTCGAACCGGGATCCTTCCTCTGGTCCTTATGCTTTGCGCCATGTGCGATTAACCTGCTGCGCTATAGCCCGACTTCCTGAAACTTGCTGTTTCTATGCTAATAACTGAGGCATAATCAGAGACACCATGGCCCACCTCAGGAACAGGCTGAAGGAAAGAGAAGAAGAGAGGAAAACTGGAATGAATTGGTATGAGTCCATGTTTAATTGGTCTCCTTGGCTGACAAGTCTTGTGACAGCCACCACAGGCCTCATTTGTATACTAACAGCATTATTAATCTTTGGACCATGTGTATTAAACAGGTTGGTTAAATTTGTAACCCAGAGGATAGAGAGTGTAAAGCTAACGGTCATGAAGCAACAATATATACTATTAGGAGAAATCAGACATCCTGAGGAAGAGTCCGACTGATGTACTTCATTGTTACAAGAAGAGGAGGGAATGTGAAGGAATAAGTCCCCCAAGTTGATTCAATTAGAAATCCCCCATATAGAAAGCTAGGTGATTTCAGAGATTAAAAAGCAACTCGCAGAGAATAAGATAGTAGTGGAATTTCCTCTTTACATCCCAAAACCAGAACAGCAAGGTTTCATGGTCAAAGATATGTTGAAACTTCCTTTTGTTATCACCAACCCGCATTCTCTCTGCTTCTGTAAAAAACGCTTGCTTCCTGATGTCATGTAACCCTGGCTCCCTGGTGCCACAAATGATTTTTGGAATGTTTGCCTTAAAGATAGCTATAGAAATGTCACATAGTCCCCTAGAAAGCCTCCACTCCTAGACCCTTTAAAGGGAGACGAGTTCTAGACCTCGAGATCTCAGTGCAATGGGGCCATACTGGCACGCTGGCCTGTGATCTCCTAGCTGGGATTTGTCTCTTGTCTTTGTCTGTGTAAGTTTGTGTGCTGGCCTTATTCTCACTCTTTCAAATTTAAGGATAAATTCCTTATACTTCACTTACATATGGGAGTCCTGTCAGTTCAAATCACATGTGCTCTTCCACTCTTAATCCTTGATAAGTGCTTATTTTGCCTTTTACCTGTTTCACTTTAATAAATCTTGTGTTATTTAAAGCTGTTCCTAGCTCCCTGCTGTTAATTCTTTTATGTGCACCAGCCCCCAAACCTTTTTAAGTTAAAGTTTCAACACAAATTGGTGACAATGTTGCTATAACAATGCATATTGCAATATAGTCAATAATATCAGCTCAAGAGATGAGAACTGAGATGTTGCTTTTCTCCTTCAGAAATGTGTGCATAAAAGCACAGGTCTTGTGGTCCCAGAGGTAGTGTAGTGGATAAAGCATTGGACTCTCAAGCATGAGGTCCTGAGTTCAATCCCTGGCAGCACATGTATCAGTGTGATGTCTGGTTCTTTCTCTCTCCTCCTAGGTTTCTCATTAATAAATAAATAAAATCTTAAAAAAAAACTTTTTTTTTTTTTAAAAAAAAAGGACAGGTCTTCACACTGAATATATTCATGCAGTTGAAACAATCAGCAGTCTCATAACCTTGTCTTAACAAGTAATGTCACATTACTATAAAGTCTAGAGCTATGGACATTTCTCAACAATAAAGAAAAACCTGGACCATTTCTAGGGATAGAAGATAGCCTCCACTAATATGAACACAATTTTTTAAAAGAGAAATTGTGAGGGGTGGGGAGATAGGGAGGAAGAAAGAGATACCTGCAGACCTTTGCCACTCATAAAGTGCATGTGGGGAGGGGGGGCTCAAACCCAGATTCTTGCACATGGTGCTATGTGCTGTTAATCGGGTACACCACTGCCCGGCCCTCTGAAAACAATGTAATGTTTTTGAAGATTTTATTTAATTTAGGAGAAAGGCCAGAGCACCAGCTCAGCATCTGTGGTATAAGAATCAGACTGTGGGCTTATGCATGCACACCCTGAGTCATTTCTCCAGTCACCAAAGTGAATGTGACTCTTCATAAACTATTTCAAAAAAAAAAAAAAAAGCAAAAGCTATTCTTAAGTTAGCAATCTCTGTTTTTGAAATAAAAGAAACATTTAAGATGTATTTGTTGCTGTTGTTTTTAACAAATGTAGAATTATCCAAGTAAATTTCTATTTAGAAATAAAGCAAATGGGCTGAGCTGACAAGTAGAACCTGCAGATATAAATGTCCTGAGTGATCAAAGAGCACTAATAATTTTCAATTCCCAAGTTCAGTTCCTACAGCATATTTACTGGGAAAGTCAAGTATAGATAAAATGTGCACAGTAATCTTACAGTAGTAATATAGCAAGTGTATGTCACTGGTAAAGTGAAACATAAAGCTAAGAACTTGAGAAAATCTATTACTAAACTGTCAATACAACACAATATTGGTATATAATAAAAGCTCAGTGCTATTTCCTCATTGCTTAGTTGGCACAGTCTAACTTTATGGATATGTCCAGCGAATAGTCTTTATATGTGAGACCATAGTCTCTCCTGAATTTATATACCTCTGTGTTTTCCTGAGGCAGTCTCTTTACTCATTATGAAGAGAGAAGCAGAAAGTTACTGTGGAACCCTCGCATAGAAATCCTGTTCTCCACTACTGAGAGGCCTTCTCAGCTGCAGAGATTTTTCAAAAGAATTCAATGACCCAAAAAGCTACTAGTAAACATAGATGCTTCAGATACCTGAGTTAATTAGTAGGAAGATATTTATGTGAAAATTCTCAAGAATTATGATGAAAATTACGGGAAAACTGCTTAGAGCAGAGGCAAATTACAGAAAGGAGAATTGTTCCCTAGATCAGAGTAGTAAAAGTAAATGAATATAGGTGAGAAGAAATTAAAAAGGTAAGCTGGAAATGTTAAAAGTATTTCAAAATATCATTAAAATTAGTCTGTATTTTGCTCATAACTTAAACAGAAGAACAGTTAATTAAAGAATGACTGGTGTGTGTGTTGTGGGGCGAGGGTGCTGGCAGGTACCTTAAGTGGTAGAGTACCTGCCTTAGTAAGCCTTACAAAGTTTGAGCTCTGGCACAATATGAGATCACTATGGATGGCACCAGGAAGCTCAACAGATTATGAAGGGTGCTGAGGCATGTCTTCCTTATATAAAACATTTTTAAAAAAATCTGCCCAGAGAGGCTGCTCAGTGGTAGCATCATGCATGTGCAAGGCCCTGAATTCATTCTCCAGAGTTGGGGAGGGGGAGAAGAGGAGCAAAAGCTAATCAGAGGCAAAGAATATACTATTATAGAGAGGTGTGGGAGTAGTTTCATAGAATTTTCTTACGAACAAAATTCAGAATTTCATACTCATTTTAGTATTTCTAAATTTTATTTATTTGACAGAGAAATTCAAAGAGGATGGGGAAATGAAGTGAGAGAAAAAGAGACACCTGCAAACCTGCTTCACTGCTGGTGAAGCTTCCCCCCACAGGTGGGGACTGGGGGCTCAAACTCCAGTCCTTGCACATTGACATTTTTGTTTATTGAACTGTAACATTAATAAAAGTGTGAGTTATATTTGTACCACACTTGGCCCATAGATCCAACAATAAATCTATAGGTCCTACACATAACTAGAGTTCAGCCTCTAATAACCAAGACACTTGTGAAAACTTACTTACCACTCCACCTATATACCGATCTCTATTTCTTTTCATTATATCTGCAAATTTAAAAAGAGAACTTGTGTCAAATAACTTAATATCTTCAAAATTCTTAATTTTTAAGTATTTCAGATCTAACTCACCCAAAAATTCATCATGTGAGTTTCGACAATGAAGAAACATTGGTAATTTTGTTTTTTCTGACAGTTCAAACTGCTTTTCAAAATACCTACACAGGGCAAAGAAAAAAAAAAAAACAGTTCATGTTAAATTTTGATGAGAAAAGTAGTTATGTATTTTTTTGGGGGGAGGGAAGGTTAAAGGGCCAGTGAAATAGCTCACATGGATAGTGTGTGGCTTTATCATGTATACAACCCAGGTTCAAGCCCAGCACCCACCACACTGAAAGAAGTTTTGGTCTCTTTCACTCCTTCTCTGCTTGTCACTATCAAAAAATAAGTAAAATATAATAATACAAATAAAAATTTGAACAGACATATAAAAAGCAGAGTGAATCCAGACATAACACATCAGGCTTAGTCAATAGCTTTTGGAACATGACTGCTAGAAATGAGTACTTCATTTTTCAGACATGCAGAATTATTTTTAGAAATGTTCATTTATCAACTGTGCCAGATTTCCAAGAAGTCATTCATTGCTTGTAACTAGCATTCCAACTATAGTTCAGAAAATGAAGCTAATATGGGCTCCCTTCCCCTGAAACACCTACTGATAGAAGAAAATACACTACTGGGTCCCTTGCCCTGAGATGGCTGTACACCATTAGCAGAGTCAGTTCATTCCAGTGAGAAGCCAGGCAGAGCTTTCTACTCAGAGTTCCTTAGGTGCTATAATATAATGTTACTATTACTGAGCAGAATGTAAGCATGTTTCCTTAAAAACAAACCATGTGTATCTGTTAAATAAGAGCATAAAAAGGGAAGTAGCATACTTTTCTGGAAAATGGAAATTAGATGATAAAATAACAGACCTAGAATTTTTTATATAATTTTTCTTTTTAAAAAATATTTATTTTCCCTTTTGTTGCTCTTGTTGTTTTTTATTGTTATTATAGTTATTGTTGTTGTTACTGATGTCATCGTTGTTGGATAGGACAGAAAAAAATGGAGAGAGGAGGGGAAAACAGAGAGGGGGAGAGAAAGATACATACCTGCAGACCTGCTTCACCGCCTGTGAAGCAACTCCCCTGCAGGTGGGGAGCCGGGGGCTGCAACCAGGATCCTTACGCCTGTCCTTGCACTTCACTCCATGTGTGCTTAACCCACTGCGCTACCGCCCAACTTCCTTATATAATTTTTCAAGTGTAAACGGGGCCAGGAGTTGTCACATACCAATACCTTATTTGATTTCTGAACTACACCTTCAGATAGGATGAGAAGTGATGTCAGAGAGGTGTAGGATCTTATCTAAGTTCACACCACACAACATGGCAAATATAGAACCAGAACTTCAGTACTCTAATCCCAAGTCCCAGACAAAGTAGCCGAAAGATGTATCTAAGAAAGAAGTCTCTTCTTAGTCTGTGAGTATGATAGTATCAGAAGCCTATCAGAGGTTTTAGTGTTTAGGTATGTTTCTCATATTTTAGGTATGTTTCTCATATTTGGGAACTACTGACTCAGCTTTCTAGTCCTATTTCTAACTGACATTTTCTTACTTTTAAGGTACTTTAAATCAACAAAAGATTACTTTGGAATCTTATTGTCTCATTAAAATAAGTGTAGCAGTAGGGAACATCTCCCTCCACCTGGTATGGCCCTAGGGAAAGCTCTGGTGCTATGATGTCTCTCCCTATCTGGATGTGTATGTCTCTTAAAAAATGTCAGCCAGACAAGGTCAAATCTCACACGGACAATACCAGGGCAACCAAAGAGGGGGAAAGAGACCTACATAGCATTAACTTCTCCATCTCCTCATAGGCTCTAACTTACAAGGGAAACTGAAAACACAGGGAATGCTTAAAGGGTAATATTTCCATGACCTACTCAGTCATTTAACTTGTTTTCAAAGGCTTTTTATGTTCCTTTAAAAAATACACATTTTTATGAGATGAGAACAGTGCTCAGCTCTGGTATGTGGTGGTGCTGGGGATTCAACTTGGGACTTCTGGGAACTCATGGATGAAAGTCTAGTTCTCTCCCTCCCCCTGTCTTCTTTATCCTCTTTTTTAAATAGCAGAGCACTTCTCAGCTTTGGTTTGTGGTGGTACAGGGGACTGAACATTGGAGCTTCAGACATGAAAGTCTCTTTGCATAACCATTATGCTATCCACCCCCACCCCTTCTTTGTTCTTTAAAAAAATACGTTTCAAAAATTCCAAACAAAACATATAACCAGCATTTTCCTTTGGGATGATACAATATCTGTATGTATGTATGTATGTATGTGTATATGTGTATAATTTTTTCCTTTTTAATGAGACACACAGAAAGAGACCAGAACACTACTCAGCTCTGACTAATGTGGGTGCTGGTGATTGAACCTGGGACTTCAGAGCCTTAGGTATTAAAGTCTTTTGCATAACGTCCCCAGCCCAGAATAATATTTCTAAAAATACAATTAATAGCTATAATTTCTTGACCATGTACTCTGTAGTAGAGATGACACTATGGACTTCACATAACAAGTGTTAAAAAAAAGAGATAGTTGTTGGGGGCTGGGCAGTAATGCATCGAGTTAAGTGTAGATGGCGCAAAGCACACGGACCAGCAAGCCCCCAGCTTCCCATTTGCAGGGAGGGTCACTTCACAAGTGAAGCAGGTCTGCAGGTGTCTGTCTTTCTCTATTCCTCTCTGTCTTCCCCCCCTTTCTGTCCTATCCAGTAATGATAACATCAACAACAAGGGCAACAAATAATGGGAAAAAATGGCTGCCAGGAGCAGTAGATTCATAGTTCAGGCACAGAGCCCCAGTGATAATCCTTTTTGGAGACAAAAAAAAAAAAGGTGCTATTATCCCCCATTTTATTTTTATGAACGGGGGGAGGGCTTAATGACTGGAAAGACTGCTCAACTCTGGCATATGTTGGTGCCAGAATCAAACCTGGAATCTCTGGGGAATCAGGCCTGCAAGTCTGGAGTGCTACTACTGTGCTGTCTCACCAGTTAACATTCCCATTTTAAAAGTAAGGAACCCAAGATTCACAAATGGATTCACCATTATTGTTCAGATACTTTCTTACAGTTTTCTTAAAACTTTCTTTATATTTATTTATTTTCCCTTTTGCTGCTCTTGTTGTTTTATTGTTGTAGTTATTATTATTGCTACTGATGTGGTCATTGTTGGACAGGAGAGAGAGAAATGGAGGAGGGGAAGATAAGAGGGGGGAGAGAAAGACAGACACCTGCAGACCTGCTTTACCACCTGTGAAGCGACTCCCCTGCAGGTGGGGAGCCGGGGGATGGAACCGGGATTCTTATGCCGGTCCTTGCGCTTTGTACCATGTGCGCTTAACCCTCTGCGCTACAGCCTGATTCACCAGTTTTTTTATTGTTTTTTTTTTGCCACTCACTAAGCTTATTTTCCACCTGTGTTCAAATATATCTCTTTTCTCCTGAAAATGTATTTTTTAGTATCTATTAAGTACTGACCCACAGTACTATAAGTACTGTGATAGGTACAATGAAAATCACAACATGAGTAAAATGGTGTGTCTTTGAAGAATTCAGAACATTAGACTGTTATGGGAGGGCAAGGACTGACCAATATATGTTCAGTATAATGTGAGAAATACTGATCCAAATACAGAATACTGTGCAAGCAGAGAGTAGGGGCTTCCTGCTACTCTACATCAGAGGAAAGAAAGGAAGATGGTGCCCTAAAAGGTGAGCTATCTCCTGGCTCTAGGGTGCTTTTTTTTTTTTTTTAAACAGAGCACTGTGCAGCTCTGGCTTATGGGTTGAACCTGGGACTTTGGAAGCCTCTGGAATAAGTGTCTCTTTGCATAACCATTATGCTAACTATACCCTAGGTTGCATTTTGAAATCAGTTTTTTAACTCATCTGGATGAAGAATCACAGGCAGGAGATGGAGAATATGTCATAGTTCTTGATCGCCATCAAACCACACAATGTGGGAACATACCTAAAATAGACTTCCTGGCTTCTTTCTGCCCCCAAGGTCCCTATTCTCATCTGCTCTTTCCCTATTCTTACTTTTTGCCTCCTGTTTATTAAACACTTTGTTCATCTTTATATCTTATTACCCTTTAGCCACCAAGTTGCAGCTGCTACTACGATTCCACCCTCACCTCCCTGGGCAGATGACCTCACCACTGTGTCCTAGAACCCTGCCTCCCCAGATCCCTAACCCACTAGGCAAAGACAGAAACAGTGGAGAAGCAATTAGAGAAGCCAGAACTTCCTTCTGAACCCCAAACAGAATTTTGGTCCATACCTCTAGAGGGGGCAAATGTTAAGGGAAGATGACCAGAGGGCTCTGGACCCCAATTCCATAGAAAATGTCTGTCACCAGAAATTTTTGGTTTTTAAGCCATCACTGAGAAGGAAGAAAATCTGGAAAACACCAGAGGAAGCCAGACACTGTTTCTCTTATCTGAGAGAGAAGAGGAAAAAGGGAAGGATGCTAGGAAGTAGTTATAGGTGTAGGTGTGACTTAGAAAGGAACTGAAGACAGGACATTGGGGAAAAAAATAGGCAAAAATTAAATATGAATTAGAAAATACAGGCGGACTTCTGGAGGTGGGGCTATGGAGCAGCAGCAGCTGTGTTTCTCTCCTCTCCTCTCCCAGGTCAACTAGGACTACCAAAGGAGATCACCTGGGACCACAACAAGACAGAACTAGAACGACTTCAGGAACCCACCAAATCACCAGTGAGTACAAACAACGTGTGGTGCATGGACAGAGAGGAGCCTAGGGAGACAATGGGTGGCTGGTAACAGTCCGGCAGTTTACCAATTGAAACATCACCTCCAATCTGTTTCACCAACAAAAAGACTGAAGGGAGGAGAGGACTCTCATAAGACTCACCAAATGCAACTGTGAGACTCCATTGCTACTGCCCTCAGAAGCTGCAGCAGTGGCGGAGAGGCCCTGTACTGATAGGAGGGGACAGAGAACTAACCAGGAAACTCAGGAGAAAAACTATACCTCGGTGGCCTAGATGTAGGGTTGTGAAAGTCTCCTTGCATAACCACTGGATTATCTCTGCCCCACCCTGCTTTATCTCTTGGTCAGGAGTCAGTGATTAAGCTAAGAAGCCTACTTATAGATTAAAAGCCCTCAGGCTCCCATAGACTACAGGGAAGAAAAAGAACAAAAGAGGATTTTAAGCCAATGAGCTCCAACTCAGGGATTAAAATAATATTGAAACAACTGTCAATTTCCACAACTGTGAACCCTTTACTTACCTTACTTAGACACAAGTCAATCCAGGCAAGAGTGATTAGTAATTTGAAAAGTACTGAGAGAGGGACCTCATAACAAACTGTATAAAATGGTTAAACCAACAAGAAGAAATACTGGAGAAATGAACCAGGACAAGAGTCCAGCTAAAAGTCCCCTCCAAAGGTTGAACCACAAAATAATTAGATCAACATCCAAACACTAGTTAAGGAAATAATCACAGGAGTGAGTAAAGAGTTTGAAAGAATTGTCATCAGAAATGCAGAAACAACAAATGAGACTCTGGAAGAAAACACTAATTATCTCAAGGTTATTAGAGAACTGAAAGCTGAAATAGCTGAGCTAAGAACACAACTAGCTGAACACGCTAAAACAGTATCAGAACAGGGTAAGAAAATAGATGAACTCCAGAAAACAGTAGAGGGCAGAGAATAGAATCAATGAGGCTGAAGACAGAATTAGCAAGATCGAGGAAGAATTAGAGACAACTAAAAAAGAAACAAGAGATCTCAAAAAGAGATTAAGACATACTGAGAACAATAACAGAGACCTATGGGATGACTTCAAAAGAAATAACATACGCATTATTGGCTTACCAGAGGAAGAAAGAGAGGGAGGGGAAGAAAGCATTGTTCAGAACATAATAGCTGAGAAGTTCTCTAGTCTAGATAGCATAAAAGACATAAAGGATCAAGAAGTCCAGGGGGGTCCCAAACAGAATTAACCCAGATGTAAAGACACATTATATTTAGAATGGAAAGGAATAAGGATAAAGAAAGGATTCTGAAAGCTGCAAAAGAAAAATAGTCATCTATAGAGGAAAACCCTAATATCAGCAGCATACTTCTCCACACAGACACTACAGGCCAGAAGAGAATGGCAAGATATCAAGTGCTCAATGAGAAAGGCTTTCAACCAAGACTATTGTATCCTGCTAGACTGTCATTGAGAATAGATGGAGGTATAAACACCTTCTCAGACAAGCAAAGGTTGAAAGAATCAACTATCACCAAGCCTGCCCTCAAAGAAGTTCTGAAAGGTCTGCTATAAACAGTCAGACCACCATAAATATGACACATATCAGAACACTCTAAAAATCTACAAGAATGGCGTTAAAATATCTTCAGTCTTTGATATCAATAAATGTCAATGGCCTGAATTCACCTATAAAAAGGCACAGAGTAGGAAGATGGATCAGAAAACACAATCCAACAATATGCTGTCTATAGGAAACCCACCTAATTCAACAAGACAAAAACAGACTCAAAGTGAAAGGATAGAAAACTATCATACAAGCCAACAGCCCACAGAAAAGGGCAGGAACAGCTATTCTCATATCTGACATGATAGACTTTAAAATAGATAAGATTAAAAAAGATAGAAATGGACACTACTTAATGCTCAGAGGATCAGTCAATCAAGAGGACTTAACAATTATTAACATCTATGTACCCAATGAGAAGCCATCTAAATACATCAAACTTCTACTGAAAGACCTACAGCAATATATTAACAGCAACACAATCACAGTAGGGGACTTCAACACCCCACTCTCTCAACCTGACAGATCATCCAAGCATAAAATCAATAAAGACATGAGGGAGCTAAATGAGGAGGTAAACTAGAACTATTAGACATTTTCAGAGTCATTCATCTCAAGAAACCGGAATACACATTCTACTCAAGTCCACATGAGTCATTCTCATGGACAGACCATATGTTAGGCCAAGGACAGCATCAGCAAACTGAAGAGCATTGAAATCATCCCAAGTATCTTCTCAGACCACAGTAGAATTAAACTAACACTTAACAATCAACAAAAGATTTGTAATAGTGCCAAAATGTGGAAGCTCAATACTACGTAACAACTACTGAGTCAAAGAGGAAATAAAGGAAGAAATCAAAATGTTTCAAGAGTTCAATGAAAATGAAGACACAAGCTATCAAAATACTTGGGACACAGCTAAGGCAGTACTCAGAGGGAAGTTCATAGCCATAGAAGCAAACATTAGCAAACAAGAAAAAGCACAAATAAACAGCCTGATTGCACATCTTAAAGACCTAGAAGAAGAAGAACAAAGGAACCCTAAAGCAACCAGAAGGACAGAAATCACTAAAGCTAGGGCAGAAATAAACAACATTGAAAATAAGAAAGTCATACAAAAGATCAACAGAAATAAATGTTGGTTCTTCGAAACAGTGAACAAAATCGATAAACCTTTAGCCAGACTCACAAAACAAAAAGGGGAGAAGACCCAAATAAATCAGATCATAAATGAAAGAGGAAATATCACAACAGACACCACAGAAATTCAACATATCAGGCGAGACTTCTATGAACAACTATATGCCACCAAACTAGCGAACATGGAAGAAATGGATGATTTCCTAGATACGTATGAACTTCCAAAATTAAGTAAAGAGGAACTAGATAACGTGAACAGGCCCATCTCAGCTAATGAAATTGAAACAGTTATCAAGAACCTTCCCAAAAATAAAAGTCCTGGACCAGATGGTTTTACAAATGAATTCTACACAGCCTTCAAAAAAAGAACTAATACCTCTACTTTTAAAAGTCTTCCAAAAGATTGAAGACCCTGGAATACTCCCTGCCAGCTTCTATGAAGCCAACATCACTTTGATACCAAAAATAGATAGGGACATAAGCAAAAAAGAAAATGACAGACCAATATCTCTGATGAACATAGATGCGAAAATATTGAACAAAATTCTAGCCAACCGGATACAGCAGTATATTAAAAAGATTGCTCATCATAACCAAGTTGGTTTTATCCCAGGGATGCAAGGTTGGTTTAATATACGTAAATCAATCAATGTGATCTACCACATCAATAAAAGCAAGACCAAAAACCACATGGTCACCGGCATAAGGATCCCGGTTCGAGCCTCGGCTCCCCACCTGCAGGGGAGTTGCTTCACAGACGGTGAAGCAGGTCTGCAGGTGTCTATCTTTCTCTCCTCCTCTCTATCTTCCCCTCCTCTCTCCATTTCTCTCTGTCCTATCCAACAATGATGACAACAACAATAACTACAACAATAAAACAACAAGGGCAACAAAAGGGAATAAATAAAATAAATATTAAAAAAAAATTAAAAAAAACAAAACCACATGGTCATATCAATTGATGCAGAGAAAGCCTTTGACAAAATCCAACATCCCTTTATGATCAAAACACTACAAAAAATCGGAATAGATGGAAAATTCCTGAAGATAGTGGAGTCTATATATAGCAAACCTACAGCCAGCATCATACTCAATGGTGAAAAGCTGGAAACATTTCCCCTTAGATCAGGTACTAGACAGGTCTGTGCACGATCACCATTACTATTCAACATAGAGTTAGAAGTTCTTGCCATAGCAATCAGGCAGGAGCAAGGAATTAAAGGGATACAGATAGGAAGAGAAGAAGTCAAACTCTTGCTATTTGACATTTTGATAGTACACATAGCAAAACCTAAGGAATCCAGCAATTATCTTTTGGATATCATCAGGCAATACAGTAAAGTTTCAAGCTACAAAATTAACATTCAAAAGTCAGTGGCATTTCTCTATGCAAACAATAAGTTAGAAGAAGTTGAAATCCAGAAATCAATTCCTTTTACTATAGCAACAAAAACAACAAAATATCTAGGAATAAACCTAGCCAAAGAAGTGAAAGACTTGTATACTGAGAACTATGAGTCACTACTCAATTGAAAAAGACACAAAGACGTGGAAAGATATTCCATGTTCATGGCTTGGAAGAATTTTTTTTTTAATATTTATGTCTTTATTCCCTTTTGTTGCCCTTTTTTTATTGTTGTAGTTATTATTGTTGTTGTAATTGATGTTGTTTCTGAATAGGACAGAGAGAAATGGAGACAGGAAGGGAAGACAGAGAGGGGGAGAGAAAGAGAAACACCTGTAGACTTGCTTCACCGCTTTTGAAGCGACTACCCTGCAGGTGGGGAGCTGGGGGCTCAAACTGGGATCCTTACACCAGTCCTTGCGCTTTGAGCTACGTGCGCTTAACCTGCTGCGCTACCACTGGACTCCCTGGCTTGGAAGAATTAACATCATCAAAATGAATATACTACCTAGAGCCATATGCAAATTTAATGCTATTGCCATCAAGATCCCAACCACATTCTTTAGGAGAATAGAACATATGCTACAAATGTTTATCTGGAACCAGAAAAGACCTAGAATTGCCAAAACAATCTTGAGAAGAAAGAACAGAACTAGAGGCATCCCACTCCCATATCTCAAATTGTATTTCACCAAATACAAAAGTAAATTTGAAGTTGATCAAGGAATTGGATGTCAGACCAGAAACTATCAGATTCTTAGAGGAAAATATTGGCAGAACTCTTTTCTGCATCAAGTTTAAAGACATCTTAATGAAACGAATCCAATTATAAAGAAGACTAAGGCAAGCATAAACCTATGGGACTACATCAAACTAAAAAGCTTCTGCACAGCAAAAGAAACCACTACCCAAACCAAGAGACCCCTCATAGAATGGGAGAAGAGCTTTACATGCCATACATCAGACAAGAGGCTAATAAGCAAAATATATAAAGAGTTTGCCAAACTCAACAACAAGACAACAAATAACCCCATCCAAAAATGGGGGGAGGACATGGACAAATATTCACCACAGAAGAGATCCAAAAGGGTGAGAAACACATGAAAAAAATGCCTCAAGTCTTTGACTGTCAGAGAAATGCAAATAAAGACAACAATGAGATATCACTTCAGTCCTGTGAGAATGTCATACATCAGAAAACGTAGCAGCAACAAATGCTGAAGAGGGTGTGGGGTCAAAGGGACCCCCCTACACTGCTGGTGGGAATGTCAATTGGTCCAACCTCTGTGGAGAACAGTCTGGAGAACTCTCAGAAGGCTAGAAATGGACCTACCCTATGATCCTGCAATTCCTCTCCTGGGGATATATCCTAAGGAACCCAACACACCCATCCAAAAAGATCTGTGTACACATATGGTCTTGGCAGCACAATTTGTAATAGCCAAAACCTGGAAGCAACCCAGGTGTCCAACAACAGATGAGAGTCTGAGCAAGTTCTGGTATATATACATAATGGAATACTACTCAGCTATAAAAAATGGTGACTTCACCGTTTTCAGCCGATCTTGGATAGAGCTTGAAAAAATCATGTTAAGTGAAGTAAGTCAGAAACAGAAGGATGAATATGGGAGGATCTCACTCTCACGCAGAAGTTGAAAAACAAGATCAGAAGAGAAAACACAAGTGGAACCTGAAATGGAATTGGCGTATCACACCAAAGTAAAAGACTTTGGGGTGGGTGGCTGGGGGAGGATACAGGTCCAAAAAGGGTGACAGAGGACCTAGCTAGTGGGCGTTGTATTGTTATATGGAAAACTGGGAGATGTTATGCATGTACAAACTATTGTATTTACTGTTGAATGTAAAACACTAATTCCCCAATAAAGAAATTAAAAAAAAAGAATGAAAAAAATAAAAATAAAATATGTTTATATAGATAGATATAAATTTAACCCTTATCTATGACCTTGGAGAACTATTACTTTTGCTGGGGGTGGGGACACAGAACTCTGATAGTGGGAATGGTGGTAAATTATACCCCTATTATCTTATAATTTTGTAAATCACTAGTAAAATGTTTAAAAAGAGACACAAGGATTCAGTAACAATTTCACGACTAAATCACATGAATGACTCCGAAAGACACAGTAAGTAATCTACCACTAACTAAACATCTCTGAAAGGATTATATGATAGGCCTGTAAAAGAGTCCACAGAATATTACTGTGACCCATCCTTTGGCGCTTTATATTCCAGGAATTCTAGAGTTTAAAATCTAGTTTGAC
Organism: Erinaceus europaeus; assembly: GCF_950295315.1. Classification (NCBI taxonomy): domain Eukaryota; kingdom Metazoa; phylum Chordata; class Mammalia; order Eulipotyphla; family Erinaceidae; genus Erinaceus; species Erinaceus europaeus. The sequence continues at coordinate 118,295,766 of NC_080162.1, forward strand.
AAACTCATATAGGCATTTTTACCTGGGCTGGACATACTGGAACTCCCATATTAGTAAGGCAGAGGAAGGTAGGGAAGAAACACACTTTAACACATAAAATTTAAAAACTCCCTTCCAGGGCCCGGCTGTAGTGCAGCGGGTTAAGTGCACATGGTGCAAACCACAAGGACGGGCTTAAGGATCAGGACTTGAGCCTCTGGCTCCCCACCCCACCTGCAAGGGGATCGCTTCACAGCAGGTTTGCAGGTGTCTGTCTTTCTCTCCCCCTCTCGATTTCTGTCCTATCCAAGAACAACAATGACAACAATAATAATAAGGACAACAATAAGGGTAACAAGGGCAACAAAACTGGAAAAATGGCCTCCAGGAGCAGCGGATTCATAGTGCAGGCACCGAGCCCCAACAATAATCCTGGAGACAAAAAAAAAAAAAAAAAAACTCCCTTCCAGCTATCAAGTCACTGGCGTAACCAAAATCATATGATGAAATGGTTAATTATTAAATATTAAGATGGGGATGAGGAGATAGAAAAACACTTTCATGCCTGAGGCTCCAAGGTCCCAAGATCCATCTCCAGCACCTCTGTACGCCAGAGCTGAGCAGAGCTCTGATCTTTCTGTGTATATCTTTCTCTCTCTTGCTCATTAAAACAAAACATTAAAAAATAAGTGTTATCTGCAGGTGTCATTCCTTTACATGCTGCTCTTTTCTTGGTTTGTCTCTACTCAATAAAAGTATTAAAAGTTAAAAAAAAAAAAGTGTTATGACAGAGGTGAATAATGTCTTACAAAATTGGACCAGCTTCTTCCTTTGTATAAGAAATTAAGGAAGACAAAGGGTTGTTTGCTCTTAAATGTCTATGGGGACAGATATACATTATTCATGTCTTATATACTGAGTTTCTGGCACATAGTATTCAAAAAATATTTGTTTAGGGAATAAATTTTGTCAAGCTCATTCTAAGGTTCTATCACTTTGATATTGAAGGTATTGTTTATGAAACTCAACAAAATGCCCGGTGTGATCCAACTTATTCTAAATGGAAAGAAGCTATTAAAATCATATAAACAAACAAAAATTGTTAAAAGTCACGATTGCTATTTTACAATAATTCTAAATAATTTTACAATAATTTCTAAAGTCAAATTTCCTTACTTGAGCTGAATATCTTTTGGACAAAACTGTAGTCGATCAAAATCTTTAAAAAAGACATCAAAAGGAATAATTAATCATAACTTAAGAAAACAAATCAATTATTCTCCAATAAAGTCACTCTTAAGAGAATTAGATGGGCACGTACCAAGTCCACATTCTCCTACTGCTACAACTTTCCCCTTGTTGTTTTCAGCAAGAGTCAGCAATTCCATTAAGTAAACATCAGGGTCACTCTTGTCAAATTCATCACATCTCGTAGGATGACACCCAACTGTGCTGAAAAACATATCTATGGCAAAATAATTTAGAATATTTAAAAAATACTTTTTAAAAATTTAATTTTATATGTAAAATTAACACGATATGAAATAATTTCAACTGGTTAATTTTTTTTTTTTTTTTTGCCTCCAGGGTTGTCCCTGGAGCTCGGTGCCTACACCACGAATCCACTGCTCCTGGAGGCTTTTTCCCCCTTTTATTGCCCTTGTTGTATTTTAATGTTGTTGTGGTTATTATTATTGTTGTTATTGTCATTGTTGGATAGGACAGAGAGAAATAGAGAGAGGAGGGGAAGACAGAGAGGGGGAGAGAAAGATACACACCTGCAGACCTGCTTCACTACCTGTGAAGCAACTCCCCTGCAGGTGGGGAGGCGGGGGGCCCGAATTGGGATCCTTACGCAGGTCCTTGTGCTCTGTGCCACATGCGCTTAACCCGCTGTGTTACCGCCAAGCCCCCAACTGGTTAACTTTATTTTCTCGGATAGAGACAGAGAGGCCGAGGAAAAACAAACTGGTTATTTTTTAATATTTATTTTTTTAATTTGATAGGGCAGAAATTCAAAGGGGAGAGAAGCTAGAGAGGGAGAGAGATACTTGTGAACCTTCCTCCCTGCAAGTGGACCCTGGGGGGTTAAACCTGGGTCCTTGTGTGTGATACTGTGTACGCGCAGGTGCATCACTAACTGGCCCCCAAACTGGCTTTTTTAAACAAAAGTTATTAACTATTAAAATGACCAGAGTTGCATTAGATTATTGATCATATAAAAATGCAGAAGCTACAGGCGAAGAGACTTAGAAGGTAGAACACGGGGCTTTCATGTACAAGGACCCAGGTTTCATTCCTGGCACCAAATGTGCTGAATGCCCTGCTCTGGTCAGTCTCTCTTATGAAATAAATATTACAAAAAATGTTTTGCTATTATAACAAGTTGGACATGAATGTGAAAAATGCCTTAATGCAATGATACAAATAATTCAAATCTTTTAAATGCTTGTTACTTGCTGATTCTTTGAGAATGGAAAATAAGACACTTATTAAGTAAATTTTCACAGATTTAACATTGGTCAGTAATAAACACTATTTAAATTTTGGGGTTACAGTTTCACAGTACAATGTGTGCATGCTTCCACCACACATTACAAAGGTCTAGTGCAATTACACTATCCAACTGTCCATTTTATCTTCCTCTTCTCCTCTAGTAACTACCATATTAAAAACAGAAAGATACATATTATCTACTTACTAGTTATTAGACAGAGACAGAGGAATATTGAGAGAAGGGGAGACAGAGAGGGACAAAGAGAGACACCTGCAGCACTGCTTCACTGATTGTGAAGCTTTCTTCCTGCAGGTGGGGAGGAGCTTAAACCTGGATCCTTGCACACAGCAAGGCGCGTTCAACCAGGTGCACAAGCTTTTTTTTTTTTTTTTTTCCCCTTACCAGGGCTTTGCTGGGGCTAGGTGCCTGTGCAATGAATCTCTTAGTAGCCATTTCCCTTTTATTTTATTTACATATATATTTTTTCTTAGATAAGTAACTGAGCGGGGAGAGACAAAGACAGACACCTGCAGAGCTGCCTCACCATTCATGAAGTTTCCCTCCTGTAGGTGGCGAGCGGGGATTCTAATCTGGAACCTTGTGCATAGTAACTGGTGCAAACTATTGAACTACTTTTTGGCCCCTATAATTATCATAGTTTTCATTTTATTCTTCTGAAATAATTTCATTGAGTAGAAAGGCCATCCCTTAATTTTATTCTTGATATTTACTGTTCATTTTTTTATATTTATTTATTTATTGGACAGAGACAGCCAGAAATTGAGAGGGAAGAGGATGATAGAAAGGGAAGCAGACAGAGAGAGAGACACCTGCAGCCCTGCTTCACCATTCGCAAAGCTTTACCCATGCAGGTGGGGACTGGGGGCTTGAACCCAGGTCCTCGAGCACTATGACATGTACATTCAACCAGGTGTGCCAACACCAGGCCCCTTCACTGTTCGTTTGACTGCCTAATTTCATATACTTATTTATTAACACTTAAAAATATATTCCCAGGGGCTGGGTGGTAGTGCACAGGGTTAAGTGCATATAGTGCAAAGCACAAGGACCCTCGCAAGGATCCTCGTTCAAGCCCTCAGCTCCCCACCAGCAGGGGGTTGCCTCACAAACAGTGAAGCAGGTCTGCAGGTGTTTATCTTTCTCTCTCCCTCTCTATTTTCCCCACCCATTTCAATTTCTCTTAGTCCTATCTAAATAAGTTAAAAAACCCTAAAATTATATTCCCTATAACAATAATAATAATCACAACAATAATAAAACAAGGTCAACAAAAATGAAAAAAAAAAGCCTCCAGGAGCAGTGGATTTGTGGTGCAGGCACCAAACCCCAGCAATAATCCTGGAGGCAAAATAAAATGTATTCACATTAAAGATATTAATTTAATTTTAAGAGGTGGAAGAGAGAATTTGGTTGTATATTTTCCTTCTTTTTTTCTCTTTCAGAATTTGTTTTTTTAATAATAAATAAAGCTAATTTATTTGAAAGTCAGGTATTGATAGCTTTACTGTATGGAATACAACCTGAGGTGAAAAATGGCTTATGAGTGGCTGAAGGTACTGTACCTGAACCCACAGGAGAGGTGTGGAACCTTCCTCCTTCAGGCTCTTACACAGATGTGTACATGCGATAGGAGAGGTACTTTTAAAGCAGTGAGGATGCAGGCATAAGAGGAGTGGAAGAGGGCTTACAAGATGAACAAAGTTTATCTGTTTTGGTATAAAAAGTATGGAAGACAGTATTTACATATAGTTTAAAAAGTTCTGGGAGGTCAATGCAACGAGTACCACCTCAGCACGCTTCATTGCAGACTGTGTCCACAGACATCAGGCTGGAATGTCAACCCTTCAGCCTCATTACTCGGGTGAGACCTTTCCTTTCATAGGATTCTCTAATTCCATTCCAGGAGGTTCACTTCCTAACAAAGACCCAGAACCCAGGTCCTATGAGATACAGCATATGTTCACATGTATCCATAAATTAGGGCAAAATACATACCTGAAAGCGAAAGTACACAATAGTCTGTAGTCAGTCAGTATAAAGTTATTAATGAAATAGTATTTACTTAGACTTAGATACCCTCCTCACCTACTTCCTATTACAGTTCTCTCACTCACTCAAAAGTTAGCCTCATCAAAGCAAGGACTGCAAAAGCTGAATAAGGGCAAGAGACTGGCATACTTTAATCATGACTCTTTAGTCACTATCAGGCCATCCCATCAGCTGGGGCCCTAATCGGGGAGCCCAAACAGACATAATAGGCCTAGAGATCCCCAAACAGACATAATAGGCCTACACCTCAAATAAATCCCTCTCTCCATTGTTACTGGTCATCTCTATCAGGAACAACACAACAGACCCCTTTGTGGGCCCCCATTGGACCTTGCCCTCAACCTGGATCAACAATGGTAGAGAATGTTCCATCCTCCGAAGGGAGGCTGGACAGTATACTCTATGCTACACCTGAGGAAGATGGGTAGTGATACTGGGTCAGGTTGGAACATTCCTAGTTATGACCACAGTATGTGAGCTCAGATCTACAGGGATGCAGAGGTCACATAGGCTCCTAAGCTGAATATGGGTCCCAGATTACATCAAATCAGTGGGGTTTACAATCAACAATATTTATACACCCTTCCCATAATTTGGGAGCTACTTTTTTCCCTGATCCAACTTTCTGGTCCTTCTACCAGCCATGACATCATCTCCCCAGACAATAAGTAGGATCCACCTGCATATCAGATTTCAGGCTCAGGCAAACAAAACAACAACAACAACAAAAAACTAGTATAGCCACAGGCCCTTTGGAATATAATTAAAATATGCCTACTAGCTATCTATAAAATGAAGACCCCCCCCCCCAACTCTTCATCTGCACTATTCCAGCCTTTAGGTCCATGATTGGTCAATCATTTGTTTGGCTTTGTATGTTAACTCTCTTTTCAACCACCAGGTTCCAGATGCTAGCATGATGCCAACCAGACTTCCCTGGACAGACACCCTGGACAGACAACCCCACCAACGTGTCCTGGACCTCCGCTTCCCCAGATCCCTTCCCCAATAGGGAAAGAGAGAGACAGGCTGGGAGTACAGATCGATCTGTCAATGCTCATGTTCAGCGAGGAAGCAACTACAGAATCCAGACCTTCCACCTTCTGCATCCCACAATGACCTTGGGTCCATACTCCCAGAGGGTTAAAGAATAGGAAAGCTATCAGGGTATAGGGTGGGATATGGAGATCTGGTGGTTGGAATTGTGTGAAGTTGTACCCTTGTACTCTTATCCTATGGTTTAGTCACTGTTTCCTTTTTATAAATAAGAAATGAGAAAAAAAAAAGTTCTGGGAGGGTAGGGGGATATAGTATAATGTTTATGCAAAAGGACTTTCATGCTTGAGGTCCCAAAAGTCCCAGGTTCTTTTTTTAAATTTTGATCAGGGTCATCACTGAGGTTCGAAGCCTGCATCCACCTCTCCTAGCAGCCACTTTTTTTTTTTTTTTCCCCTTTTCCTACTTTCTTCTTTCATTTGATAGGATGAAGTGGAGGTGGAGGGAGACAAGGAAAGGGAGAAACCTGCAGCAAAGTTTCACCACTTGTGAACCCCCCATCACACACACCCCCAACTGCAGGAGCGGAACTGGAACTTGAACCTGGGTCCTTGCACACTACAATAATGTGTATGTACACTCAGTGCAACACCACCTGGTCCCAAGATTATACTGATATTCTTAAATACTAAGAAAAAAGTATTAATGAACTCTAAAGAGTTCATTTTAGAAAATTTTCATCAAAATAAATCTTTTAAATAAGTAAATCAATATTTTAAAATTTTCTTTATTTATTGCCTTTTGTTGTCCTTTTTTTTTTTTTTTAATTTAAGAAAGGATTAACAAAACCATAAGGTAGGAGGGGTACAACTCCACACAATTCCCACCGCCCAATCTCCATATCCCACCCCCTCCCCAGTAGCTTTCCCATTCTTTATCCCTCTGGGAGTATGGACCCAGGGTCATTGTGGGTTGCAGAAGGTAGAAGGTCTGGCTTCTGTAATTGCTTCCCCGCTGAACATGGGCGTTGACTGGTCGGTCCATACTCCCAGTCTGCCTCTCTCTTTCCCTAGTAGGGTGGGTCTCTGGGGAAGCTGAGCTCCAGGACACATTGGTGGGGTCTTCAATCCAGGGAAGCCTGGCCGGCATCCTGATGACACCTGGAACCTGGTTGTTGTCCTTGTTTTATTGTGTAGTTATTATTGTTGTTGTTACTGATATCATTGGATAGGACAGAGAGAAATGAAAAGAGGAGGGGAATACAGAGATGGGGAGAGAAAGACAGACACCTGCAGAACTGTTTCACCACATGTGAAGCGACTCCCCTGCAGGTGGGGAACCAGGGGCTTGAACCAGGATCCTTATGCCAGTCCTTGTGCTTTGCGCCACCTGTGCTTAACCTGTTGCGCTACTGCTCAACTCCCGAAAATCAGTATTTTGGAAACTAACATGTAAGTAAATCAGTATTTTGGAAACTAACATGGAATGTCTAGTTCCTCAATGTCTAGCACATAAAGCATGCAAAATAAAATAAAATAAAAAAAAAGAACGAATGAAAAGCAGAGAAAGGAATTGCTTCACATACATAAGGATCCTTTAGGAATCAATTATAAAATTTTATTAATTTTAAATAAATGTAAAATAAGCATAGCATATGAGGGATTCTACTATATTACCACTAGCATTCCTAGAACCTTGCACAGGATGTAATCTATAGAATAGTAAATTAACAGTCTTTCCCATTTTAAATTAAAGAGTATGTAAAAGGCAAGTAACATCATAAACACATTACAGCATATACATACACTGAGGGTAGGTTATAGGTACTTAATTTTCAGTGAAACCTAAAATAGTTTTTGCTGATTACAATGACAATTTTTGTTAAATATCTGATATACTAACGGGAATTTTGAAAGTTTATACTATCATGCCCAGAGACATCAGTTTATTTTTCTTTTTTTTACAACTGTGATCCATTATATTGTACCTGAAAGCAGTTCTCAGAAAGACTTCTTTAAAGTAATATAATTTATTTTTTTTTTGGTAAAAGTAATATGAAGATACCATTTGTTTGTGCCAAATGAAGTGCATCTTTACTGTCTTCTAGATTTCCACCTGTAATCATAAACTGAAACAGAAAGAGATAAAATAGGCTGACTTTAAATGGAGATCAACAGTAGTTTTCTAAGCATGCCTACTTATTTTCTTCCCCAGAATGTCTTTTTTCCCCCTTTTTTTCTTTTTATTAATGAGAAAGATAGGAGAGAGAAAAAAAGCAAAAAACAAAACAAAACAAACAAAAAACCCCACATATTACTCTGGTACAATGGCTACCACAAATTGAATTCAGAATCTCATGCTTGAGGGTCCAGTACTTTATTGTGTAGATAAAGAATGTCTTTGTGAAGAATGTCGTTCTCTCATTGCCTGTCACACATCTCCCCTTCCTTAATATTCTGCTTAATCACCATCCCTAAATAATTATATTTAACTACACACACACACACACACATACACACACATACACACAATGAATTTTAGTAAGGAGTGACAAATTAAACTGTATCTACATGTCTGTTTTCCATATTAGAATGTTTCTTTTCTTTTTTCCTCCAGGGTTATTGTTGGGGCTCAATTCCTGCACTACAAATCCACTGCTCCTGGTGGACATTTTTTCGTTATTACTGCTGTTGTTGAATAGGACAGAGAGGAATTGAGAGGGGAGGGGAAGAGGGGAGGGGAGAAAGACAGACACCTTTAGACCTGCTTCACTGCTTGTGAAGTGACCCCCCTGCGATGCGGAGCCAAGCTTGAACCAGAATCCTTGCGCTTTGCACCTTATATGCTTAACCTGTTGAGCTACCATCCAGTCCTCTAGACTGTTTCTTGACAAGAGATCATGTGTTAAGAAAATTGAATAACTAGAGACTTCCACATTTAGAATCTGGTTCCTATAAATCAGTAATTCAATAGTATTGATTAATTCTGCGGTTCTCAAAGTATGGTACTATGATGTCTAGGGGACATATAAGATTTCAATTATTTTCATAATAATACTAGACAGTATTGTTATTTTCATTTCCATTCTGTCTCTTCACTCACTTTATAAGTTACTCCAGAGATTTATCGTACCATAACAGTCTTCTATTAGACTGAGGTTAAGGAAATTATTAAAAAGTAAAACAACCTTATTCATTTAGAAAAGTATTTTCTTAAAATATGCTAAGTATGGCTTATTATTTAAAAAAGAATTAACAGGTTATTTTCCTCAACATTAATTCCTAATACAGTATGTATCAATAAGGAAAATCCACATAAGAGTTTATTAGAGTCCTTTAATAGTAGTAAAGAAAGATATGAAAAGGTTTTGAGATGAGGAAGTTTGAATAACAGTTCAATGTCTATTGCTGAATTCTTTATAGGTAAATTCATAGCGCTTGGGAAAGCAGCATACTTCTACAGAGACAGTCATTAGAATCTCCCCAGTGGTTAGAACACAAGATTACCTTTGCTAATCTAGAGACTTATGGAGATGGATGACTAAAGCAGTGCTTCAACAATGCACACTCTTCTAAAGAAGTTATTGGAGCATTCTAATGTATACTTCTCAAGTGTACTTTACAAAGTGAAGAATTCACTCTTGGTACACATCTAATGAGGAAAAGCTATGAAATATAGGAGCAAGTGCAAATGATAAACAGACATTTTAACATACTATATTAAACTTCTACCACTATAGCTATAGATATTCAAGAAATACATAATCAATTTTTGAGTTACTTGTAATAGAACAGAATTAAGCTATTAACAAAAATAGTGGGAAACAGTGTCATGAACTTGAATAAAACACTATCAAATGAACTAGCTGAAGGTTTTTTTTTATTACATCTGTAAGTTTAATTAGTTAATATGCCTTGTGCACATAAAAAGAAAACATCTCATCTTCAAAAGAAAATATTAGGGAAACTGTCTTGTTTAGCAAGACTAGTGTTTTAGCACAAGACTGGCTGCCTATATCCAATACTTTCTAATCATGTCTATCTTTAATCTGCAACTTTTCCAAACAGAACAAAAAAATTAAGAGTAAGACCAGTGGGTACAATTCCCCTTCCAGTTTAAGTAGTAGTAATGATGGTGTTATGGCAATAGAATTTAGATGGCTTCCATGATAAACATAATAAATGCTACTTATGCTTCATAAAAAAAAAAAAAAACCAAGCACAATACCAACGCCACTTTTTATTTAATTCTTAAACAACCTACTTACTAGGTTAGATATGGATAGTAATGAATATGGATAAAAAATTGAAATCCAGGAAAACAAAACAGATTATAAAACTATATGGTAAAGAACTACACATGAGATGCCACTTAAACTGCTGTGAATAATGATATTTTATTAACATGTTAATCTTATATATTGACAATATATACCCCAAAATACCAAGTGAGGAACTGGCAATCTTATCCTATTCTGCAGTATTTTAACTATTTAAACAAATAAATAAAAATCTCAAGAGTAACAAAAACTAAATGTTAGAGATTTATTCCTAAATATTTGATTGATTTTGCTGCTATAGTAAATGGGGTCATTTTCTGAATTTTTTCATAGCAGCACAGTTTGTAATAGCCCAGACTTGGAAGCCACCTGGGTGTCTAACAACAGATGAGTGGCTGAGAAAGTTATGGCATACACATACACACACACACACACGCACACAGGAGTATTACTCAGCTATTAAGAATACTTAAGTCACCTTCCTCATCTCATCTTGGATGGAGCTTGAAGGAATCATGTTAAGTGAGATAAGCCAGAAAAAGAAAGGTGAATATGGGATGATCCCACTCACAGACAGGATTTAAAGAGGGGAAACACAAAGTAAAACGAGGACTGGGTTTGGTACACTGCACCAAAGCAAAAGACTTTGGAGAAGGAGGGTATGAAGGGAGTTCAGGGTGACAAGGGAGGGACCTTTGGGGTCCTGGTGCACCTAGCACTGTGAAATGATAAATTTTACCCATGTGTCAAAAACTATACTATAAATCATTAACCCTCCAATTAAAAACAAAACACTAAATGTTACCTTTTTCACACCAATCTGGACAGCTCTCTGTATTACATCCTGTAAATCACCTGTAAAAGATGTCAACATTAAGAAAACCCAGCAAATAAAATTTTACTTATCTGTAATTTAGTTATCACTTAGATAAAAAGAAACACTCAGTTTCTTTTTTTTTTTTTTTTTTAAATAATACTTATTTCCTTTTTGTTGCCCTTGTTTTTATTGTTGTTGTAGTTATTATTGTTATTGTTATGGATGTCGTTGGATAGGATAGACAGAAATTGAGAGGAGGGGAAGTCAGAGACGGTGAGTGAAAGAGACACCTGCAGACCTGCTTCACCGCCCGTGAAGCGACTCCCCTGCAGGTGGGGAGCAGGGAGCTGGAACCCGAATCCTTACGCTGGTCCTTGCTGCTTTGCGCCACGTGTGCTTTACCTGCTGTGCTACTGCCTGACTCCCGAAACACTCAGTTTCTAAGTCAAAATCAAGTCAATAATATTTGAGGAGTACTTTTCATAGTAACAGAGCTAGTCACAACCTCTAAAAAATAAAGTAAAAGTGATAAAAATTAGGAGGTCCAAAGTAAAGATGGATTCATTAATTACAATTTAAATAATTTAATTTTGAAACTTGCTGGATAAATAATACACATTTATATATTTTAAACAACTTAAAAAATATTTATTTATTTATTTATTCCCTTTTAGTGCCCTTGTGGTTTTATTGTTGTAGTTATTATTGATGTCGTTGTTGGATAGGACAGAGAGAAATGGAGAGAGGAGGGGAAGACAGAGGGGGGAGAGAAAGATAAACACCTGCAGACCTGCTTCACCGCCTGTGTAGTGACTCCCCTGCAGGTGGGGAGAAGGGTCTCCAACCAGGATCTTTATGCCGGTCCTTGGCTTTAAGCCACATGCACTTAACCTGCTGCGCTACCACCCAATTCCCAAACATCTTTTTTTTATTGGATAGATAGAGGTAGAGAGAGAGAAATTGAGAGGGGTGGGAAAGATAGGGAGAAAGAGAGCTTACTGCTTGTGAAGATCTCTCCCTGCAGGTGGCAACCAGAGGCTTGAACCTAGTTCTTTGCACACGTGTATTCAACCAGGTGCACCACTGTCCAATCATATATATATGGTTTATATTTTTTGTCTTTATATATACTCATGGATTTATTTGATAGGGCAGAAATTCAAAAGGGAAAGGGCAACAGAAGGAGAGTGAAAGCGATACCTATAGCACTGCATTATCACTAGTGAAGCTGGTAGGTGGGGGAACAGGGGGCTTGAATCTGGATCTTTGCACATTGTAACATATGCACTCAACCAGGCACTATGTTTTTCCAAACAGGCATTTACAGAGTAAATCTAGAATGTCTTTTAAAAACTGACATCTTCTTGTAAATTTCTGCTAATGTTGCATTTCTTCTATTACTATTGTCATTTCGGAAAGATATATATACATATATATATATATATATCTTTTTGTTCTGATAATTATTACCGTTTGCAGAGTTTATTGTTAAATAGTGGTAAATTTTTGGGAAAATCAACAGTAAATTAGTACACTCTGAGAAGGCTGAGATAAATAGTGAAACTAAATAATTATATCATTAAAATTGTCATTAATTTCATATTTATGCATCACTTGTAAATATAATTATAATGCAATTAGTATTACTTCTAAAATGGTGAAACTTTAGACAAAAAAAATACTCTCAGTGAGCTTAAATGAAGACAAAACTAAGCAGTTTTTAATATAATGAACTATAGTAAAATACCAATACTGATCATAATAAAATTTAACTCACAAACACATATACAAAAGCACAACTATTATGTGCTACAAAAGCACAACATCTATAAGTGCTATAACAGCAAGAAAAGTAGAATGTAATTTATTTAATAATACCCTATAAGCAACACATTAATGACATCATCTGTACCTGTAAATTAAGTAGAAAAGGTAAGTTTTAAGATCAGGCATATGAGAGATGATTATGCTTAGTGAAATAAGCAGGATGAAAGAGAACTACCGGATGGTTTCAGTCACATGTGGCATTTATAAATGAAATACAAGAACTTACAAAAGAAAAGAGAAAAGAAAACAAACTATTTCTTAAGACTTTGAAAACTATGGTGCTTATCTGTTATCTCTAGGCGGGAGGATGGAGACACAGCATTGGTGGTAGGTTCAGTGTGGAACTATACCCTGTAATCTTATAATCTTGAAACCTACTATTAATCAAAAAATTGAAGAAAATAAAAGACCAGGTTTATGAAAACTAGATTTTTTTCTTTCAAATGGCATCAAACACTCTATATTTAGAGCTTTCACTTAGCATCTCTTCAAAGCACTGTAAGATTAACATCTGATTTAATGTGTTGAAACGTGCAATTGCATATTACCCCGTAACACAAAAATAAAATTTTCCTTCTAAGTAATAAATATAGTCACTTTCTTTTCTTTTTTTGTTTTCCTCTAGGTTTATCACTGGGGCTCAGGTCCTTGTGTTTCACATTATGTGCACTTAACCCTTGTGTGCTACCACCCGACCCCTATACATCATTTTCTGATGCAGTACTCATAGGCGAAACTACTGGAGAAATCTACTTCCAAAGCCTGCTTACTCATCTCAGCTAATAAAACAAGTCTTCCAAATGAGCTTGATAAGCCATTTTGCTTTGGTTAAGTTTTCCACCAACTTTTGTGGTACTACTATTTACTTCCACTTATTTTGACACATGCCTGGAAATGATCTAAAAAAAACTAATAAAATTGAAGTTAATCTCAAAGTTATTTTAGAATTATGTAAACTACGGCTTACTTACTTATAAGTAATTAAACATCTAGTACCGTTTGACTTTTGTACATACAGTCACTGTGTTTTATATTCGAAATTACAAACTTGTACAAGTAGGGAGGGTTTAATTAACACCTGTGATAATAGAAGGTCTGTTAATGTAATTCACCAAGTGTTTCCTTAGATGATTGTTTTATCTAAGATGTCTAAGTACTTTAATATTTCAACTGTAACAGTAATTATACTTTTCATTTGAAGACAGAAAATTTCTCTTCACAAAGATTTACCTTAATAAAAGAAACATTTACCTTGATGCTTTTGAACCCCTCTATAAATTCCTCTAAACACAGGATCTGTCAAGTTGATACCTATATCTGTGAAAAGCAAAAACAAAGTTAATCAACCGGAATCTTTATTTGAAACTTTCATTTTTTGAATGTATAAGACTAGTTGTCTCAGGGCACAATTTCACATCTCCTCAAAGTGCCACCTCCCTCCATCTTAGGGTGCTGACTTCCCCACCCTCTTTTAGGCTTCTGCATCAGTAAATTCAGAACTACAGGCATAGAACAGAACTTTACTTGTCTCACCCTCTCTTTTTCCTTGCTTTGTTTCTAACATGTGCACTCAACACCAGGTGTGCCACCAGCTAGCCCTCCCTTACTTTGTTTCTTAAATTCCATGAGTATGGTCATCCAGTTTCTTCCTCCCCCTGCCCATCTATTCATTCTCATTCTCTCTCCCTCTCCCTCTCCCTCTCCCTCTCCCTCTCTCCCCTGGGCACCAAGGCTGAGTAGTGCTCTGGTCCTCCTGCTAGCCTTCTATTTCATGCTCTCTCATAATAAATAAATCTTTATAAAAAAATCTTTCAACACAATAGGGATAGGAGTGACATGATCTTAACAGAGTAAAGGCTATGAATGAGAAATCTACAGCTATCATCATACTTAATGGTGAAAAACTGAAAGCTTTCCTTTTGTGGCTGGGAAGGAGACAAGGGTATCCAGTCTCAACATTATTAACACAGTATTAGAATTCATAGATGTCATAATTGGGCAAGAAATGAAACAAAGAAGGAAAGAGTCCACATTGAACAAGAAATAAAACTTTCACTTTTTGCAAATGACATGATAATGTATACAGAGATACAGAAGATTCTATTAAAATGTTTTCAGAAACAACAATCAATACAGTAGAGTGACAAACTACAAACTTAATATACAGAATCCTGTGGCATTTCTATATGCAAATAGAGCTAGAAGAGAAAGAAATAATAAAAAAGTTTTGCTATCTACAATCATACCCAAGATAATTAAATACTTCAGAACAAACAGCAAAGGCAATAAAAGATTTGTACCACACAAACTATTAGCCACTGTTAAAAGAAATAGTTGAGACTTCTACTTTAAGTCTTCCTAATACATTTTTTCTATTTTAAGTCTTCCTAATAAATTTTTCATTCACTCAAAGAACACTTCAATATCTATGCTTTGTCAATACTTGGTTAGATATCTGTGGTACAAGCATGCATAGAATTCCTCCTCTCAAGAAACTGCAGACAATTAAGAACTATTACAAATGCAGTGGCTTATTAACACTGAGACTACAGGACACAGAAGAGGAACACCCACTCAATCTGGTAGTCTTTAACAAGGAAGGGTTTTTTTGTTTGTTTGTTTTTTTTTAGATTTTATTTATTTATGAGAAAGATAAGAGGAGAGAAAGAACCAGACATCACTCTGGTACATGTGTTGCCATGGGTTGAACTCAGGACCTCATGCTTGAGAGTCCAGTGCCTTAAGCCACAGCGCCACCTTCTGGACCACGTTTTTGTTTGTTTTTTTTTTTTTTTAAAAGAAATAAAACCTAGGGGCTTCTGCTGCCCTGGGTAGAGTACACACATTACGCTGCATGAGGACTGAGATTCAAGTCCCCAGTTCCCACTTATGTGTGTGTCTGTGGGGGGAGGGGGAGGTTTATCTTCAAAAAAGGGCAGGAACAGCTATTCTCATATCTGACACGATAGACTTTAAAATAGATAAGATTAAAAAAGATAGAAATGGACACTACTTAATGCTCAGAGGATCAGTCAATCAAGAGGACTTAACAATTATTGACATCTATGCACCCAATGAGAAGCCATCTAAATACATCAAACTTCTACTGAAAGACCTACAGCAATATATTAACAGCAATACAATCATAGTAGGGGACTTCAACACCCCACTCTCTCAGCTTGACAGATCATCCAGGCAGAAAATCAATAGACATAAGGGTGCTAAATGAGGAGATAGATAAACTAGAACTATTGGACATTTTCAGAGTCATTCATCCCAAGAAACTGGAATACACATTTTACTCAAATCCACATGGGTCATTCTCAAGGATAGACCATATGTTAGGCCACAAAGATAGCATCAGAAAATTCAAGAGCATTGAAATTATCCCAAGCATCTTCTCAGACCACAGTGGAATTAAACTAACACTTAACAATCAACAAGACTAGTAATAGTCCCAAAATGTGGAAGCTCAACAGTACACTTCTTAACAACTTCGGGGTCAAAAGGAAATAAAGGAAGAAATCAAAATGTTTTGAGAGTTCAATGAAAATGAAGACACAAGCTATCAAAATGTTTGGGACACAGCTAAGGCAGTACTAAGAGGGAAGTTCATAGCTATACAAGCACACATTAGGAAACAAGAAAAGGCACAAATAAACAGCCTGATTGCACATCTTAAAGACCTAGAAGAAGAACAACAAAGGAACCCTAAAGCAACCAAAGGACAGAAATCACTAAAGTTAGGGCAGAAACAAATAACATTGAGAATAAGAAAACCATACAAAAGATCAACGAAAGTAAATGTTGGTTCTTTGAAAGAGTGAACAAAATTGACAAACCTTTAGCCAGACTCACAAAACAAAAAAGGGAGAAGACCCAAATAAATCAGATAGTAAATGAAAGAGGAGATATCACAACAGACACCACAGAAATTCAACATATCATGCAAAGCTTCTAGGAACAACTATATGCCACCAAGCTAGAGAACCTGTGAAATGGACGATTTCCTAGATACCTACCAACTTCCAAAACAAGTAAAGAGGAAGTAGATAACATGACCAAGCCCATCACAGCTAATGAAATTGAAACAGTTATCAAAAAATCTTCCCAAAAATAAAGTCCTGGACCAGATGGTTTTACAAATGAATTCTACAAAACCTTCAAAGAAGAAGTAATACCTCTACTTTTAAAAGTCTTCCAGAAGATTGAAGATCCTGGAATACTCCCTGCCAGCTTCTATGAAAGCAACATCACTATGATACCAAAAGCAGACAGGGACATAACCAAAAAAAAAAACTACAGACCAATATCTCTGATGCACATAGATGCTAAAATACTGAACAAAATTCTAGCCAACTGGATACAGCAGTATATCAAAAAGATTGTTCATCATGACCAAGTGGAGTTTATGACAGTGATGCAAGGTTGGTTTAATATATGTAAATCAATGTGATCCACCACATCAACAAAAGAAAGACCAAAAACCACATGGTCATATCAATAGATGCAGAGAAAGCCTTTGACAAAAATCCAACATCCCTTTATGATCAAAACACTACAAAAAATGGGAATAGATGGAAAATTCCTGAAGATAGTGGAGTCTGTATATAGCAAACCTACAGCCAACATCATACTCAATAGTGAAAAACTGGAAGCATTTCCCCTCAGATCAGATACTTGACTGGGATGCCCACTATCACCATTATTATTCAACATAGTGTTGGAAGTTCTTGCCTTCTTCTTCTTCTAGCGTTTGCCCATCTTCCGTAGCCAGTCAACAGCATCAGGTTGAGCCTGATGTAAAGTTTTGAGACCTCCTTTGAATCTGGAGAGGTGGCAGTCATTGACTATGTGGGTCATAGTCTGTCTGGAGCCGCAGGGGCAGTTCGGGTCGTCTCTGGCTCCCCAGCGATGGAACACAGCGGCGCACAGGCCAGTTCTTGCCATAGCAATCAGGCAGGAGGAGCAAGGAATTAAAGGGATACAGATTGGAAGAGAAGAAGTCAAACTCTCCCTATTTGCAGATGACATGATAGTATACACAGAAAAACCTAACGAATCCAGCAAGAACCTTTTGGAAATCATCAGGCAATACAGTAAGGTGTCAGGGTACAAAATTAACATTCAAAAGTCAGTGGCATTCCTTTATGCAAACACTAAGTTAGAAGAAGTTGAAATCCAGAAATCAATTCCTTTTACTATAGCAACAAAAACAACAAATATCTAGGAGTAAATCTAACCAAAGAAGTGAAAGACTTGTATAATGAAAATTATGAGTCACTACTCAAGGAAATTGAAAAAGACACAAAGACGTGGTAAGATATTCCATGTTCATGGGTTGGCAGAATTAACACCATCAAAATGAATATACTACCCAGAGCCATATACAAATTTAATGCTGTCCCCATCAAGATCCCAAGCACATTTTTTAGGAGAATAGAACAAATGTTA
Source organism: Erinaceus europaeus (assembly GCF_950295315.1). NCBI lineage: Eukaryota > Metazoa > Chordata > Mammalia > Eulipotyphla > Erinaceidae > Erinaceus > Erinaceus europaeus. The sequence goes on from NC_080162.1 coordinate 118,313,685, forward strand.
CAAATGTTTATCTGGAACCAGTAAAGACCTAGAATTGCCAAAACAATCTTGAGAAAAAAGAATAGAACTGGAGGCATCACACTCCCAGATCTCAAATTGTATTATAGGGCCACTGTCATCAAAACTCCTTGGTACTGGAACATAAATAGACACACTGACCAGTGGAATAGAATTGAGAGCCCAGAAGTGAGCCCCCACATCTATGGATATCTAATCTTTGACAAAGGGGCCCAGACTATTACATGGGGAAAGCTGAGTCTCTTCAACAAATGGTGTTGGAAACAATGGGTTGAAACATGCAGAAGAATGAAACTGAATCACTGTATTTCAACGAATACAAAAGTAAATTCCAAGTGGATCAAGGACTTGGATGTTAGACCACAAACTATCAGATACTTAGAGAGGAAAATATTGGCAGAACTCTTTTCCGCATACATTTTAAAGACATTTTCAATGAAATGAATCCAATTACAAAGAAGACTAAGGCAAGTATAAACCTATGGGACTACATCAAATTAAAAAGCTTCTGCACAGCAAAAGAAACCACTACCCAAACCAAGAGACCCCTCACAGAATGGGAGAAGATCTTTACATGCCATACATCAGACAAGAGTTTAATAACTAACATATATAAAGAGCTTGCCAAATTCAACAAGACAACAAATAACCCCATCCAAAAATGGGGGAAGGACATGGACAGAATATTAACCACAGAAGAGATCCAAAAGGCTGAGAAACACATGAAAAAATGCCCCAAGTCTCTGATTGTCAGAGAAATGAAAATAAAGAATGAGATACCACTTCACTCCTGTGAGAATGTCATACATCAGAAAAGGTAACAGCAACAAATGCTGGAGAGGTTGTGGGGTCAAAGTAACCCTCCTGCACTGCTGGTGGCAATGTCAATTGGTCCAACCTCTGTGGAGAACAGTCTGGAGAACTCTCAGAAGGCTAGAAATGGACCTACCCTATGATCCTGCAATTCCTCTCCTGGGGATATATCCTAAGGAACCCAACACACCCATCCAAAAAGATCTGTGTACACATATGTTCTTGGCAGCACAATTTGTAATAGCCAAAACCTGGGTGCAATCCAGGTGTCCAACAACAGATGAGTGGCTGAGCAAGTTGTGGTATATATACACAATGGAATACTACTCAGCTGTAAAAAATGGTGACTTCACCGTTTTCAGCCGATCTTGGATGGACCTTGAAAAATTCATGTTAAGTGAAGTAAGTCAGAAACAGAAGGATGAATATGGGATGATCTCACTCTCAGGCAGAAGTTGAAAAACAAGATCAGGAAAAAAAACAAAACAAAACACAAGTAGAACCTGAAATGGAATTGGCGTATTGCACCAAAGTAAAAGACTCTGGGGTGGGTGGGTGGGGAGAATACAGGTCCAAGAAGGATGACATAGGACCTAGTGGGGGTTGTATTGCTATATGGAAAACTGGGAAATGTTATGCATGTACAAACTATTATATTTACTGTTGAATGTAAAACATTAATTCCCCAATAAAGAAATAATAAAAAAAAGAAATAAAACCTAGGGGCTTCTGGGTAGCTTCTGCTGCCCTGGGTACACACATTACCGTGCATGAGGACTGAGATTCAAGTCCCCAGTTCCCACCTGTGTGTGTGTGTGTGTGTGTGTGTGTGGGGGGGGGGTTATCTTCATGAGTATTGGAGCAGTGCTGCAGGTATCTCTCATTCGCTCTCTCTTTCTGTCTCTCATCTGTATGAAATAAAAATAATGTCCACCGGGAGCAGTGGACTAATTGAGACCTAGCAATAACTCAGGAAGGAGGGAAGGGAGGATGGCTGGAGGGAAGGGAGAGTGGGTTGGTTGATTCTTCAATTGAATTGAGAAGATGAATAAGGAATTAAATATAGAAGAGGGGAAACTACAGAGGATAGAGTAGGAGCAATCTCTTACTAAAAAGTGAAGTAGGAAACAAAGCCAGTAAATTTAGCATGTGGACTTTAGGATATAAATTTTCAAAATCAACTGAGCACGAGTTTTAAGTTTAGCCTATAAAATTTCTTTCATGTCCTTGCTTCACCCCTGAGGTGGATTAGTGCAGATTAACGGCTGAGGCTAATTCCAAGTGATACCACTTTCTCTTACAAGCTTCTTGCATGGAACCTATTAGGCCCTACGTCAAGAATTCTATAGTCAACGTTGGAATCAAGAAAGCCCTGGGTTTTAGGGTATCCTGCGCTGGTTCAGTCACCACCCCCCAAAAAAGATTTATTAATAAGTGAGGGGAAGTGAGAGAACCACAGCCATCACTCTGCCACATGTGATGCCAAGGATCAAACTTGAGAGTTCAACACTTTAACCACTGTGCCACTTCCCTGCCCTCATCAGTCACCAATTTTTCACCCCCTCCATTTTGCCTCCAGGGTTATCACTGGGGCTCGGTGCGGGCAAAACGAATCCACGGCTCCTGGCGGCCATTTCTTTCTATTTTACTGGATAGGACACAGAGAGAAACTGAGAGAGAAGAAAGGACGAAGAAGGAAGGGCGGGGAGAGAGAGAGAGGGAGAAAATAGACACCTGCAGACCTGCTTCACCCGCTTGTGAAGCGCCCCCCCTCCCCTGCAGGTGGCTCAAACCGGGATCCTTGTGCTTAGTACTACGTGCACTTAATCGGGTGCGCCACCACCTGGTCCCCCAGCTTCTCCCCTTCTTTAAACTGCAAATATCTCTTGTGATCTACAGGACTTGGTCTTCTTTCTGGCATATGGTTTGCCTAAAGCATATTCCCCACTCAGCTGCTTTTATCTTTGGATGAATAGGATGCGTACCCCACTGAACACAACATACACATGACAGAAACCTACACCCGACTGAGCTCCTGAGTATTTACAAAGGAGCGATCCCTGAAACCAGCACCTAGCCGGGAAAGCAGCACTATCCGCCCCCAGAGCCTTCTTGTTCGCTTTTCTCCTGAGAGTTCCTTCAGAAAAGCAGGTAAGTTCCAGTCCCAGGCCCTCCTCCAGTCCCGACGAACGAAGCCTGAGCCAGCGAGTAAAGGCTAAGGACCAAAAAATAAGACACTTCTCACCGATGAACTTGAAAGGACTCATGACTGGAAATGGAACAGCTACTCCTCGGAGGGGCCAGAAGCGGAAGTGACGCACCACTCGCACCGCCCTTCCAGTTGTCCCGCCCCCTGCCTTCCGGTTTCCCAGGAGCCCTCGCGGCAGCTGAAGGTGAATCGGCTGTCATGGCGTTCTTGGCTCCGGGGGCCTACCTGACCCACCAGCAAAAGGTGTTGCGGCTTTATAAGCGGGCGCTGCGCCACTTGGAGTCGTGGTGTGTTTACAGGTGGGAAAGGAGAACCGGGGCGTGGGGAGTGACCCCGGAGGCCTCCACGCGACTGACAGACCGCGGGCCAAGCAAAAGACTTAAGGGACGGGATAGGAAGGTGTCCTCCACGACCTCGTGGTCCCTCGCTTGTAGACCCGGGAGGGTTGCTTATTTGTCCTTTGTCTTGGCTTTCTGTTCTGGAAGCGAATGAAGGACCCAGCGCTGAGGACTGCATGACTGAGTTACATGAAATGCAGAACACCTAAAACTCTTTTAATTGTCATGCGCCCAGTACTCACCAAATAATAGCTTTCTGATTTTCTTCTTAATGTCAGCAGCAGTGGTGATGGCACTATTTCCTGAAGTCCTCCCAAACGACTTGACGTGTGGAGTTGTTTAGCCTGCCCCCGCACTTGATTAGGGAGTTAGTGGTTTACAGCTCAGCTGTAGGCACACGGGCACAACCTCTCCTCTCTCCTTGACAGGTGTCTGCAAAACCTTCAACCCCTTAGCCCAAATCCTTTCCATGTCATGCCTCAGCATACCCGAACTCACCATCCCACCCCTTTTCACCTTCCCCAGAGCCCTTCGATATGGTGCAACACACCATAACTAGCCCAAGTTTCACCTTAAGTTTTCTCTTACTAGCCTTACTTCTTAACTTCCTCTTCATTTTACAGATAAGTACATGGAACCAAAGGTTCAGAATAGCGAAAGTCAACCAGTGCGAATCACCAAAGAATTTGTAATGATTAATAAAAACTTACTGTGCACACACTAAAAAGACAGTGCCCACCTCTGAGCACTAAAATATGTAATGAGACTCACAGATATGTTAGTATAGTTCGTATAATAACTGTGAGAAGGCAGTGATTGCTTACTCTTCACAGTGATTGTTTATATTTTCTTAAGCATGAGGAATTGGCTATCAATATCTCAGTAATTTTGGAAAATAGTTTTCAGTAACTTTATTAAGATTTCCAGAAGCATAAGAAAGTTAAGACCCCCATTAGTCTTGTAAAATAAGCTTAGATAAGGTAGACTTTGTCTACTTTTTTTTCTTAAGCTGATCTAAAGTTGTCCTCCTGAGATAGATAGGAGTAAACTATCTCAAGGTCAACTGGTAAGTGACCTAAGTAGTAGTAAAACTCGGCTGTCTAACTCAAAGCTTCATTTTTCACACCCTTCCAATCAGTCTTCTTTCTTTCATTCTTTCTCTTCGTTTCCTTTCTTTTCTTTTTTTGTTTTATCCAGTTCAGTTCTTTTTTTATTACCTACACTTCCTAATTTTCTTTTTTTCTCTCTTCATCTAAAAGTAGACATTTTTTTCTATTGCTGAGGCTTAGTGCTTGCATCATGAATTCACAGCTCTCTGCAGCTATTTTGATTTTGTGTGTGTCTGGGGTGTGTGGTTTTGTTTCTGTTTATTTTCAATAAGACATAAGTTGAGTGGGGAGGGGGAGATAGGGAGAAAGAACTGCAGCACAACTTTGCCCTTAGTGAAGCTTTCCCCTGAAGGTGGGGACCAGGGGAATCTAGGTCATTGCACATGATAATGTGTGTAACCAACCAGGTGTGCCACAGCGTGGCCCCCTCTGAAACTAGTCTTAAAACAGACTTTTGTGAGATTGGTACAATGCAAGAAGGGATGCTAACCCCAGATGTATGAATGCCAACTCTCCATGCCCATATCAGAACCTTAAAACCAAGTCCTAGGAAAAAGACATTTTGAAAAAAAAATTTAAAGAATGGAAAACTGAGTAGATTTGGCAAAGTTGGGGAAGTACTTGTGAAGCCCAGATTGCAAATGTGTGGCTAGTAGAAATCATTGTTCTACTTCTCTGTGTCAGGAAGGATTAGTAGTAATAGCAAATGTTTACTATGGTTCAGAATACGTTTTCCTTTTTTATACATTTGACATTTTTTAAAATGTTTTGTTTTATTTTTATTGTCTTTATTGGATACAGTCAGAAATCAAGAGGGTAGAGAGAGATAGAGAGGAAGAGAGACAGAGAGATACCTGTAGCCCTGCTTCACCATTCATAAATCTTTCCCCCTGCAAGTGGGGACGGGGGCTCGAACCTGGGTACTTGTGCTTTATCACGTGTGCTTAACCAGGTGTGCCGCCACTTGGCCCCTTGACAAAATTTTCACTTCACCGCTATGTAGAATGTCAAGTAAATAAAAGCTAGTGAGTCAGCTATCATAGATTCTCATGAGACTCCCAATATACCCTATGCCTATGACACATGTATCTATATACTGTGTTTAATTGGACACTGATTTTTCTCTTCCCAGTATAATACTATTAATAACTGACATAGAAAACCAAGAAAGTAGTGGGTGCTGTCAGTGCGCTGTCAGTGTGTTCATGGGTTCTAAAACCTTAAGATGGGACTTTTGGTATTAATACTTTTAGAGGAGGAACTCCTAGCCTAAAAGCCTTAGTTTGCACAGCAGGTCAGTTCTAGAGCTCAGAGTCAGTCCCAAGCATTTAACTTGAGAGCTCACCCACATAACTGCAGGCTGAATGTTTCTGTCTTACCACCATCACAACTGTCTGCTTAAACCCTTCTCATTTGTGGCCTGAGTTATTCTTGTGTGTGTGTGTTTTAATATTGGTTTACAAAATTCTGAGATAAGAGGGGTATAATTCCATACAATTCCCACCACCAGAGTTCTGCATCCCATCCTCCACTGGAAACTGCAGTAGTTTTCCCAAGGTCACTGGTACAGACTGATTCTATAACTATCTATATCTATGTCTGTACAACCCCCTCCCCCTATTTTTCAACAGTCCTGCCTTCATTTCCTTTCTGGTTCATCCCTACATCTATTACTACTTCCAGGAGTCTTTTCTTTTTTCCTCTTCTCTCTCAGAAAAGTGAAACAGCGCCTGGCTTCCTCTGGTGTTTTCCAAATTTGCTTCCCTATCATTGATGGAATAAAAACTAGATTCCTGTTAACAAATACTTCAGGTCCTGGTGGAATGGGGGTACAGAGCCCTCTGGTTTACTTCTATCTATTACTCCTCTGGGAGTATGGACCAGAAATTTTTATGGGGTGCAGAAAGTGGGAGGTCTGGCTTCTGTAATTGCTTCTCCACTGGACATGGGCGTTGGCAGATTGACCCATAACCCTAGCCTGTTTCTATCTTTCCCTAGTAGGTTAGTGGCCTGCATTATTCTCAAAGCCTCCTATTTCTGTTCAGTTTTTTCCCAAGTAACTTAGCAAAATAGTTCACTTAATGTGTGGTTTTGTCTTGTGTGCAGCTGAGATCTGAGCCCCCAGGAAACTGAAACTTCATTGATGTGGTCTCTTTCTTTTTTTTTTTTTTTTCCTCCTCCAGGGTTATTGTTGGGCTCGGTGCCTGCACCATGAATCCACCACTCCTGGAGGCCATTTTTTTTTTTTCCCCTTTTGTTGCCCTTGTTGTAGCTTCGTTGTGGCTATTATTATTGCCCTTGTTGATGCATTTCTTTGTTAGATAGGACAGAGAGAAATGGAGAGAGGAGGGGAAGACAGAGAAGGGGAGAGAAAGACACCTGCAGACCTGCTTCACCGCCTGTGAAGTGACTCCCCTGCAGGTGGGGAGCCGGGGGGCTCGAACCGGGATCCTTACGCCGGTCCCTGCGCTTTGCGCCACATGCGCTTAACCCACTGCGCCACCGCCCGACCCCCGATGTGGTCTCTTTCCCTTCCTCCCTGTCTATCTCACTCTATCTGAAAAAGTCAGCCCAGAGAGGTGAAGCCTGGGAGATGACCTCTGTTCACAAAATAAAACTTGGCTAATGTGGTGTAGTTAGTGTCAATCAGAGTCCAAGCCCACATCTGATTTGAGCACATGTATTTCCACCAGGTAATATCCTCCTTATTCATTTTTGTATCTCCAGAATTTAGTGCAATATCTAGCATAACCAGGGGAAAAAAAAAAAACTCAGTTGTCATTTAATATTGAATGGTCCTGTAATTTATAGTTTTTCTTGTTTTCAGTTGTCTTTTTTTTTTTTTTTCTGTCTTTGTTTAAATTTCCATATTTCTTGAAGGAGAGAGGGAGTAAGGTGACTGGGTTGTACTTGGCAGCGCATGCTTTTGCTGCTGGTGTTTGGGGCACAGTTGAACAGTGTGTGACTGCTCACTTGGCAAGGTCTGGGAAGGTGATGAGAAGTCATGCTATTCACCCAGAAGGTATTAGTAGAGTTGCAGCATTTTGTTAAGATAGTAATAGTGTATAGTTGAGTAAATGACATTTCTAATATCCACAATCATTGTGATTTAAGGGATAAGTATCGGTATTTTGCTTGTTTGATGAGAGCCCGATTTGATGAACACAAGAATGAAAAGGATATGGTGAAAGCCACTCGTCTGTTGAGGGAGGCAGAGGAAGAATTCTGGCAATGCCAGCATCCTCAACCATACATCTTCCCTGACTCTCCTGGGGGTACCTCTTACGAGCGATACGAGTGTTATAAGGTGAGTAAGGACTTCTGCTTTCTCCAGGTCCATACTTTAGTCTTAGAAGCCACTTACCCTTTTAGGGGCATCTGGGAGATTTCTGTCCTGATACTGATACTTTTTTTTACTGGGGGGGGGGGGAGAGAAGGAATGTCAGTTTTCTCCCTTCCAGAGGATATTTAATTTTTTTTCTAAATTTAACTCTAAAGTCTTGTAGCATACTTGAAATATATATATGTGTGTATATATATATTTTTTATTATTAATATTTTTAGTAGGGGGTAGATATTATAATGGTTATGCAAAGAGACTCATGTGTGAGGCTCTGAAGTCCCAGGTTCAGTCACCCACATTACTGTCAGCCAGAACTGATTCAGTGCTCTGGTAAAAAAAATAATAATAATAATAAAGTATATATATATATATATATATATATAATTTTTTAATAAAGTATATATTTTTAGTATATTTTATTTGGGGGGTAATATTTTACAGTACACTTGTTGATATATAAGTAGAACCTCTCATCTCCCCATGATAGGTGTCTGGAATTTTTCATTTTATTGTTAATGAGGTAGAGGCAGAGAATCTGTCATTCTGGCACATGGTGCTGGGATCAAACATGCAACATCAGATTTGAGAGTTCAGCACTGTATTTACTGTGACACCTCCTGGGCCACTGTAGTATACTGTCCTTTACTTATTTTACAGTATGCTAACTTACTTGTTAAAAAGCACATTTTTGGACCTTAAAGTCAGCTAAATTGGATTGGTACTTAGTATTTCTGAGAAACTTTAGGTGATATATCTGAATAATGTAAATTGTTCTTGATATTTAGAGAGCTAAGAAGTGATGCTAGTTCTCTTTGAATTGACTGTCATTTTTCAACTGTCAGCTGTTTCATTCAGAACCATTCTCCTTTACCCATCTCCTCTGCTGCCACAGCTTATGTCAGAAACAGCCTGTTACATACAACTGTTATAAAAATACACCTTAATTTTTTACTTTATGTCTCCTGAACAGGGCTTATCAGTGGCATGAAAATGTATCCTTTGGAATGACATTGTGATTTCCTCTCTTGACAGGTTCCTAATTGGTGCCTAGATGACTGGCATCCTTCTGAGAAAGCAATGTATCCCGATTACTTTGCCAAGAGAGAGCAGTGGAAAAAGCTGCAGAGGGAAAGCTGGGAAAGAGAAGTGAGTTTTGCCTGCTTTTTATCATGCAGCTAGATTCCTGCGGCACACACGGAAGCTTAGGTTCTTCTCCCCATGTGCAGAGGTCCAGCTTCTAACTGACAGTTCTGGTACCTTGCCTCTCAGATAAGACTTCCATATGTAAGTGTTTACATTTAACATTTATAGCCATCTAAAAATAGGCTGCAGTATATCCCCAGGTCATTTTGGCTTTTCTAGTCTTTTATTAAAATATTTTATTTCTATTTGGTGGGAGATAAATTAAGAGGGAAGAGGCACTACTTAACTGGGTGCACTGGCATCTGGCCCTGGCTTTTCTGTTCTTTTCCTTCTCTCCCTCCTCCTCCTCCCCCTCATCCGTTGTCTGCCTGACCTCCTTGTTATACCTTTAATCTCTTAGCCTTCTTCTTTGCCAGCACTCTTGAGTATATTTCACTCTTTATGATGTCTCATTTACATTTTTACAAAGTCATTCTTGCTGTAGTGTGAAAACTTTATTAGCAAAGGAAATAGAAGTGAAGGGACCGATTTGGTTTATTGTAATAGTCTAGTCAAAAGGTTATGGCCACCAGCATTAGGGTGGGTACCGAGAACATGAAAGAAAGTAGATTCTGGCTATCACTGAGATGGATAGAAAGACTAAGTATGTGGGAAGTGTTGGAGAGGAACAAGGAGGAACTAAGAATGATTACTAACAACAGAAGAATGGATTCTGAGTTTTTAATTTCTGGAGTTTGATAACAGATAGAGAAGAACTCTGACCTCATCCCTCTCCCCCCCATGCTTTTAGCAATCAAGCATTCCATGTAATTTTTTTTTTTTCTTTAAGAAAGACAACTTGAGCCTGTGAGTCATCAAGTGTGAATGTAGTACTTAACTTCAGATAAAAATCTGAAATTCGAGGTAGATATTTGAGCTAGAAATAGAAACTTGTGAATTAGAAGCAACAGAAATGTATGAGATCCTTGTGAGCAGAGAAGGGGAGTCAGAGGAACTTCCATTGTAGAGGTCAGGAGAAGGGAGAGTGGGGGCATCTCACAAGGGAGGAGCAGTCGGGTGGCTGGCTATAGTACAGAGCTTGAAAGCCTTTCAAGAATGTCTAGGTTGGAGTCATCCTTGTTGAAAGTTGCCAAAAAGTATAATAGATTGAAGACTGCAAATAAAGTTGAGAGATATTTGGGAGTGGGGTGGTAGTGAAGGGGTTAAGTGCAGGTGGTGCAAAGCGCAGTGACCAGCAGCTTGAGGATCCAGGTTGGAGCCTCTGGCTCCTCCCCACCTGCAGGGAAGTCAATTCACAAGAGGTGAAGCAGGTCTGCAGGTGTCTTATCTATCTTTCTCTCCCTGTCTCTGTCTTCCCCTCCTCTCTCCATTTCTCTCTCTGTCCTAGCCAACAACAATGACAGCAATAACAAGAACAATAATAACTACAACAATAAAACAGCAAGGGCAACAGAAGGGAATAAGTATTTAAAAAAATTTTTTTTTAAAGTTGAGAGATTTTTGTCTATAGGAAATGGCCTTGACTAGAGTCTCTTCTGGAATATAGGATAATACTGAGGAAGAAAAGACAAAGTGGAGAGAGAGAGAGGTAACTCTTGAAGAGAACACAGAAATGGGGCCTCAACTTGAGACCAAGGGATTATTTTAAGCTAAGGATACATACTTATTAGAAGATTTGGGGTGAGGGTAAAGTTTGGGATGTTGAAGAAAACAGGAATAGGTAAAGGGGTAAAAATTTAAGAGAAGGGTGGATGGAATTCTGAGCCTTTTAAGAAGGAGTTCTAGGCCAGGTGGTGGTGCACCTGGATGAGTGTTCGAGGAAACTTCAGAAAGTAGTCTTAGGTCTCCTCCATTAAAAAGTGAGTTGTGGAGAACAGGGCAACCTCAAGCAGAGCTGAACATTTTTTTTTTTTATAAGTGATATAATTTTCCTGGTTGCTATGAGAAGCTTTAACTTCTTTTTAAATTTTCCCTTTTGTTGATCTTTGTTGTTTAACATTGTTGTGGTTATTATGATGCCGTCATTGTTGGATAGGACAGAGAGAAATGGAGAGAGGAGGGAAAGACAGAGGGGGAGAGAAAGACAGACACCTGCAGACCTGCTTCACCGCTTGTAAAGTGACTCCCCTGCAGGTGGGGAGCCAGGGGCTCCAACCAGGATCCTTCAGCTGGTCCTTGCACTTTGCACCACGTGCGCTTAACCCGCTGCGCCACCACCCGACTCCTGAGAAGCCTTAACATTAACAACCCTAATACATACTTTTTAAAAAATATTTATTGGCTAGAGACCCAGATAAGTCAAGAGGGTAAGAAAGACTAGAGAGGCACCTGCAGCACTCCTTCACCACTGCAAATAGGGGACAGGGGGGTTGAACCAGGATCCTTGTGCATGGTAACATGTACACTTAACCAGGTGAGCCACCACCTGGCCCTGAATTGAAGTTTGTTTTAATGGTGTTTTGAAAAGCACATAGATGAGACACAAAAAAATTGGGGGGGGGGGGGGGCTTGACCATAATGAGAATGGGACATTGCCATAGTTTTCCTTGATAATGAGAAGGTGTGATAAAGAGGCTTCTCAGCTTTGTTAGAGAGTATTAACTTCTGACTTAATGTGTGGGTATAGAAATAAAGCAGCTAACAATATAACCTTGTATTGTTATGTGGAAAACTAGAAAATGTTATTCATGTAAAGACTATTGTATTTTACTATTGACTAAATCATTAATCTCCCAATAAAGAAGTTTAAAAAAAAAGCAGGCATATTTTAAAATATTTATTTATTCCCTTTTGTTGCCCTTGTTGTTTTATTGTAGTTATTATTGTTGTTGTTATTGCTGTTGTTGTTGTTGGATAGGACAGAGAGAAATGGAGAGAGGAGGAGAAGACAGACACTTGACCTGCTTCACCGCTTTTGAAGTGACTCCCCTGCAGGTGGGGAGCCCAGGGCTAGAACTGGGATCGCCAGTGCTTGCGCTTTGTGGCACATGCGCTTAACCCACTGCGACCGCCAGACTCCCAAGTATGTTTTTTAAAACCACTTTTTAGTAGTGAGGGTCATATAGTGTGAGATATGATACACAGTAAGAACAAGTTGCTACTTCAGTCAGGACAGAGCTTTTGCAGCTAGTCAAACTTTGTTTCTTCCTTGCTTCTTTCTAGATTAAGCAGCTGCAGGAGGAAACTCCACCTGGTGGTCCCACAACTGAAGCTTTGCCCCCTGCCAGAAAGGAAGGTGATTTGCCTCCACTGTGGTGGCATATTGTAACCAGGCCCCGGGAGCGCCCTATGTAGACAAAGAGACACCACCAGTGATGATAGTAGGTGAAATGTTACAGGACATACACTTACCCTAATAAAAATAACTCAACAAGGTATGATGTGACTGATGTGTTGTTCTTGTTTGAGGATTAACATGATGTACCACATGACTATGCCACTGTTATTTTCTTACCAGTTATGCATCTAAAGAGGTCTGAAATTTAATTTCTTCTCCATTAAGTATGTGATATATATATATATATACTTTTCTTCTCCATTAAGTCACAGAGAAAATTATACAGTCGAACCAGATATGAGATTTACTCTTAAGATTGAGTTGAATAAAAATCTCAGAGGCTTAACTAGCAGTGGTGACTGAAAAGAATAAAAAGCTGAGAGAAGACATGCTAATGCTTAGTACTTAAAATACCTTTTTGTTTTCCTAAAAATTCCACTAACGGGTAGGGGGGAGCTAGTTTGATTTAATGGAGAGATTTTTTTTTTTCCACCAGGGTTATTGTTGGGGCTCGGTGCCTGCACCACAAATCCACTGCTCCCAGACGCTATTTTTTCCTTTATGTTGCCCTTGTTGTGGTGGTTATTATTGTTATTGATGTCGTTGTTGTTGGATAGGACAGAGAGAAATGGAAAGGGGAGGGGAAGACAGAGAGGAGGAGAGAAAGATAGACACCTACAGACCTGCTTCACCTACAGGTGGGGATCCAGGGGCTCGAACCGGGATCCTTAAGCCGGTCCTTGCACTTTGTGTCATGTGCGCTTAACTCGTTGCACTACCGCCCAACCCCCTAATGGAGAGGTCTTTCTACAGGGCGCACATGAAACAAGCATGAGTTTAAGGAGTAAGAGGACTATTTCAAAGGTGGTTTCTCAGTTTTGCCCTTTCTACTTTAGCTTAGATTATCTACAGACACAAAGGTAAGTATGTAGTAGAACTCTTATGTTTAAGATGCTTCTGTAAAATGTAAAACTGCCAACCAGACCAGACACTTTCAGTTCTTGATAACTCATGGAAGCTGTGGTAGAGTTCTAATAAAATAATTATATATATATTATTATATTATAGTATTCTTAAGGTTCATACAATCACAAAAATGTGTTGCTAGCTTTCTAAGTAAACTCAACCCAAGCCTTAGTTCAGCTTTAAGACTTGAGAGACGACTATTTTTTTGTTTGTTTCTAGTGGATCTTTATTTATAATGTAGGCTGAAGCAATTATTACAAGATAGAAGGAGACACATTACATAGCTGTTAATTATACAAGTTTAGAACAAAAAACTTGCACAGGGAGAGGTCAACTCTCAGTACAAACTAGCAACTAAACCACAATAATTTACCTTTAGAAAGGATTTCTTTATTTTTAGCTGTGACACTGCTTTTACAATATGCAAAAACACAAACAGAACTACCCAAGGTGTTTTGTCACATTCTTTCTACATTAAATTTGGCAACATTTTATATTAAATTTATTCAGATTATACTAACTTTTAAAAACTAAACAAGTGAAAAGCTGTACCAAGGTACAGTGACAACTGTTTATTTCAAAGGTTTAAAATACCACTGTTATCTATTGTGATTACCTTGCAGTGATTTCTGCTCTGGCAAAAACCATCTCAAGCATCATATGCACAACGCATCAGCTACTTTTAGTTCTCAAGATTGGTGGGCTAAACCACAGGCACTACTGTTGATTATATTCTGTAAAAGGAGCTTGTTTTTCAAAGAAAAAAAAAAAGCTTTGTTTCTAATAAACCATGCCTTTGCTTTAAAGCTGAACATAAAATGTCCTTGAGCAATCACAGCAGTGTTAAATGTTAATATATAGAACAACAACTATACAACAGGTGTATTACTGTCACATCCATTGCAGTTATGTATTAAAGCATAATATGTGGTTGTAGATTAGACCAACAGAAATTTGTAGGATCTGTGGGATCCATCAGATACAGTAACATGATACTATCAACTGACCCAGCTGCTAAGGGGCTTTGCTTGCTTGCACACAGTTATCTTCTCCAAATGTGAACAGCTTTTCTGATCTACATATCTCTGTTGGCTTTAGGGATTTCACTTAAAGAAAAGACATAAATCCATTCCAAAAAACATTGCCTAGAATACAGAAAATAAAAGGGGGAGGGTAGAAGTGTAGTGGCCAGATTCCCAGTGACAATACATGAATCCTCCTCTCTTGAGTGTTTAGTAGGAAGCCAATTAACTGCCATTTATTTAAAAAAAAAAAGAAAAGAAAAACAAGCCCCCTAGATTGGTAAACACATTGGCAAGTTGCTAGACTCAAAGCTGGTTACCCTTGTTAAATCTGTATGTTTTTTTGTTTTTTTTTTTTCCAAAATATTTGGGCTTTTTAATGCACCCAGCCTGCTAGGCACAGTTAAGTAAAAAGTAAAAGGCATTGGCTATATCTAAGAATTCCCTGCTTTTTTTTTTATTTTTATTTTATGTTTTCACATTTTACAAACTGCCTTACCCTTTGTGATGTATTTGGATTCAATGAAGGTGGGTACAATAGACAAGAAACAAAAAAGTAGGGCATTCTATGTCTACCCAGAGGCAGCAGCATGCACAGGGCTGGAGGTGGGTGCTTGTGCAGTCAAGAGGAGTCATGGGAGAAATGAAGTCCTACAGAAAAAAACACTGCAATCCGGTATGGCTTATTTGGATGCATTTACCATGAAGCTACTAGAAACTCAACCTACATGGCTACTCTTAAATGTATTTAACAGGATCGACTATGTTGACAGTGTGTCCCTCCCATGGCCCTCCCCCCAATCCCAAAACAGTCTACCACTTCCAGATTTACTTCACTCTGAATAGTGCTTATTGTTATTCCTGCTCTTTTTTTTTAATTTTCATCTAGAACATAGTATATTTAAATGAAGTTTTGTTTTTGTTTTTTTTACCCATACCCATTTGTACATTAAAATAACTTGGATTTGCTTCTAAGTCAGACTACTACAATGCATCTAAAAAAGCTTGCAGGAAAAAAGAAAAGTAAATATAGTTACCACTTTTCTGAAATTAACTACTTGGTGGTTCCCCTGCCCTGAGCGGCCCCCCCCTATGCATTTAAAATTTTACAAAGATTTGTAAAAAAGTTAAATGGAATTTGGCACCTTCAGAAAAATCAAGAGAGAAAGAAATTAAGATTAAAATGTGCAGAAATAAAGTTGTCAGTATTTACAAATTAAAAGATCAAGATTATGTCAGTTACATGTTGCTTTTCTTATCTAAAGGTGTTGAGTACTTTCAAAAGAGCTGTATTCTGGGTTGCCTATAAAGTCTTGTTTGATTATTTGACTGGAATGGATCAAGACAATGGTTTTATTAATTAAACAGTCCCTTCCCCACTGGCAACATTACTTGTGAACCTTAGAGAACCTAGGAGAAGCGAGGGGCTGAGCGGTCATTTGTTGTGGTCTTCTTCAGTTTCACACCCCTTCGGATGGCGTTCAGCATATCTTCTCCTTGGGGAGCATCTCTTGGACTCAGGTCTGCAGGATCGCTCTCTGGAATCTGACCTGGGGAGGCAGTGGCATTTGAGGGATCCCTTTCCTGATCTTCAGCCTCACTTTCTGGAATCACCTGTCTATGCTCCTCAGGGATACTTGACTTTAGGCCTGGAAGAGGAGGGTTAATGGCAGCTTGGCCACTCCACAGTGAGGAGGGCATGCTGATGACACCTTGAAGGCCCTCACCTACAGATGGTGACTCAGGGCTATGCTCACCCCGTTCCTCTGGCCCATCTGGAGGGGCAGGCAACATCATAGGGAGGTCTGGGACAGTTGGGGTCTTGACAGGGATCACAGGTGTCTTGATGGGAATGGGACCAGCTCCAATGGTCCCTCGGCGGACAGAAGGCTTGGTAGAAGGGGTCCGTCGGATGGTTGCAACTCCTGGTGTGACCATAGCAGGTCCAAGAGTGGTGGGGAGACCAGCAGTTGATGCTGGACGCTTGGCTTGGAACATTCGTCGGTATGACTGGCCGATGTCACTGTTCCTTGGAATGGTGGAGGATTTGTCAAACTCTTGTTGATCTGCTTCCTGGTCACCACTTACTGAGAAATAATCATAATCTGAAACTGATTATAGAGTTTAATTAGGCATCTCCAAAACGGCAGCATTGCTTTTTGATTCTTTTGTGGTGGGAAGACAAATGGCAGGTTATTTCATCCATCAACTCATCCCAATCTCCCCTCTGGTTTTCCTGCTATCCTTACAAGTCCTTGACTGACTTTTGTCTACTAATGAATATTCCCTGAGCACCCAGAATAGTGCTATACAGAGCAGACAATAAAATTCATTGAGTGGTGAAGAAATGTAAAGCTGGCAGGCTGCAGTAAAGCTACCTCTGAGCATCTGATAAGAACAAATAACAAAACCTTAAACTTGCTTTAATATTTCACTCACAATTACCTAGTTAGAGGACCAGAAAATGAATGGGTCTATTGGCAACAAGTGCCTGCAATCAACATACAAAGATGAGTTCCATCCGAGAGGTATGCTCACAGCCTCAAAATACCCAGGGTCATGTGAGAGGGAGTTCTCGCTTAACCATCTTAGGACACTATTTCTGAGCATCAGCACGACAGCATTCTGAGTCAGATAAATTCTTTGCTGATAAGGAGGCAAGAGGACTGTTTTTTCTTTTTTTAAAAAATAAGATGTTTAACAGTATCCCTGGCCTATACCCACAATATGCCAGTAACACCCCTTTTTGTGACAATTAAGTGTCCCCTAAAAAAAGCATAATAGTGGTCAACTATCACAGATATTTTTATTGTGAGATTGCCACCTTGCTGACTGGTATGTGTGGTGACTAGACAGAGACAATGGAGGCAGGACTGATAGAAATGTGATTGGTACAGGGTGGGAGCTTGGCTTGTAGGTTCACAAAAGTCCTTAGGTTCAAACTCCAGCTCTGCCACTTACTGTGTATGCAAAACTGGCCAGGTTACTTAGCCTCAGTTTCCACATATATAAAATGAGAATAAAACACTAAGTGTTTGTGAAGATTTGATAGGAAAATAAAAATTCCTGTGACATTGGGGCTAGGCAGTGGTGCACCTGGTTGAATATACTTGTTATAATGTGCAAGGGGGGCCGGGTGGTGGCGCACCTGGTTGAGCGCACGTTACAGTACACAAAGATCCAGGTTCGAGTCCCTGGTCCCCACCTGCAGGGGGAAAGCTTCATGAGTGGTGAAGCAGTGCTGCAGGTGTCTCTCTCTGTCCCTCTTTCTCTCTACCCCCCTTCCCTCTTGATTTCTGACTCTCTATCCAATAAATAAAGATAATAAAAAAATTATAATGTGCAAGGACCCAGGTTCTAGCCCCTGGTCCCCACCTGCAGAGGGAAAGCTTTGCGAATGAAGCAGTGTTGCAGGTGTCTTTGTCTCTTCCTCTTCTTTCACAATTTCTGGCTGTCTCTATCCAATAAATAAAGATAATTTTAAAAAGTTATAATAAGCCAAACTTGGACAGAAGTCCAAGTTTTGAACTGGAGTTGCTGTATTGCACCAAAGGAAAAGACACTGGGTGTGTGTGTGTGTGTGTGTGTGTGTGTGTGTGTGTGTGTGTGGCAGGGGGTGGGGGGGATTCAAGTCCTAAAACATGATGGCAGAGGAGGACCTAGTGGAGAGTGAATTGTTATACAGAAAACTAGGAAATGTTATGTATGTACAAACTATTGTGCTTTGCTGTCAGCTGTAAACCATTAATTACCCAATAAAGAAAATTAAAAAAACAAAGTCCAAGTCAAAAAAAAAGTTACAATAAGCAAAACTTGGACAAAAGCCCAAGTTTAAAAAAAAAGGTTACAGAGATAGCAGCAGCAGCTTCTGTCTCAGGTCAAATTAGGAGTCACCTTGTAGTCTGATGGTGAAAAACGAAAGAAGCTGCAAAAGTACAGGTCACTTGTTAGATGTTAGCCACCTGACAACTATAAATAGAATCACCCAAGCATTTTGAGACAATAAAATTTATTCTGGTTTCAGCAAAATAGTTCACTTGAATAGCACACCTGAAACCCAGGTTCTAGCCCAAGGAAGCTTTAGTGCTATGGCATCTCTCCCTCTGTCTGAAAAAGCCAACCCCACTGACAACAACAAAACAAAAATTATTCTGAAATCCTGCTAGCCAGGGCTTACAGCATGATTAATAACGGCCTTTTCCCAGTATGTGTGTGGTGGTATTATCCCTTTACTCTCTTTAAAATAATACCTTATCAGATACAGAGAAATTGAGAGAGAATGGGGAGATAGAGAAAGAAAGAAACCTGTAGCACTGCTTTCCCACACGTGAAAATTTCCCCCTGCAGGTGGGGATTGGGGGCTTGAACCCAGGACCTTGAGCATTTGTGCTCAATCAGGAGCACCAGCTCTCAGCCCTTTATTCTCACCTGACAGTGCTCAAGAAGCCCAACTGTGAACCTGAGTCTACTTCTTACCTTGGGAGGGGATGGTGTCCTCAGAACAACACGGTGTGGTCGTCTGGGTGCTGTAGCCACTGGAACACTGAAGTGAGTCTCTGCTGCTCCTCTGGGTATCGAGCTGGAGACCTCGAGACAGGGCCAGGGCCAATTCCTCACAAGCCTCCATCTCCTCACCAGGCTGCAGGTTGGAGAGGAGACACAGTCCAGCCACCAGGGCTGTGAGTTCCCCCAAGGCCCCAATATACTCCTCTGCTTCTATGAATAGTACATATCTGTGGGCCCAGAAGGCTATCAACTTGCTTGGGTCCTACCCAGGTTCTAGAACATTCTATATCTGATTTCCCTGGTCTTTCCCCCAAATGCTGCAGAGGCATATGGGCTCCCCAGCTGCTGGACCAGCACATGGCGACTAGTGAGGGATAAAGGGACCCAACCGCCACAGAGAATAAGAGCATCACCCTGGTAGCTGCTGATACAGTCATGCTGCGAGGTCGCTGAACCTCATCGGCAGCTGTAGGTACACCACCCGAGGCTGTAGATCCTCCTCCGTTGGGGTCTGGCTCCCTCTTCTCCTTGCGGCGCTGCAGGGTGTTCACCAGAGGCTGGTCATAAGGTCCAGGCTTGGCCCAGTCCTACACAGAACAAGGAAAGTCAGGAGCCAGGGCATCTGCCTCCATTTGGAGAGCTATCGAACCCTCCAGACAGCTGCCTGAGGAAGGCTGCTGGTCACTTCTAGGGGAAACGCAGGCTGGGGCAGGCCAGACCCTTCTCTGCCTCCTTCTCTAAAACAAGTGGAAAACCCTTAGGTGGGTGTGGGAAGGGGGCTGGTTATAAGCCTTTACATCTGGTCATCTGCCTAAAGATTAAAAGTCATCAACAACCAGAGAAGCAGTGTGTGGGAGGCTCTCGGTTAACAAACAGCTGACAAATAGGTACGAGGCACCTGCCAATGAAGTGTGCATCCCCAGGGACAAGGCAGCTCCTTTCCTTCCCTGTATGGAGCCCAAATGGCTGCACTTAAGAGACATGCCCACCAGAGGGCAGTAAAGGAACCCCATCCACTTGCTCTGAGGCTGAACTCCCATTAAATGGGTTCTAAAGGGCACTTGAGGATTTGCCCTCAGAGTTCTGAGACAGGAAGGGAAAACCTTCTGGGTCAGAACAAAGACCCTGGGGACCATCACATCACCTATATTAGAAGAAGTCAAGACCTGCTCAAAATGCTGGCAGTTTAGGGACCTACTTTTCAAATTAGGGATTCCCCCTCCAAGTAGACCATCCTAATGGAATCATCAGACTTGCTAAGAAAAATGATTTCAAAACTTAGTTTTTTATATTTAAGCAAATACTTTTTATTATAAAACAATCAAGACTAATTTCTGCATATCATTTTAATATAAGAAATGTCAGAACACTGGGCCAGGTGAAGGCACACCTGGTTAATAGCACACATTACAGTGCACAAGGACCCAGGTTCAAGCCGCTGCAGGGGGAAAGCTTCATGAATGGTGGAGCACGGCTTCAGTTGTCTCTCTGTCTCTCTCCCCCTCTACCTCCCCCTCCCCTCTCAATTTCTGTCTCTATCCAGTAATATGTGTGTGTGTGTGTGTATGTGTATAGAAGTGAATTCCTGGTTTTATCTTTCTCATAAATAAATATTTTAAAAATTTTTACATATTCTAGGTTATGGTTCTGTTGCCATGGCTCAATAAGGGTCTCAAGACAAAATTTGGGAAATTCAGCCAAGGAGGGCAGTTTCTACAAGAAGGGAAACACTGGGTCTTCTAACTTGGAACTGATGTCCTTGACATGCACCTCTGTGTATACTGCCTAAAGGGTTAAGGGAGCATCTCTAACTCAGCTCCATGTAGAAGTTTCTACCTCAGGGCTGCCTGCAGCTTGTTGGTTTTCCCCAGTGGGAACTGCCTTAGGGAGAGATGTTATGGGAAGAAGGCAGAGCGTGAAGGGGTGGGAGGGTGGTGAGAAGGGATCAGGATAAGGATCATGGGACAGAACAGGGCTGAGTACAGAAATAATGAAAGGGGTGAGGGAGGGAGGGAGAAGGGAGGGGGGAAGAGAGACACAAACCTTCCAGCTAGGGATCTGAGATGACGGGAACATGCCGGGCCCAATGGTGTAATAATGAGCGTAGTCTGGAAGGTGGACAGAGGTGACCCGAGGGAGCAGGCGGGAGGCAGGCAGGCAATGAGGGAAAAGGTTTGTCCCCATGAGCCCCACATGGGACTCACTTGATAAACTACTGTGAGAAAACCCGTTAGACAACTGGAAATGAAACAAAAAAAGGGGAAAAAAGGGAAAAATTAATATAATAGGATGAGTGTGGAGATACAAGATGGCATTGACATTCAAGGGTGAAGAAGAGACCTGAATATTCATAAGTAAAACAAACATTAAAGCTCTGCTGCTCCCGCATGATCCTTGATGAAAGAGAAAGGAGCCTGCGTGCAAAGACTGCATGCGCACTTATTCGACACCAAGTAAGCATTCAGGCAAAGCAGTACTTTGGCTACATTTTTTAAAAACAGTTTGGAAACTGATCAGTGTTCCTTAATTTGTGGTGTTTATTGACCTTGGATTATTTAACAAGGTATTATTTCACAGTGATAAGGGTTGCTCATGTCATTATATAAATTTTGAAATTCTTTTTTTTAAAAAAAAATTTTTTTTTATATTTATTTTATTTATTTATTCCCTTTTATTGCCCTTGTTGTTTTATTGTTGTAGTTATTATTGTTGTTGTTGGATAGGACAGAGAGAAATGGAGAGAGGGAGGGGAAGACAGAGAGGAGGAGAGAAAGATAGACACCTGCAGACCTGCTTCACCGCCTGTGAAGCGACTCCCCTGCAGGTGGGGAGCCGGGGTTCGAACTGGGATCCTTATGCCAGTCCTTGTGCTTTGCGCCACCTGCGCTTAGCCCGCTGCACTACAGCCCGACTCCCAAATTTTGAAATTCTAAAGCACCTTCAACTGGTTCTGAGTTGAAGGGGGGGGGGGATTAGGGTGTGTGTGGAGGTGTTTGCAAACTAAAAGGCAGGAAAGCACAAAGCCTCTGATGTGGAGAAATGTCATGTCCAATGATATGGTGACAAGAGGCAATGGTAGGGGAGGTATGTGGGAGGGGAAGGGGGATGGACAGACGTGTACATAACACTCTTCTGGGAAGAAGCCTTTACACCTTGAGTTTCCCATACCCCTTCCCTTTTCCTCTGAAGGCTATTCAGGAGCCAGGTACCCATGCTAGAAAAGCCTTCAGCCTTGTCCCTCCCTCTGCCTGCAAGATGCTCTTGTGTAGACGGAGCTTTCAGGTTCCATAGAGGGGAATGGCAGGGCCACTAAGCTGGGACCCGCCCCCAGCCGGTCGGTCACCTTCTCAGTGGATGCCCAGGCGCCCATGGTAGAGCCTGAGCTGACCGAGGTAGGCGAGCTGCACTCGCTCACTGATTGGCAGGTTTCAGAGGCTTCAGAGGAGGCCGAGCTGGATGAGTTCTGTAGCAGAAATTGGGGTGGGGTGGGGGGGGTCACACGAGGGTACCAACAGAATCCAAACCATATGCCACCAGAAAATAAACAATAAATCAAAGAGAGAGATAGAGGAGAGAGAGAAAGAGAGAGGTAGAGGAGGGAAAGAGCATACAGAGAGACAAACACAGAGAAGAGGGAAGGATGGGAGAAGCAGAAAATTAGGGTTATTTTCCCCCAGTGCTGCACCCCACACAGACTTTCAAGCCCTTACAAGGAAGCATGAGATGCAGTAGACTCCAGACCCACCAGAGTGGGAGCCTCCCAGGACCCTGATTTCTAAGTGCAGGACCATGTGATGGCACTCCAGAGCATCCAGAGCTCCCTGCATCGTCCTGGGTGTTCTTCATGCACATTATTAATTGCATGAGGGCTTCCCTGGGGCTTTGCTTCAAATCTACTTAGAATGTCTCACACTCCACACTCTTCCTTAGTCACTTGCTACCTACGGATGCCTGAATGGTGGTTTCCAGCTATGAGGCTGTAAGACATGCAAGATATTTTCCCAAGATATGCTTTTAGGTTTCTTTGTCAAGGGGGTGAGATTTTGAGATTGGGGGCAATGAAGCCCTGTGGTCAGAGTAGTATTTCTAGTGGCCACAGTGGGGCTAAACAATCTAGCAAGATAAGGACATTCAGAAACGAAGACTGACTTAGGAAAACATCTTCCTGTGCCAAGTTCTGTTAAATCTCCAGTCCCAGCCAATCTCCCAGTGTCACCAGGGTTTAGGCTCTGGGCTTGCTTGGGCTCTTGGCATCTGAGACAGGACTGTGCCAGTTAAGGTTAGCTCACCACTACATCTCTAGTTTCTAGGGAATAAACTGAAAAAAACCCTGAAAGAATGAGGGATAGCGGTTCTCTCTCCCATGTAAACTGGGTGACTCCCCCGTCCCTGGGCACTGCCTCAGGTACTTGCTTTAACTAACACACACACACACACACACACACACACACACACACACACACACACACACACACACACACACACACACACACTTGCAAAGTCTGCCTCATCCTTAGTTTGTCTAAATAAGCTAACTCTACTATCACACCACCAAGAATGTTTCTGTGTTCACTGTCAGGGAGGTCAAACTCCATGTCTCCTCACCCAGTAAACAAAGGTTCCTACAAAGAGACAGAGCTATAGTTTGTCCCATTTGGCAAGGGCAAAGAACCAAGAAGACACTACACAGTTGTCCCCTGGGACACCATGGAGCCAAATCAAGAGCAGGCCACATGGCAGGCATCCAGACTGCCCTTAGACCATTGTCTGGTTAGCAGCCCATGACCCGGAGTGTGAAGATTTGAAGTCATGTTTCTTCCTCCTCTTAATCAAAAACCATGCACAGGTGTAATCTTTCTGTACTTCAATTTTTCATTTTTAGACTAGGAATCCTTGGTATCTAACATGAAGATAACAGGAGATTATGTATATGCACACAGTATATACATGTATGTATATACACATAGTGTTTCATCACCCCAATTCTATCATAATCTGAGGATTAAGTTATACTTTATATATATATCGTGTGTGTGTGTGTGTGTGTGTGTGTGTGTGTGTGTGTGTATCAAGGTAGTGTTTAATATAATTTTTAACATTAGAAAATGCTAGGACTGCAGTCCAGGAGTTGAACAGTGATAGAATCTTGGACTTGTAGGTATGAAGTACTGAGTTTAACTTCTAGTAGTGGATATGCCAGAGTGCTATTCTGGCACACCTCCCTCTCATGGACTCAATAATGTCAGTCTTTTAAAGAAAAAGGAATTACCAAGACTGCTTATTTGGGCTCCTCCAATTCAAGTAAGTTCAGCTTAAAAAAAGAACCAATGAACTACATAAGACTGTAATTTCCTTTTTCTTTTGACTTTTGCTCATTTTTCTCTAATGAGACTTTTACCTTGCTAACTAAAAGGCTTCAGAGTGAGATCCTCTCTGCAGACACAGTTCTAGGGCATACATGGAATTAAAGCACACATATTTTAAAATTTATTTTTTTATCTCCAGGGTTATTACTGGGGTTCAGTGCCAGCACCAGGAATTCACTGCTCCTGGAGGCCATTTTTTCCATTTTTCTTGCCTTTGTTGTTGTCGTTATTGTTGCCATTTTTTTTTACTTTTTTCTTTTTTAAATTTATTTTCCCTTTTGTTGCCCTCATTTTATTGTTGTTGTAGTTATTGTTGTTATTGATGTCATCATTGTTAGATAGAACAGAGAGAAATGGAGAGAGAAGGAGAAGACAGAGGAGGAGAGAAAGATAGACACCTGCAGACCTGCTTCACCGCCTGTGAAGTGACTCCCCTGCAGGTAGAGATTGCTGCAATTTTTATGTTGTTGTTGCTGGATAGGACAGAGAGAAATGGAGAGAGGAGGGGAGATAAGAGGGAAGAGAGAAAGACAGACACCTGCAGACCTGCTTCACCGCTTATGAAGTGACCCCCCCACACTTATGAAGTGGGGAGCTGGGGGCTTGAACTGGAATCCTTATGTCAGTCCTTGCACTTCACACCATGTGCAGTTAACCAGCTGTGCTACCGCCCAACCCCCTAAAGCACAATTTGAAAAGAACTGAGCTGAATAAATAAAATGGAGAAATTCTGAATACAATCTTCTGGTTTTTGTTTATATAACTCAGTGAAGAAATGAAGCAATCTTATCCCTTAGGGAGGTATATTCCCTTCCTCCCATCCTAAATAAAGGATGTATTATTGCTTTTAGGAGGTTGTATCCCTCTGGCTTACATGATTTGCACAATTTCCCTTCCACTCTTGATTTACTTCTGCAGCATGCCTGAACAAATTAACACTATACAAGAGTTGCTAGCCAAGTGTATCTGTGGATACAAGATTTCAAAGTTAAGCAAACCCCAACAAACTGCTTCTTGCTTCCCTCAACATCACTGGAGGCAGAAACATTCACTTCAGCCTGACCCACACTCAGTCTCTGAAGCAGATAGTCTTTCTGTAGAATGGGTGTCAGTACACAACACACCATTAACCTTTCAGCTGATTAAAACACAGAGAATTAAGCTGCACATATGAACAGCCTTTGGTGGGTGGGGGTTGCAAATTTCTGCTTTCCTTCCAACTATGCCGCTGTTTAGAGACCTGCACATGGGTGGGGACAGGCAAGAGATAGGTAGATGAGACCTTAGTGACCAGGCCAAACCACTCCAGAGCACCCCACAGCACACTTGAACTACAGCATGGGCTGTTGGCTCTGAGTGTTTCCATTTGAAACTGAGTTTCTATTCCAGGAAAACAGAGATAGGCCATAGTTACCCAGGATACTGAAAAATGGCAAAGAGATGACAGTGATGGATCCAGGGGGACATGTACATGACTGTCCTAGCTCCTGCTTTCTGCTTCAGTGGGGCCTATTAGGACAGGACTGAACCTAGCACCACTGAACCAACAATGACTGAAGGAAAGTGTCAACAGGATTCTCTGTAAAAATTCTGATGAGTCATTCTCAAAACAAATGAGTAAAGGCAGCCTGAGAGAGGAACAGTTTTGAAGCACAACTCAGTAATAGTCTCTGCCATCCTGAAAGAGAGAACCAGAGATGGAGGCAGAGGTGTCACCACTTTGCAGACACCCATTAATCACAGCATCATGAGAAGCGAGGTGTTTAGAGGACTGCCCTGTAAACCTTGCTGAATGCCTGACATGTGAGAACTCCCTCAAATGGTACGGTGACTCAGCCATTACCAAACCCCATGTAGACAGGCTTCAACCCCAACTTTTGTTTGGGGAGAATAATGCATGTAAAAATGAGAAATGAAACCAGAGGTTTCTCACGTCAGAAGACTGGGGTCTGTCCTTCAGTTCCAGTCACTGAAGTGGTCAGGATACCTTACCTGGTTGGGGGCCTCTGGTGGCATGGGGGACGGTGACTTGGACTGGAAGGCGTCCTGAGAGATGAATCCTGAGTCATGGGAGGACACGCTGGACAGTCGCACAGGTGCCTGCTGGGCCAGGTTGGAGCTGCGGTAGCGGTAGTGTGAGCTGGGAGAATGGGAATGGGAGCCGCTGGACCGAGAGTCGCTGCTGTTGACACTATTCAGGCTGCTACAAGGGGGAAAGAGCAGGGAGGTGGGGCATAGAAGGGAAAAGAGGAGGTGAAGGTTAGGGAGGGAAGAAAAAAAAGAGAACATAATGGAGTCAGCTCTCTGTCCCAAAGAGGCACAGGGCACAGTAAAACTTGTATTTCCCAAACACCAAATCCCTGAGCTTGTAAAGAAAGATTTTCATATTTGAACTTGGGGTAAAATTCAACTCCTGGCTCAGTTTTCTTTTTTTTTTTATTGTTTTTATTTATTTATTCCTTTTTTGTTGCCCTTGTTTTATTGTTGTAGTTGTTATTGTTGTTGTTGATGCCGTTGTTGTTGGATAGGACAGAGAGAAATGGAGAGAGGAGGGGAGACAGAGAGGAGGAGAGAAAGACACCTGCAGAACTGCTTCAGAGAGACATTGAGAGAGGAGGGGAAGACAGAGAGGAGGAGAGAAAGACACCTGCAGAACTGCTTCAGAGAGACATTGAGAGAGGAGGGGAAGACAGAGAGGGGGAGAGAAAGACAGACACCTGCAGACCTTCAATTCAACATGGTTTTCCACTGGATAAAAAAGAAAATATATTCATGCCACTTTTTTTTTAACTAATGAGATAAATCATTTTTAGCCACCAAAAACACATACAAGAGATTACACACACACACACACACACACACACACACACACACACACACACACACACTGCAGCAAGAAACCAAACATTTCCAGACTGCAGAATTTTAGGATAAAGCATCTGAAGTCTGACATTTTTCTCAGTGTATGTTATGCAAACTCCAATTATGAAATGAAACATGCAAATGTGTGCAGACACATACTATACAAAGATTTGGCAGATCCATTCTGATTTGTAATTTCCATGCTAACTCACAGGGCATGGAAATTCATTTTGTTTGAAAAGTCAAAGAAAAAGATAAAACAGATCAAATGTAGTAGGAAAGATCAGTGATGTGTGATTATGTTTCCCTTTTCAAGAAAGGAATAAACTTTGCAGTCAGCAAACAAAGATGGTCTTCTATCAGAAAACACATAGATAGCACAATGATTTCAATTAGTTCTCACTGTGAATAGGTAACAGTATAAACAGAGCAGTAGCAGTGGTTAACAGAGCAAGAATTCCATTTACTTTACACAACCTTGAGATAAAGATTAGGAGAGAAGTGAGGGTAAAAGTCATTTTTTTTTTCATTTGTTCTGGCAAGAGTAAGCAAAATCAGTATGCACAATAATCAATTTCTGTACCTACTTATTTACGTCTGTGTTGTTTTTAGTATTTATTTATTGCCCTTGTTTTTTATTGTTATAGTTATTATTGTTGTTGCTATTGATGACATCATTGTTGGATAGGACAGAGAGAAATGGAGAGAGGAGGGGAAGACAGGGGGAGAGAAAGACAGACACCTGCAGACCTGCTTCACTGCTTGTGAAGCGACTGCCCTGCAGGTGGGGAGCCGAAGGCTTGAACCGGGAACCTTATACCGGTCCTTGTGCTTTGCACCATGTGCGCTTAACCCATTGTGGTACTGCCTGACTCCCACTTCTTGTGTTTTTAACTCTGCTAAACAGGAAGATCAAATAAACTGAGAAAATACCTACAATATGCATCTGAAAGAGCAAGCTATGTCTGCAAATCTAAGAGTTACTAGGGTTTTCTTTCTGGTATAAAACAAGTTCACACACTAAAAATGAGAAAATCATGGAATCCTTTCAACTAATCACATCACCATTTCCTGCCTAGAATGATTCATTCTCTGGGCTGGGAGACAGCTTTCCTACCAGAGCATGTGGACCTTACTAGGGCTGAGGGCCAAGGTTCTAACCCTGCCACACAGCACAGGGAAAAGTTCCTTGGATGGTAGAGTGGTACTGTGTTCTTTCTGTCTCTCAAATAAAATAAATAAGTAAATAAATATTATAAAAGGATGAAAAACTTGCTTGAAAATGATGAAACTGTACATGTGGGAGATTTTGGTGCTATAAAAATAATGTCACTCTGAGGTAAATACTGACTCTACTACTCACAAGAAGATAAAAGGCTGGAGCACAGCATGGCTTCTCTTACCTGCAAACACTTGACTTGCGGGACATGGTGGTGCTGGGGGAAGAGGGTGGTGTCTGGTATGACCAACTGTAGTCAGAACCTTTCAGATCCAAAATCACCTTGGGAATAGAGCAGGCAAGTAAGCAAGGTGCTGAGGATAGATTATTCACCAGGTGTTAACATCATATCAACATTCTACCATTATAATTGAGATTAAAGGGAAAATGTTAAACTTAGGGTTTAACTTGCAAGTTAAAATGTAAGTAACTGGGTGTAAGAAAAGTGAGCAGAAATGTCAGCAAGAGAGAGATCTTTGCAGGGACAAATTAACCATCTGCAAGAACACTTTAAAAAATTTTATTTATTTTAATTTTTTCCTTTATTGGGGGGTTAATGTTTTACATTCAGTAAATACAATAGTTTGTACATGCATAACACTTCTCAGTTTTCCACATAGCAATACAACCCCCACTAGGTCCTCTGTCATCCTTTTCCAGGACCTGAACTCTCCCCCACCCACCCACCCGAGTCTTTTACTTTGGTGCAATACAACAACTCCAACCCAACTCCAGTCCAGATTGAGCAAGAACATTTTATAACCAAGATTAGAACTGACAGGCATTTCATCTCATAGTAGCACAAAACAATCATGGTTTTAAATTAATTGATCTTGCATTTTAGCCATTTGCTAGCCAATGGTCATTGTGCCTCATTTGACCTGAACTAGCTCATTTAAAACTAGATATGTAAAAAATCTGACAAGTATATAAAATTCCTTCACAATTATTTCTATGTCTGTCTGCCTTGTTTGAGTGTAAGGCATTCATCGAGCAAGTAATCTACTAATAAAGTTTTATTTACTGAGTATGATGTGCACACTGTGGTCCAATAAAAGTAATTTAAGTTCCCAAATATATCTTCTAAATTAGCTCTCCAAGGAAATGACAAGAATTTTCTGCAAAGTGCAAAAGCCAACCTGCGATTCATCTACTGTTCTCCCAATACATTTCTTCCTACTTGATACATAGCTCTAGTCACATGAGTCAGATGACAATATCTCCTTTTGCATGGGATCAGAGACATCCTCATATATTAGTCAGAAAGGCAAAGATTTGGTGAGACTGGTTTTACCTACAATTACCACCAAGATACAGCTCTGTCATGTTCCTCTAAGAGTTTTTCTTTTTTCTTTTTTCTTTGACTCCAGGGTTATTGCTGGGCTTCAGTGCCTGCACTATGAATCCAGTGTTCCTGTTGGCTATTTTTTTCCATCTAACTGGACAGGACAGAGAGAAATTGAGAGGTGGGGAGATAGAGAGGCAGAGAGACACCTGAAGATCTGCTTCACCACTTGTGAAGCGACCCCCCTGCAGGTGAGGAGCCAGGAGCTTGAACGTAGGTCCTTGCTTGGGTCCTTGTGCTTTGTACTATGTGTACTTAACGTGATGTGCCACTTCCCAATCCCCCAAGAGTTTCTTTCTAAAGGGCAGCTGAGCATAGGGATTAAGAGCCCAGGTTCTGAAAATCAACAACTTGGTTTAAGCTTCAGTTCTATCATAAGATATCTAGACACCTGGTAACAATAACCTCAGTGTCTCAATGTCCTCCTTCATAAAAAAGGAATAATGAGGAAGTTGGGCGGTAGCAGTGAGTTATGAGCACGTGGCGCAAAGCGCAAGGACTGGCATAAGGATCCTGGTTGAACCCCTGGCTCCCCAATCTGCAAGGGGAGTCACTTCACAAGCGGTGAAACAGGTTTGCCAGGTGTCTATCTTTCTCTCCCCCCTCTCTCCATTTCTCTCTGTCCTATCCAACACAACGACATCAATAACAACAATAATAACTATAACAATAAAACAACAAGAGCAACAAAAGGGAATAAATAAATAAGTAAATAAATATTTTTTAAAAAAGGAATAATGGTGTGGGGCCAAGATGGCGGCTTGGAGACAACACCTGGTGTGAGCTCTGCAAGGAAGCTGCTCTCAATTTGGGAATCTCGGGAGAGGGTAGGATTTTTTGGCCAGTGGTGGAGAGAGAGCAGGGGCTGGTCAGGATGACAGTAAAGAAGAGTTCTATAGCCCACTCTTGGGCTGGAAAACAGAGGCCTTAAAGGACAAAGGAAACAGGGATTTTTGACTTGGCTATTTCTACACTCACCCTCCCCCACACCACAACACCAGGCCCCGTGCAGGCTGGCCAGCTGCTCCTCTCAGGCTTCCTGTGGAGCTACTTTCTTTACCAAGATTCCTGGCTCAGCAGGGCCTTCACCCAAAGCCTTTTTTTTTTTTTCCTTTTTGAAGGGGGCTGGAGCTCTGAGTGACAGAATACCTGACCAATCACAGCCTCAGCCCTGCCTCGGAAAGACTAGCTATTTACCTCTGGAGTTTGTTTGATACATGTGCATGTCTCTTTTCCCTCTTTTTCAGGTTGACCAAAATTAACTGTTGTTACTTTTTCCATTTACAGGTGACTGGGTGTATCCACTGTAGCAGGAACTTGCTTTTCTCTCTCTTTTCTCCACCTTCATTTTTTTCTCTCCTGCTAAGTAACCCAAAAAAAATCTCATTTCCTTTCACTCCTTTTTTCTCCCTTTCTTCTTCTTTCTTCTTTTTCTTTCTGAATTCACTGGACTCACTTGTGAATAATTTTGTAGAAGAAGTCTGACTCAGAGTGGTGTCTCTCTCTCTCCTTTCTCCTTTTCTTTCTCTTCTCGCTATCTCTAGAATTTATAGTGGACAGTTAATTTGCATAATTGTCTATTCTTGCCTTTGTCTTTTTTCCTTTTTTTTTCTTTTGGTTTTGTTTGTTGTGGGGAAAGGCCCACTGTCTGGGAAATCCAGGCCATTATCTCCATGAGAGTCTTGAGAGGATTCACCCTGAGCCCCCTCCTCACAAGAGGGGCAGTTGGCAGGTCCTCACTCGACCTCATGACCTTAAGATGGATGGACTTTTCCATCTTCCTTGCACATGCTTCCACATTCCCTTTGAACAAAGGCCAAAAATTACCATATATGGCCAACTGAAACCCACCGCAAATATCCTGGTTTTGCTTAAGTGCCCCCTTCCCCCCTGCCCAGAGGTGCTCGTGATTCACCTTTAGAGAGAAGTCTGTCTATGCATGGTGAGCTCATGACTAGACCTTATATGGTAACTTCCCAGTAATGATCAAACACCTGATAGGTCAAGACTTAACCCTGTATTGTGTGTTGCTTAATGATTACCTTAACCTTTTCCTAACCCTTGGGTATATCTACCTGCTTGGACCCCCAAATAAAGGAGTTGACTCCCTGAAGCTTCTCACGGAAGAGGTCATGATTCCTCTTTATGCACTTGCCCTCATCAGCAGGGTCCCCAGGACCCCCAGAGTGGCCTGTCCCTCCACGGTCATTGGCCTAAATGCAGAGGAGAACCCCCCTGTTTGTTTTTGTTCTTGAACTGGAGGTGTTGTTTGGCTAACTGATTTTGGTTGAACTGCATCAATCTTTACTTCACTTGCTATTGTTATACTTTCTGAGGTTTGGGAATGCATTTGTGAAAAGACTTTAGTTTAGCATGGCTTATACTCACAACACAACAACTGAAGATTGACAGGAAGGAAAAATATAAACCACATTAATAAAAAAAAGGTGAAATCAAGAGCAAATAAAACTGCTACTACAATGAGTTTCTTCAGGACAGGACCCCAGAAGACACTCCAAATAAGTCAGAAGTAACCATAGATAAAAAATGTATCCAAACAATAATTAACTTATTAATCACATAAAAGAGAACATCTATTGAGGAAAAGGCTATCAGAAATAGGGAAACAACAGATGAGACCCTCAAGGAAAATACTAGCTACCTTGAGGCAATTAGAGAATTGAAAGCTGAAATAGTTGAACTGAAAGGACAACTAATACTATAACTGAACTGAAGAAGGAAGCTTAGGGGAGGGAAAACAGATTAATAGAAGTGCTGGGAAATTGTGCAGATGCAGTCACATCTGCCATGTTGTCCCCTCAGGCTATTACTAGTTCCCGTGAGAGTTGGGACATTCTCGGAGCACCTGTTCCACCATGTTGTGCCCTCAGGGCATTGTCAATTCCCCATGATAGTTGGAGCGCTTTGTTTACTCCTCCCCCTTCCCATCCCCATGAGGGCTATTATCCTACCCTGGAGTGCTTTGTTTACTCCTCCCCCTTCCCATTATCCTATCTCCGAGTGCCTTGTTTCCTAGCCTCCCATAAAAGCCCTTCTTCTGCCCCTCCCTCTCTTGCCCATTTTTCACATCCGTGAACAGAAGGGTGCAGCATGTAGCAGGAGGAGGCCATTTTGGCTAGCTCCACATGGCCCGAACTGCTGTGCTCTCAACCAACTCTGAGGTGCGCTCGAATAAAGAATTGTGTTCCCTCTCCGCTCCGGATCTCCTCTCTCTCTCCTCTGCATCGCAGCCCGACACAGAAGCAGAAAATAGAATTAGTCAGACAGAAGATGAGCTAGAGAAAACTAAGAAGGAGGTAAAACAGCTTAAAAAAAAAAAAGAGGGGTCGGGCGGTGGTGCAGCGGGTTAAGCGCATGTGGCGCAAAGTGCAGGGACCGGTGTAAGGATCCCGGTTCGAGCCCCCGGCTCCCCACCTGCAGGGGAGTCGCTTCACAGCCGGTGAAGCAGGTCTGCAGGTGTCTATCTTTCTCTCCCCCTCTGTCTTCCCCTCCTCTCTCCATTTCTCTCTGTCCTATCCAACAACGAATTGCATCAACAAGGGCAATAATAATAACCACAACGAAGCTACAACAAGGGCAACAAAAGGGGGAAAAAAATGGCCTCCAGGAGTGGTGGATTCATGGTGCAGGCACTGAGCCCAGCAATAACCCTGAAGGAGGAAAAAAAAAAAAAAAGATTGACAGACACTGAAAACAACAATAGAGACATATGGGATGATCTCAAAAGAAGTAACATTCGTATAATTGGCCTGCCAGAGGAAGAAAGAGAGGAAGGGGAAGTAAACATACTAGAGAAAATAATAGAAGAAAACTTCCCAGTCCTAAAAAACAGAAAGGACATTAAGATTCAAGAGGCCCAGAGAGCCCCAAACAGTGTCAACCCAGACCTGAAGACACAGACACGTCATAGTTACAAAGAAAAGAAGTAAGGATCCTAAAGGCTGTAGGAGAAAACCAAAAAGTCACATACAGGGGAAAACTCTTAAGACTATCAGCAGACTTCTCCACTCAAACTCTAAAAGCCAGAAGAGAATGGCAAGATATCTATCGAGCCCTCAATGAAAAAGGGTTTCAACCACGGATAACAGATCCTGCTAGATTTTCATTCAGACTGGATGAAGGGATAAAAACCTTCTCAGACAGGCAACAGTTGAAGAAGGCAACCATCACCAAGCCTTCCCTGAAAGAGGTTCTAAAAGACCTCCTATAAACAAGACCATCACCACAATACTTTCCATATGTCAGAATAAAAATTGTTTAATATTGGCACTGTAATACCCTAAATCCATAATATTAATAAATATCAATGGCTTAAATTCACCCATTAAAAGGCACAGAGTGGGAGGATGGATCAGAAAACACAACCCAACCATATGCTGCTTGCAAGAATCCCACTTGACCCAACAAGACAAACACAGACTTTAAGTGAAAGGATGGAAAACTATCATACAGGATAATGGACCACAAAAAGGGGCAGGTACAGCCATTCTCATCTCTGACACAACATATTTAAAATTAAATAAAGTAATAAAAGATAGGCAAGTCCATTACATAATGATCAGAGGATCAATAAACCAAGAAGATTTAACAATTTTTAACATCTATGCACCCAATGAGGGCCCATCTAAATACATCAAATGCCTACTAAAGAACTACAAAAATATATCAATAGTAATACAATAGTAATGGGAGACAAATTAATTCTAAAAAACTTTCAGAAAACAGTTAATACCTATACTTCTGTTAATACATTTCTAATAATGACTTTTTCTCTGAAATGTTGATTCTCCTAAAAGCTTAGACCAGGCAGAACAGAAGCAACCAGTGGTGTTACTTTATAAGACACAGCTATAAATATATAAATATATAAATATATATATATAAATAATGTCAAAGGACATAAATTATGGTGAGGTTGTATATGATACAGCAAATCCTAACAATGGGATTTTCAAAGTTAATCCAATTGCCAAATAATTTGATTATAGCAATGACTACCTATTGCCTTCTTAAACCCTAAGACAGTAGGAACTTCTGGCTTCCTCCATAAAGCCCAAATTTTCCCCAGTCCTAGAACCTCTAGGATGGGGCTCACTTTCCTGCATGCTTCTCTCAATTTATACTAAGTGATACTGCATCTGCTGATCCCAACCTAAACAACGAGTACCACCTCGGCATACTTCACTTTGGACTGTCCAGCAACATCAGGCAAGGAATATCAACCTCATTACTTGGGGCTGAGTCTTTCCTTTCTCATAGGATTCTTTAATTTCATTTAAGGTGGTTCACTTCCTAGCAAAGCCCCCCAAACATAGATATAGACAAGGTCCCATGAGATAGGGTATAATATACATGTATTCATAAATTAGGGCAAAATATGTACCTGAAAGCAAAAGTGCACAATAGTTTGCAGTGAGTCAGTAAATGAAGTAAGCAAGTAGAAAGACCTAAAAAGACACTATAAAGTTCCTAATGAAATAGTTTCTACTTAGACCTAGATACCCTCCTCACCTACTTACCTACTTCCTATTACACTTCTGTCAGTCACTCCAAAGCTAACCATATCAAAGTAAGGACTACAAAAGCTGAATAAGGGCAAGAGACTGGCATACTATAATGATGACTCTTTAATCACTAGCATACCAACCATCACCTGGGGCCCTAGTATGGGAGTCCTGGTATTCCTACACAGAAATGATGGGTCTAGACCTTTAACAGATCCCTCTCTCCACTGTCACTGGTCATCTTCATCAGGAACAACTTATGGATCCCTTTGTGGGCCCCCATAGGACCTTTCCTTCAATGTGTATCAACAACGGTAGAGAATGTTCCATCCTCCAAAGGGAGGTTGGATAGTATACTCTACCACCTGAGAAAGATGAGTCCTGAAATTGGGGCAGCTTGGAACGTTCTTACTCAATGACCACAGATGTGAGCCCAGACCTACAGGGATGTAGAGGTTATATAGGCTCAATATGGGGCCAAGATCTAATAGATGGGGTTTACAATCAACAACATTTATTCACCTTTCCCATAGTTGGGAGCTACCATCTTCCCTGATCCAGCTTTCT
Organism: Erinaceus europaeus; assembly: GCF_950295315.1. Classification (NCBI taxonomy): domain Eukaryota; kingdom Metazoa; phylum Chordata; class Mammalia; order Eulipotyphla; family Erinaceidae; genus Erinaceus; species Erinaceus europaeus. The sequence goes on from NC_080162.1 coordinate 118,349,313, forward strand.
AGCCCCTTTTCTAGCCATGACATCATCTCCCCAGACAATAACTTGGGTCCACCTGCATATCAGATGTCAAACTCAGGCAAAAGCTAATGAAGTCATGTATCCTTTGGAATATACCTAAAATAGACCTACTAGCTATTTCCAAAATGGAAATCTCAAATCTTCATCTGCAATATTCTTGCCTTCAGGTTCACAAATTTTTTCAACAATTTGTTTGGCTTTATATTTTAACTCTTCTTTCAGCCACCAGGTTCCAGATGCTACCATGATACCAACCAGACTTCTCTGGACAGATGACCCCACCAATGTGTCCTGGAACCCCACTTCCCCACAGCTCTTTTCCACTATGGAGAGAGACAGGCTGGGAGTATGGCTTGATCTGTCAGCACCCATGTTCACCAGGGAAGCAATTACATAAGCCAGACCTTCCACTTTCTGCACCCCATAATGACTGGCTTCTGGCACACAGTTAGGGTTCCCCATAGTGGCTGCTGATGATGAGGACTATATAAATCACAATAAATATAATTTTAAATGGGTTAGTAATATAACAAGGAGCCCTCAGAAGCTTGAACCTTTTTCTCTTTGGGTTGCTATTAGGTATTATATACAACTCCTACCTGTTCACTTGAAGAGGGCAGTTTGTGAGGGTCCATAGTCAGGCTTTTCAGATCTTCCGATATAGTCTGAAGGTGAGTTATTTCCCCTAGCATTGAGATTTCTTCTTCCTGAAGGAAAGGAATTTACAACAGCAATATGCCTCATGGTCTTGGTCTAACTAGCTAGTAGGATTATTGTCTAACCCTTTTAAGTTTTTTTCCCCCTATTTTTAAATTTGTGACTAATAGTGGGTTACAAGACTGTAAGATTACAGGGTATAGTTCCACAGTGCACCCTAACTCGTACAATCTTTTATTTATTTAATCATCACACTACTAAGCTCTGGCTAATGGTGGATAAAATCTGGAACCTCGGAGTCTTAGGCATGAGAATCCTTTGCATAATGATTATACATCCCTTAACTTTTTAGGAAAGGGCATGGCACATTCTTGAAGGCACTTCCAGCCTTTTCTTTTGTACCATGGAAAGGAAAAACAAGCCTGCAATAATTATACATAGACTTGTGTAGAGAATAAGCCAAAGTGAATACCGTGGGCTTTTCTTCGAGTCTGAGTGGCTTGTAGGTTTGCTCAGAAGGCCTGTCTGTATATTCTCATGGGACTCTGCAGCACAGCCTCCTCTACAAGCTGGAGCCCTCCTCTGAGGTTGCCCGGGAGTAACAGATGACATGATTTAGAGATATTCCAGATTCAATAGCAGATCTTGATGATTGTACTATGTGTTCAATATAGAAAAACTGATCCCTCCTACTTTTTCTTTTCTCATCAAATTTAGTATAAAGTGAGACACAACAGAACTAGGGAAGACACTTATTCACTCCATCAAAGTGCCCAGCTGGAACTATGGACCTAGACAAGACTGATCCACAGAAATGTTTTGTCCTAAAGGAAACAACTTGCACTTGAGCATCTTTTTCCATTTTTTTTAAGGTTAACACAAAGTAAGCTAGTGCCTTCGTATAAGCTTCATGAATGTGTAAGGCAGAGGTTTTCCACTGTGGTATGTAAATAATTTGCTTAAGTGGCCCAAGAGGTGGTACAGTGGGTAAAGCCTTGGAGCTTCAAACATAAGATCTGAAGTTCTATCTCGGGCATCACATGTGCCAGAATGATGCTCTGGCTCTCTCTCTTTCCCTTCCTGTCTCTCTCTCTCTCTCTCATTAATAAAAACAAAGGATTTACTTAAAAAATAAGTCTGAATTAAGGGTCTTTCCAAATACCTCAGGGTATTTATCTTAGTCTCAAAATCACCTGAAGGAGGCCTTGTTTAAATCACAGATTCTAGTGGATCCCCACTCCCAGAGTTTTAGATTGAGTAGGTCTAGATTAGGCTAGATAATCTGCATTTCTACCAGTTCAGAGGAGGTTCTATGGTGGAGGTGGTGGGGGGAAGTACACTGAAAGGCACTCTGGCAGGCCTTGTTGACTTGGGGGGAAAAGGTAAGCTGAACATTGGTACTAAGACTATGAGTCATGGAGTCATCACTAAATAACCTGCTGAGAAAGATTACTGACCACAGAAGGGACACCATCATGATTCCTGACACACAACAGATCCTCAATGAGACAATGACAGGTATGTAAATAAAGGAAAGTCCCCCCCCAACTGGCAGATTAAGTCTTCTGGAACTTTCCACTAACTTACAATCACAGGCCGCAGCATAGAGATGAAGGTGCAGAACCGGCCACGTTCTTCAATCAAAGCTTTCCGGACAGCCTGCTTTTCTGTTTCTTCCAACAAGAGATATTTATCATTGACATCTTGAAGAGCACTGTCCAATTGAGGCTGGATATCACCTCTCCCTGCAAACAAACAAAAGTCTCAAGAATGGCTTGCTCAAACACCAGCTTCTGGAAACAAATGCCCTTCCTCCCTGGGGTCTGCTAGAACAGAAGCCAAAAATTTCGAAGACATCAAGTTATGTCGTGGTTTTTTCCCCCTATTTTTCTATGGCAAAATGTTGTTAAAATTTTCAGAGGCTCTTGCCGGCCTGGCTAGCTTCACGGCGGGCAACAGAGACGCGGAGACAACGGCTGGGCAGGGAAGCTGTATTTCTTTATTCAGGAACAACGATTCAAAAACTAAGACAAACTAATCACCAAACAGAACTCTGCTGTCTCTTTGCGGCGGCGCAAGCACTCTTTCTTTTACTCTGGAACTCAGGAACCCAGGAACTCTGTCTCTCTGGCACTCTCTCTTACTCTGTCACCCTGAAACTCTCGAACTCAGGAACTCAGGAACTCTCGGACTCAGGACTCAGGAACCCTCTCTCGGGGTTCCTTGGGGCGGGGCCAAGCAGGCACGCGAAATTAACTGGACTCATCCAATTCTCTTGGCGGGGGAGGGCTAGAACAAACCAATGTAAAGCATACGACAATTCCCCCTTTTCTTTTTAACTAAATGACTATAGTATCAAGGGTGTGGGGTGAACAGAAACATATATAACAAAAACCAGCATGTTGCCAAGGGAAGGCCTGAGGGGGCCATATCTGCCTCTGGGGGGCTACTTGCCTCGACGGACATTTGCATGGGGGCGGGGAACGGCCTAGGGTCCCAAAGGCAGCTGGCTGCAACTTACTTACTATGAAACAAAACTTGTTATTACAACAGCAAAATGAGTCATGACTTTCCCCACAATCCAAAAAGGATTTCAAAGGCAGCTGTTTTTCTAGGATCAGCTATTTCTAATGACCAATATACTTAGTGTATACATTTGTTTTGGTTTACTCATGACAAGGAAAACTTCCGGACATGGTTTCTTGTGGGACTATGTGAAAGCTTTATAGAGCTTAGGGGAGCTCTCTCATCCTTGGATGGAGGTCTGGAAAGACACCCCACTTGTTAGCCTCTCTCCTTATAGAGATGAGCCAAGAGGGAAAAGTATCCCAGACTCAGTTTCTCCTTGTTAGTCTCTCAAGCTCACAGAAAGCCTACAAGCCCTCACACTTAGTTTCCCCTGCTAACAGCAGGCCAAATGGCTGCCTGCTTTAGGGTTCACTCAAAGTTCACACATACACTTCACCTTTTGATCATAAAGGAGAACACACTCTATCATACACCTCCCCAACACTAGGCAGTGAAAACCCCAAATTCTATTTCCTTGTGCCCTTTGATATCTATGATTTACATAAAGCTTTGTTTTTCTTCTTCTCTACCTCACCTTACTGGTTTAACCCCTATGCTTCTCTCAAATACCTTTGGATAATTAACTTGCATGCATCATGGAGACTAATCGTTTTGACCTTTATATATTGCATCAATTCTTGTCATACCAGCCTCCTACCATAGGGGCAAGCTGACCTTTAAGAAACCTGTTATTTCTGACATATGTGAAAAATGTTCTTTGTTTAACTCTCTATAAAAATCTGTACTCTTCTCCCAATAAACTAATGTTCATACCAGAATACTCCCCAATGCCTCCTTTCTGAGTCATGCAGCCCCTTGAGCTGGTGAGGGAGGGTCTGAGGCTTACCCCCTGGGTGGAGCCACTCCATGTGAGTGCTATCAGTTCCTCCACAATTTCCTTCTTACATTAGCAACCCCACACAGTCTTCTGCCCACAAAACCCTGGGAGAGGGCAGCAAGACAGTACTCTTTCCTTTTAGAACATTCTGAAGAGGCTATAAGATGAACAAGGTTGAGTGCTGTGCATGTAGTGGGCTCTATTCTCTCCAGGTAGTTCCTTAGAGGAACTTCCTCTAGAGGACTTCTAGGAGTAATGCAGGGATGTCATCAGTCCTGTAAACTGTTTTCTTCTATTTTAAAATACTGGTTTATGCAAATGAATCCATATATTCTGACTATGTACTGGACACTAAACCTCAGATAGTGAAGTTCTAGAATACTATAAACCCTGTTTCTGTGCAACCCACAAGGCTTGGCCATTTTGGTCTCATTATCCCAGCTGGGTGAGGCCAGTCTTCTTGGTACTGATCCAGAGATCTTGTCTCTTCACCTTCCCTATGGTGTTTTAACTAATGAAACATGGGGGCCTGTAGGCCACATCAGAGTATTTTCTTAGCTTTAATGTGAAAAGGAATTAGAGAAGATAATAGACTAAAATGCATACTGGTGAACCAAATCTACCTGAATGTGCTTTGGTTATAGCAGCTGTTATTTTAACAATGGCCTGTCTTTGTAAAAATGAGAAAGATGTATTTATTTCCCTTCTCAAGTTACAAGGCACAAGTCTATTAATGAATAACACTGACATTTTTTTTAACACTGACTTTTAAAAATATACCTAAGCAGTTCAGCAACGTGAACAGTGCTATCTAATCTAGTTCTAATACTAGAACCTAGTGCTATCTAATCTGGAAAATTAAATTATCCTGTGATTACTGCAAAGTTATTTTAAATATGTGTTACAAAGGATTTTTAAATTGTTATATTTTAAAACAAATATAGCCTATAAACAATTGCTATAATTATAGTCGTAGCAAGTACATTTCCGTTCAGGATAAATCATGACCTAAAAATGCAATGTTTATTTGCTAAATTCACTGGCATAACACATAATTACATTTATCAGAAAATAGTTGTGGAGGGAAACTATTCCAGGACTCAATTGGATGTACTGATTTTAAGATACGGTCATCTTTTTAAGTTCTACAAGTTCTGAGTTTTACTGGTGTTGAGTGCTTATCTAGAAGCTTATTTTTTTTGGCTGTTTTGGCTCATTATTCCAGCTGAGTGATGCCATGTTGCTTAGTACTGATTCAGAGGTCTTTATCTGCTCCTCCAGCACAGGTCCTGGTCATTTCACCTTCTCACATGGGCCAGACTCCAGCCCTTTGTTTTTATCTGCCACAGCCATCTTCAAGGCCCATCCTGATCTTTCACCTGGACAGTTAAAATGGCCTGGCATGTCTGCCAGGCAACATTTGGATTAGCTCACCCAAAACAGCCTTCAAACACTATGCAAATACTATCAGTCCTCTTCAGTGGCTCCTACCACTGTCAAGAGAAGGCCAACATCTTTAACACAGTTTGTCTTGCAAAGAATGTGCTCTCAGCCAATTCAGTCTGCAAACTGTTTCCTCAACTCTCCCCTTCTCTTGGTCCAGCTCACATTTGCTCTCTTCTAAAATTTGTCCTTCCCTTAGGAAAACCCCTCTTGAACTCCCACCAGATTGGAATTATATTATTTGATCACAGAATTCACTTATAATTATCTTTTGTGACACCTCTCCCAGCTCTAATTTCATTTTATTTAGTCCTCTGACTCAGTTGGTTGCCCCTGCTAAGCAGGGACACCCCATGAGGTGTCCCTGGAATTAAAAGGGATTTTTTTCAGTAATGTATCTTCTCACTCAGCACACTCACCTGGAAGACAGGTACTCAACAGGTATTTATGAATGAATAAGGCACTGATGTAATAATTTGGCCTGAGTTTGCTCCCTGGACCCAACCACTGAACCTGTAAATGGCCTAATGCTAGAATAACAGAGAATTCCAGAATGCCAAGCAGACAAAATAAAGAGGGAGGGTACTTCTTCTGCACTAGCTTCGTGGGTGTTTCTTCCCGGGCACATGCTCTCTGGGTTGAAGAGAACTCGACCGGGGCCAACCTGGGCTGCTGCTTACTCAGCGATGTGGGAGAGACCAAGAACTTGTGTAGGAGTGGGAACGCAATGCAATGCCTTTATTGATCAGTGACAATTCCTTTTATATCTTAGAAACTGGAAGTAGCAAATTGGAAAAGGAAATGGCTAGGAAAGGGGGGTGGAGAAAAGAGCACGAAGGTAGAAAGCTTCCATAGCAGCTGTTGTGAAGGTTCTAACTAGTGGGATTAACCAATACCCTGCAGGCAGGGAGGGTCTCAGGCAAAACAATGATTATGTAAATAGACCATAGTATCAGCAATGAAGCAGGGGGGCTGGTGTAATGCCCAACATCTCCCCCATTCTTTTTATCTAATGGCCGTAATATCAGGAATGCATGCAGGGTGCTTTGTGAGGCAGGGAGTCTGATAGGAGGAGGCACACCTTTGGGGTACTACTGTCCTTTCTTGCTCAACCTCTTGGTAGAGAGAGAGAGAGTAACAGGATTAACACATCCCTCAGGTTCAAGCCCTGCCAAGCTCAACCACATCATCACAATTTCCTGACATCTCCCTCTTTCTTAATGGTCATATATAAATGGGTCAATGTTTGTAAAAGACTCCATTTCTGTCAGAGGAATAGCAGTGTAGGGGTGAACAGAAACCTATATTGTGCAGGTGTTTTTAAAAGAACTGGAATAAGACTGGGAGGGACATGTAGGAGAGCAGTAAGAGCCAGTGTGATGTCAAGGGGAGGCCTGGTGGGTGAAAAGGGGCGTTTCTTGCCTCTAAGGGTGTTTCCTGCCTCTGGGGGCAGGGCCTATCAGGTAAAGGGGAGGACGTTTCCTGCCTCTGGGGACAGAGCCTGCAGACGGGGGCATGGCCTGTAGAGTCCCAAGGCAGCAACCTGCAAAGTCCATGGACTGCTGAGGGTCAGTCTTTGAGAAACCCAACAGCGTAAAGGGAAGCTGCTGTAAAGTTGTGTAAAGTATCTAAGAGGTATACCAGTAAGTCCGATGGAAGCATCAGTCCAATGCCAACGACCAGGGGAAGAAATGCCAGGGGATGAAATGCTGCATGTCTATCTCGATGGGGGAAGACAGCCACTGAAATTCTGCTTTTCTAGAGTGAGCTAGAACCACCAAAAGATAACAGGCGAAGCAGAAGCAGGAAGGGCAGATAGTGATGGGCAAGAGAAAGGCAGTAAGAAAGTTCTGTCCTTGGAGTCTGCGAATCAGGTTCTTTAGATCATGTCAGGTCACATCATTGGTTTTGGAGGGGGGCTGTCAGAAGACAGGGGTCCAAATAGATTTCCAGGGATTCCATGTGAGCAGATGCTTCTTCATGTGAAGGCTTGACATAGCTGTAATCACTTACTTGTGAAGAAAAAACTTGTAACAAATTAGAAGTTTACTATAATTGATAACTCAATGATTATAATTGGTTTAAGTACCTTTATAATTTTGGAAGTCCTTTCTAGCATGATTTCAAGATTGTTTAAACAGTTTAAGCTCAATAAAATGTGGAAAGGTTAACAGAAGAACCAATGCCTCAGCCATGATAATCATTAGTATAACCATTGTGTGATCTATCACTCACCCGGGCTGGTTCTACCTCTTTAATTGAGGAGATATATGAGAGCTTTACATATCAACAGCATCTTTTCTACCTTTTGTTACACCCATTTAAGATGGAGACACACCCTAGGTGTGCGCAAGATCTTGACCAGATTTAGTTAAAATATATTGATTTTTAACTAATTTTACCTTAGACTTTAAACAAACTCAGGTTAGAGAGTTAACATGTTAGTGACATATTGATTTTAAACTAATTTTTACCTTAGACTTTAAACAAACTCAGGTTAGAGAGTTAACACATGTTAGTGACAGTTTTTTTCTTTTTTCTTTTTTACCAGAGCACTGCTCAGCTCTGGTTTATATTGGTGCAGGAGACTGAACCTGGGACTTTGGAGCCCCAGGCATGAGAGTTTCTTTGCACAGCCATTATGCTATCTTCCCCACCCATACTCATACAGTTTTCAAGATTAAACATTTCACATTTATACAGTTTTCAAGATTAAACGTTTCACATTTATACCAAGATGTAAAAAAAAAATCAAAATAGAAAAAAAATTTTAGGATTGTTTCTGGACGTCTCCAAAAATCATGGCTGCGTCCAGCATTTTTTTTTGGGGGGGCTCTTTGAAGCAGATTTTTCAGATCCCACTATGTCGCAAAATCCTAGGTAGGCTGGTTCTGACTGTTCCTGTGGGATTGCTGCAGACACCCATTCCCAAAAATGTCTTCCCATAGAAGAAAGAATCAAATCAGGAGGGTAGAACTAACCATGTGTCTCCAGTCTTGGGGACTGCCAAAGTTCTGGAGAAGGCTCTGCAAGTTAGAGTCACCCTTCTCCATGGGAGACATGGGAGAGGGAGTCCAGGAAGTCCCAGGGGAAATCTCCATGCATGTCCCAAGCTCTACAATCACAGTCATGAAGAACCAAGGTGTGGCCCAGAGCAAAATGTTCCAGAGACAGAGAAACTGTCTCATGAAAAAAGAGTAGAAGGTTTGGGAAACCTCTTCATAAAGAGGAAGGCTGCCCATGGTGGAGGGTTCTCAGAAAAATACGAAGGAAAAAAGGAGCCACAGTGCCTTCGTAAAATACGAGGCTGCAGAGAGCCAAGGCTGTATATTTATCTGGGGCGCTTTCGTATGTCTGCTGCTTGTGTGTGAAGCTGGAGGGTAGGTCCCCGTTCGGGCACCAGAATGCTGGGATAGCTTCGCTGGAGAGAGAGACAAGGAACTCGTGGCGGCGTGGTAATATAATTCATTAATGCAGACACCCCAGAGTCAGGTGCGAGCACAGCAGGTTTAGGCCACATGGAGCTAGCAAAATGGCTGCCTCCCACTATGCACACCAGCCCTTCTCCATGTCTTCTCCAGGTTGGGAGACGGAAGAGAAAGAGAGCAAAACCAGAACAGCAGCAGGCTTTATAGGGTAAAAACCGGAAGTGGCAAGTTGGAAATGGAAATGGCTAGGAAAGGGGGTGGAGAGAGGCAAAAGGCATGCTGGGAAGGTGGAAGCATCCTTAGCAACTACTGTGATGTTTTAACTGAATTAGCAATACTGTGAGGGGATAATGTGGTGGGGATCTTTCAGGCAAAACAATGATTATGTAAATAGACCACAGCATCAAGCAATGCAGGGGAGCTGGCATAATGCCTAACATACTTCAAGTGGGATATCCAGACAAAATTCTCAAAAACAAACAAACTGTTGGGGACCTTTTCTGTAAAATATAAATTATCCTAGTCTTGACAATATTTTCTTTGCACTGCTAGTGTCCAGGCCTTGGCACTACTCATGCTAGAGAATTCAGATGAAAAAATAGACATAAGCTTTTAATTCCTAAGGGAAAATAATAATTATTCCTTTGATAAAAATGCTTTAGGCTAAAGAATAGTCAGTCAAAAACATCTCTACAAGACTTGATTTTTTAAAAAATCATTTTATTTTAATGAGAGAGAGATTTAGAGAGAAAGGTAAAAACATTGCTCAGTTCTGTTTTGCAGGGGTACCAAGAGCCAAGCCTGGGACCTCAGAGTCTCACGTATGAAAGTCTTTTGCATAGCCATTATGCTGTCTCCTCAGCTTATATTGTTTTTCTTAATTAAATTTGGAGAGCTAGCAAAGATTTCTGGAATGAAATAAAGGTCCCATGGCACCCCAATATTTATACTTTGTTTTTCTTTACTTTTCACACAAATGGTATGCAGGGATTATTGCCCTCTTTTGACAGAGGGAGGAAACTGAGCAATGTCGCTTGTATAGGACCACTGAGCTGGGAATGGGTACACTTTCCATACCCTGGATCTTTCTCCTGCAGAAACCCATGTTCTTTGTCAAACATAAATCCCGGGAATCCAGGAATTAAACAATCTACATACTCTAATTAAAAAGTTAGTCAAGTAGGGTGGGGGTACATATAGCATAATGGTTATGCAAACAGACTGTCATGCCTGAGACTCCAAAGTCCCAGGTTCAGTCCTCCAGACCACCATAAGCCAGAGCTTTTTTTTCTCTGTTAGAGAAAAAAAAGTCAAAAGTTAGTTAAGTATAATTAATATTATCTGGAACCTCTCATCCTCTTCATAGACATTAGAGCCCTATATTGAACAAAGTATGACACCATTCTCAGAAGATTCTCTGGTGAGGAAAAACCTACCCCGTAGACCCTGGGTCAGACTGCTGTCAGAAAAGACATGCAGCACTGGTGGAGGTGACGTCATGGCTGCTGTCAGACAAAGTCCGAGCAAGCCAGGACTGAACTGAAACTATTCATCCTTTTTGTATAATGGCAGAAGTGACTTCACATCTTTGTCTGTTGCCAGACAAAGTCCGAACAGGCTGGAACCTACTGCAGAGTGGAAAGTTCTAGACTAAACGGAAGCTATTTATTTTTAAATTACATTAATAATTTGAGGACTTATTGGCTATATTGAAAATACACAAATATTACCTGGGGACAATAAATAGAGATCCCCAGGGGAAGTACATAGTGACAACAATTATGGCAGTGAGTGTAACAAGACTAAAAATGGCCTAGCAGCAGAAACTGCTGTACCCATTAAAAGGCTTTCAGAAAAAGAGCTACTTATCACCACTACAGCTTCTCTATTAGCTAGACTCAGACCAAAAGCCAGAATTACAGGTGGCTTATAGTATGAGTGACAGACTGTGGTCTTCACCTAATTATAAAGAGGCCCTATTGCTTACCCATACCCACAAACTCCCTGCTTCACTTACAGGCATCTATAATGAATTTAGAAGTTGTGTAATTAGATAGCTAATGTAAGGGTTAATGAGCAAAAGTCAGTAAACTTTCATATAGGCAAAAGTTAGTGAACTCTCATATATACAAAAGTTAGTCAGCAGAGACTCTTCATGGCATGTGCTTACTTTACAGAAGAAGACTTGTTTAGGTAGACAGTTTACTAGATATTAGAAAAGTGTTACTTAGACCCATCCAAGAATGGGTTAAGAAGAAAAGCTGTTAGACTGAGCTCCACAAAAGATATGCTAACCAACACAGACAGTTGAATCAAAGGGAATAATGTTTGAAGTTATTTTGGCCACACCAAGGCCACACAGGTGGTCAAAACCTAGGGGAGGGCAGGCTGTCTCAAGATTAAAACTTTCAAGGAGAACTTGTTTATAATGATATTAATGTCTATAATGATAATGTCTGCAGTTATTTTTATTGTTAATAAAAATGGTCTTGCATGATGTCAATTGTATCCAAGTGAAAAGTGTTAAATAATAAACCTCTGCAGAGGCCAGAGGTGCTTCTCTCTTGCATCTAATGCAGCTGATGTGTCACTCACTTCATTTCTTCATCACCAATTCCCCTTCCCTTCAGAAGATACTGAACAACTGTGGCCAGGGCCAGCTCCCGGCACAGCACCATCTTTTTCCCCCGAGACAGACAAATGGGGAGCCAACAAAGTCTCACATAAGTGATTTTCATCTGCCTATAACTTCTATACTTCATAAATAAGGATGCTTTACAATCAATAGTGTGTCATAGTTAAAATCAGATGCGGGTTTTTGTTTGTTTTTGTGGTCCAGTCATCTTACAATTGACAGCGTCCTAAAGTCAATGAAATACGGGAAGGGTAAATAGTGAATTTCTGGACTATACATTTGGGACTGACAAACAAGGTGCTTCCAGAAGTAAGAATGTGGAATGAAAAACTCCCTTTCCCTCCCCAAAAGTAACTATCCTCATTATCCCTATGTATAGTTTCTATTTTAAAACTTAGTTCTGTGTTTTTGGTTGATTCTCCAGTTTTGATAAGCAAAAATTTAAAGAAAGATTGATTCATCTAAGTCTGGAGGATATTTTACTTAAAAGTGTGCAGAATAAACTCAATCCTGATATTCTTCCAACAGGTTGTGCCTCTGTTTCTAATCATCTATGAATTGTCCTGAGCTCACACCACTGTGGTGAAATGAAGTGCACTTATTCATAGGAGACAGACAGTACAATGGTTAGAGTGGCAAGCATGTGGTGGGAGTGAGGTGCCATTACAGCTGCACAGCAGCTCTAAAATTGTCTTCTAGCAGAGAACAGTTTAACATGTAGGGTCGTTAGTTTTAACAAGCTTTCCTTTCAAAGTTCTCTTTGATGTTAGAAATGCAGAGACTCCAAAACTCTTATTAAAGATGGATGTTTTGTCATCAAGATTTCTGATCCTTGAGTGATGAGCTGCTTATTGAAATAAGTAGTAGTAGCAACAGGGGTGTCCCAGTACCAGGACACCTGCTTCATGTAAGGCCTTATGCATGAGGCTCTGGGCTTGATCCCTGGAACTATGTATGTCAGAGCTGGGCTCTGCTGTCTCGCCTGTTCTCATAAAAATATTAGAGCAAAAAATTAGGAGACAACTCAAGAGACAATCAGGAAATGTCACCATCACCTGAGACTGTCCCCCATCCCCATCTCATGTCATAGCAATAGCTGATTCCTCCTTTGTGATTAAAGAAACACTTGGTCACCTGGTTCAAAACCGGCCATCCACTTCAAGGCTTCTTCCTTCCCTCACATTTTTTTTCTTTTTAAAATCATTTTATTGGGTGTTTAATGATTTACAGTTGTTGCCACATGGGTACAACTTCTCATCTTCTTATGACAGGTGTCTGCAAGACATTCTCACCTTCCAACTGAGCTCTTTTTCTACCATTATGTACCATGAGCCCTAAGTCCCCAGGCCCAGGCTCCTCACACCCCTACATTCTTTTTTTAATGTTAGCCTTCTTTTAATTTTATCATTTTAAAGGTTTTATTAGTGATTTAATATTGATTTACAAAATTATGACAGGTGTCTGCAAGACATTCTCACCTTCCAACTGAGCTCTTTTTCTACCATTATGTACCATGAGCCCTAAGTCCCCAGGCCCAGGCTCCTCACACCCCTACATTCTTTTTTTAATGTTAGCCTTCTTTTAATTTTATCATTTTAAAGGTTTTATTAGTGATTTAATATTGATTTACAAAATTATGACATAACAGGGGTATAATTTCACACAGTTCCCAACATCAGAGTTCTGTATCCCCAATCCCCTCCACTGAAAACTAGTAGTTCTCCCAAGGTCACAGATATGGGTTGCCTATTATATATATATATATATATATATATATATATATATATATATATATATATATATATATATATATATATATTTTTTTTTTTTTCCCCCTTCCTAAATAGCTCTTGAACCCATCCACCTACCTCTCCATCTCTAAGATCATTTCCTAGAGGCCCAACCACTGCCATCTCCTGCCTGGATAACACCAATCACTTGCTAACTGGGTCTCCAGGTTGGTAACTCTCTAATCCAATATGCACTGTTGGGTTGGAGAGCTGGCTCAGCAGTATAGCCTATGCCATACATAATGGGGGTGCTGAGTTTAATTATGACACCACATAAAAATGAAACAGACAAAAATAAGCAGAACATCATCCACAGTGGTCATGTGTTGCACTGGCCATCTGGTGGTATTCACAAAGATAAAACCATGTTGAAAGCAGGTTGTCCTATACATTTTCACCCATTCTGCATTTGGTCAAAGTTAACAACATTCTACAGATAACTGGCTTTTCTATAAATAATACTCCTTTGGCTTCTAAATGCAGCACTGTGAACTCTATACCTTGACAAAGGTCTCATGGCACTCCAGGATATTTCAGAGCAACTGTCTCAGCTCCTGTGGTCAGTCATCTGTAACTGAGTAACCACCAAGGCAATCATGGAGCTGTGTTGGGGGAGGCTTTCGCAGAGACCAGCTCTAAGAGAGTTCTCAGCCCTAAGCCTTTGCTAGGTCTTTCCATCCATCTGCTCTAGAACCTTTCACTGTAAAATGAATCTCACTGCTTTAAAAGCTCTGTGCTTTCATCTCAAATCCCACAGCCCTCTGTCGAAGCCACCTAGGTTACATTTCAATGTCTGTACTCATTTAGGTCAGGGACTTACTTACTGAATTAAGTGACACCCAAAGTCTGAAAGGTAAAATTCACTTCCCTTGTTCCTACCAAGCTCGAAGGGGTGGTGGCGGGGGCTTTACCTTGACCTGCTAGTACTAGGTGTGGGTACACAGGTGGCTGCATGATGACTCAAAAGAAAAAAAAAAAGTCCTTCACTAGCTCTCCCACTAAGTGAAAACTATATCCTGCAGTTAAGTGTGTGTGCTCTATAAAGCCCGATTCAATCCTAGAATGAAGTCGTGACTCAGCTACTGGTACCACTATGTGACAGCAGCATCAGAACACCCTGAATGAGGAAAGGCTACAAGTGGTTTAAATGACCTCTCTGGACCCAGTTCATTACTTGTCTGAATTTAGAGCCACTCCAACTTCAGGAGGCAATACAACTTTAGTTGCAATAGAAAACATCATTTTTTTTTTTTAGATCAACAGTATGTTTATGTCCAAAGCAACCTTTTGCCATCCACATTGGTACAACAATCAGTCATACCAGGGATCTCTAAGAGGTAATCACAAAGGGGAGAGCAACCTGGAACCATGGATGGGCCCACATCATTTTAAAACACAGGGGTGGTGGAGAGGGGAGGCAATGGTAAAATAGCTTACTTGAACACCGAGCCTGCTTTGTCATATGTGTGACCCAGGTTTGAACCCAACTTTCTTCAGTGCTATAGTTTTATTTTGTTTTTCCCCACCCCCATGTCAGCAAAAGTTGGCTCAAATGTCGGATTTTCAGACATCATTGGGAAAGAGGAATCTGTATAGAGGGTATGAGGGTTCTTGGAGTCTGGATTTCACTCTCAGCTCCATCCAATGGTCCAAAAGGTTCTCAGGAGATTCCTGATGACTTCTGAAGGTATACCCTGAACTGACACTGACCACAACACTTTCTGAGCACTATCCTTGTAGCCCCTCTTACTCAGCAGCAGAACAGAACTGCATGCTGACAAAGAAGTCAGGTGACACTCTCCAGACTTCAAGTATTGTAGCTCTTCAGATGAGAATTCCCTTTGGCAAAGAAGGCTTTCCTTTCCTTCAGAAACCAAACAGGGTAGAGTTGGAAAGGACACCTTCAATGTTTTCCACTGAGCTTGAAGGAGGAGCCACTCGCTGACTGCAGGCTGCAGAAGACATCCTGAGAGTGATTTGCTCATGTTGGAAGCACAGAAGAGACATTGAAAGGGTGTGTATTTCCCTTGTTATGTGGCCATGATACATGTAAACCCCTTCTCAGGGTGGGAAGGACCATGAGTTTCTTTCCTTTCTCTTGTTTAAAGAAATCTTTTTTTAAAACTTTATTTTATTTGATACAACAGAGGAAATTGAGAGGGAGGGAAGTGGGGAGACAGACCCCTACAGCACTGCTTCACCACTCATAAAGCATTCCTCCTGCAGTTGGGGACCAGGGGCTTCAACCTGGGTCCTTGTGCATAGTAGCAATACATGTACTTAACCAGGTGTGCCACCACCTGGCCCCCAGTTTTTCCTTTTCTCTACACATAGAAAAAGAGTGATTGGGGGGTGAAGAGTGGCAGGTGAAGGTTATTAGTTTAGTCTGGGGTCTGATCAGAAGTAAGGTGCAGTGAGAAACAGCTAGAGGCCAGGTTGGAGTACCCAGGCAGCTGGGCTGAGAAGTGAGGGGTCACCACTCTTCTCACATGTGTATAGTCTATTCATGGTGGTATACCAGCAGACAACCAAAAAACTGTCTCAGGCAGCCATGTACATTTGCCCTCTGTGACCTGTAATGGCTTTAATTTGGTTCTGAACTTTCCACTTGATTGATGGTCCTCCACCACGAGCACCCATACCCTTCTCCACCAGCTTTTCATCTTCTCATTATCATTACCCCACCCCATACTTTGATAGGCTTCCTCCTCTTTGCCCTGATGCTACACCATTTGCTTATACTCACCACAGGCCCCAGAACCAAACAGATTAAACTAATTTATCTGCTTCCACCAGAGTTTAATTTTCCCCAGGTGTGGCTGAATTCCTGGCTCAATACACTTTTTACTGAACTGTGAATTCCTTCCCTCCTGGAGGCCTCCAGCCATTGCTTATATAGAGGCCTAGAGTTCAAGGTAAATTATTTGAACCAGAAGAAAGAAAAGTTGCAAAAATACATGTCCTTCTTTTATTAAACCAGAATAGTTTAGTAATCTATTTTAAAGCATACAGTGTTTTTTTCTTTTAATGTCTTCATGACAAAAGTCTAGGCACACTAATATTGATTATCTGTCAGTGAGGTTTCTCCATGTGAACAACTGGCTCCTGCAATTGAAGGAAGCCTTGTTTATTTTTTTCTAACTCTGAAAAGAACCTTAATTATAAATCCAAAGACTGTGTGGTTTCTTCATTGTCCTAACCTTATTTCCCTTCATTTAGAACAAATAAAATGCCCATTTAACTCAATACACTGACTCACACCAGGATACCAACAAAGATTTCAGTAAAACTTTATGTCCTTAAAGATCCACATTATTTCATGATTCCCTTTAAATAAAACAGACAGATTAATTGACACAGAAAGCAGATGAGAGGTTGTCAGGAGTTGGAAGAAGGCAGAAGGATAGTGGTCGCTCAAAAGCCAGCTGCCTCATTATGAGGTAATGCCAATGTGCTGATATGACTATGCTTGCATGACACTGGGAATGCACTAAGAGCTATACATTTAAAAAATGGCTACAAAGGGGGATCCATGGGGTCACATGTGGTTGAGTGCACATATTATATAGTACACAAGGACCCAAGTGCCATCCCCAACCCCCACTTGCAGGGGGGAAGTTTCACAAGTGGTGAAAGAGTATGTCTATCCTATCCCCCTTCCCTCTCAATTTCTGTCTCTATTCAAAATAAGCAAAATTACTTAAAAATCATAAAAACAACTAATTAATTTTAAAAAGAATGGGAAATGGTCAAAATGGTGATTTTTATGCTTTATAAATTTTATCATAATAAAGAAAAATGGCTGTGTCTTACCTTCCTTCCAAAGGTTTACTAAAAAAAGTTCCAGCTGTATCATAATTCTAACCAAGAAGACTGAAAAGGGTCATCATTTTTTTTTAAGTTGAGGGACACTAGCCCAGTATCACCATGAGGAGAAGCAGAAGCAGAGCTGGGTCCCCCACGGCAGGCGATCTCTGCCCCACCTGTCAACAGACACTTGTGTGGACTGCAGTCAGTATAGATGACAGAGTTCAACTTAAAAACCTCCTTGGAACTTGGTTCAGTAAAAAGACTCGGAGAACACAGGGTGCATAGTAGGCAGGTAAACCACACAGACACCTCACAGACTTTCCTGAATAGAGGCAAAGACATGAGATTCCATAGCAACTTGGGGTTGCAGCAGTGTAATTACACACCAAGTGAGGCTCAACATCCAGTTAAAAAGAGTCATTCTGATTACTGGATTTGAAGATCTGATACCTCTGAAATGAAACATTTCACAAATTCTGCTGAAATCTAAATTAAAAAAATAATTAGTTGGTTTTTTGGGAAAAATATGGTCCTGGGAGGACAAAGTTAAAGATTATTTTGCAAGCTTAATACAATCAAACATAATTTGGCAGTTAGTTTGTGGAGTTTTTATAGCTCTTCATTGTTTTGACTGATAAAAGACACACATACATCCATACTTAAGTATAGATGTGTGTATCAACACATTTATTTCCTGTGGAAAGGAGAGTTTAGAGAGCTTTTATTATTTTTTTTCCATGAATCTAAATACAGAATTAGGATGATACAAAGGTTCTCAGAATGCTATGCTCACCATGTAAGGGTCAAAACATCGAAGAAGATGATTGAAGCACGCACACAATTTTTTAAAGAGTCATAGGAAATTAAATAGGCACGAGTGATTGTTTTGAGCTGGGAGGAAAACTTGAGCAACCAGCAGAGGTCTGGACAACCATGGAAAGCCCACAGCAAGGACCACACCGTGACCAGCCACCAGAGATTCAGGATGGTAGACTTACCGAGAATGTCCACTGGCAGGGGCACACGGTGAGAAAGTGCAGGATACACAATTGACACAAAAAGGAAAATAATAAAGTCAAACTGGTATTCCAAGAGCAATTTTACCTTCCCTTCACGTGTTACATTGTTCCCAGCTTGCAACTTGTCTTTTGTGTTACGGTGGTTAAAAACACCAACAGCTACCTACCTCGCTCCCTCTCTGACTGTTAGATCCTCTCTTTGCTAATACTGTAAAAGTAAATCTTAGAAAGAAAAAAAAAAGGTTTCTAAAGAGAGATAAAGATTATAACTCCATAAAAAGCCAGTGACCGGTCCAAGAAGGATGACAGAGGACCTAATGGTGGTTGTACTATTATATGGAAAACTGGGAAATGTTAAGCATGTACAAACTATTGTATTTACTGTTGAATGTAAAACATTAATTCCCCAATAAAGAAAAATTTTTAAAAAGCCAGTGACCACGAATGCTTTAACAAGAAAACCTTTTAAGTGTAATTTATCGTAACTTGAGACATACTTAGGAAAATCTAAACACAAAGTTTAAGGTGATGTGAAAATTAAAAGTGTATTAAAGAGCTCAAAAGATTAGTATCATAGTAAATACTGTGCTAAGTGTGGAACTCTGTTGATTCCTTTTCACCATCTTTTATTTTTTTTTATTGAGGTATTTTGGTTTACAATGAATCAATTTGGATTATTTGGTTTACAAATTAGGATTGCAGATTCTGGTGAAAAATTATATATGTAACTATTTAAATGCCAGACTCAATAGTTAACACATTAAGATGTCTCAGTTCTCTTTCTCAAAGCAAGTAGGTACTTGATAGCACACATCAAAACAGGAATTTACTGTTAATTTTAATTTTTTTTTGCCTCCAGGGTTATTGCTGGGGTTTGGTGCCTACACTATGAATCCACTGCTCCTGGAGGCCATTTTCCCCATTTTGTTGCTGTTGCTGTTGTCGTTATTGTTGCCATTGATCTTGTTGTTGGATAGGACAGAGAGCAATGGAGAGAGGAGGGAAAGACAGAGAGGGGGAGAGAAACTTAGACACCTGCAGACCTGCTTCACTGCTTGTGAGACAAGCTCCCTGTAGATGGGGAGCTGGGGGCTGAACCAGGATCCTTCTGCTGGTCCGAGCGCTTTGCTCAACCCACTGCGCTACTGCCCGACCCCCTTAAGTTTAACTTTGTAAACTTACTAGTAAATGAGAGGGCTGGGGAGATAACACAGTAGTTGTACACAGGGTATGCAAGCAAACTAAGGGCCTAGCTTCAATCCTACAGAACAACTAATGGTTAGAGAAGGGTGTGTGTGTGTGTACTAATATGTGTATGTGTGTGTACTAATGGGTAGAGAAGTGTGTGTGCGTGTGTGTTTGTGTGTCAAACAAAGGGCCTAGCTTCAATCCTACAGAACTAATGGGTAGAGGTGTGTGTGTGTGTGTGTGTGTGTGTGTGTGTGTGTGTGTGTGTGTGTGTGTGTGTACTTTAATTATGAAGAAAAGGGCCAGGTAGTCGTGCTCCTGGTTGAGCGCACATGTTACTCAAGGACCCAGGTTCAAGTCCCCAGGCCCCACCTCCACAGGGAAAGCTTTGCAAGTGGTGAAGCAGTGTTGCAAGTGTCTCTTCTTTTCTATCACCCCTCTTCCCTCTCAATTTCTGGCTGTCTCTATCCAATAAATAAAGATAATTAAAAAAAAGTTTAACTATGAAGAAAATAAATAAAAAATGCTTTCTTCCTGTGCCCTCGTTAACCAGAAAATCATCTGGAACATTCTATGTTACTCATATCATTTGGCTTATAGATGTAAGAAGTCAACCATCATGGCCATTTTATCCAAAAAGAATTTGTTGCCTGAGACTACTGAATTATGTGGTTATGGGTAGAAGGACAGATATTTTAGAAACTTCTGATCCCAGCTTCCATTCTCTCACTTTTCAAGCCCAAATATCCCCTAAGAAAATTCAGAGCTAAATTTCAGTTATTCTTGAGTCTGAGGGGCCAGAGCCATCTCTTCAAATTACACAGTTCAGCACCCACACATCAAGAATCCTTTTACTCCTTGCTGTGATAGGGAGCTCATTATTTCTCTGGGCAGCCCGTGCCACTGCTGAGCAAGTCTGATTGCCACAAGTTTCCTTTTTTGCTGTACTGCAATCACCCTACTGGCCTTCCCCTGTAGTTCCACATTCTGTTAATTGGGCAATGCTGGTGACTTTGAGTGACAAAGATTAATTCAGCCTCAAGGTAGAAGAATTCAGATAAAAGGATTATCACTGCAACCAAGAATTTAAATCTTTGAAAAGATAACAGGAAGAGAAAATAGCTTCTTTTTCTTACCTCATCCTTTCCACCAAGCTCCCAACTTCTCCAAGTATCATTTCTGAGCCCTCCCTCCAAAGCC
Organism: Erinaceus europaeus; assembly: GCF_950295315.1. Taxonomy (NCBI): domain Eukaryota; kingdom Metazoa; phylum Chordata; class Mammalia; order Eulipotyphla; family Erinaceidae; genus Erinaceus; species Erinaceus europaeus. The sequence continues at coordinate 118,369,907 of NC_080162.1, forward strand.
TTATAGCTACAAAACTGTCAACAACAAACATTTGCCAGCTCGTACTCCCACCAGAGCCCAGATCTTATGGTAACTGTTTCATTTATTTACCTTGACTCAAAATGCTATTGGCTCCAAGTCCCATGACTGACCAGACACTAGCTCCTTGGTACACTTGCTAGATAAATAATGTAAACCTGAGAAGCACCAAGATCAGGAAAACACTGCCAAAACAAGTGGGGCCAGTATCAGCAAAATCTGATAATAACTGAAAATGCTGCTGCTGCCTTTATTAAATAGTCTTAAGGCTTTTTCTTTCTTTCTTTATTCCTTCTTTCCTTCCTTCCCTCCATCCTTCCTTCCTCCTTTTCTTCCTCTCTTCCTTCCTCTTTCTTCCTTTTTCTTTCTTTTTTTTTTTTTGACATTCTACTTACCCCTCCTCCCCTTTTCACCAAACTTATCAAATTTCTCCAAACATATTTCCTTTTAGTTCCAAATAAGGACTGCTTATTTAGGAAAGAGGGAAGACTTGGTTTGAGGAACTTCTACCAAAAAAAAAAAATCACTGTTCCAAATAGTACATACTACCCAGAGAGCAAACTGATGAAGAAGCAAGCCGCCCCCCCCCCCCCCCCCATAATACAGCATGGGAACTCTTAAGTTAAAAAAAAAAAAAGTCCTTGTCTTTTAGGTCTTGCAAAGTGGATGTGCCTCCATTTTTATTTCCAAATTCTCAACCCCTGCAAAGCTGGGTCATGAATATGACAATGAATTCTTTATTTGTGAGTGATGATAAGCCGGGTGAAGAGAGGAGGTACTTCTTACACCATCTTTCAGCCATGTTTTCTCTCTAGGGTCCCTGTCCTCATGAACACCATGAAACATCTTTGACAGCAGTGACTCCCAGCTCCCACTACAGCCATTTCTAACATTCTCACAAGACTTAAATAAGGGTTCTGGAGGTTATAGGTTGTGAAATATAGAGAAAATGACATAATTTCTGTAATAATTACCATAGAGCATTTGCATAAAGGTTTTTGGACAACCCCTAAAGCTTTCAAGAAATTCATAGCTTTCATTACAATGCACAATAGATGAGGAATTTGTCAGATTCTAGAGACAAAGATGGAGGGAAGGAGCAAATCAAGTACAACCTTGTAATGGCCTCAGATGAACAGACACACTGCACTTGGAGAACTTGAATTCACTTTTAGATTCTATTTCTTTTTCCGATCTTTTCTCTGGGGCACCACACCCAAGAAAGTCTGAAATGAACACTTGCTACTTCAAAGACAATGAAGCATGCGCTCCTTTCCCCTAAGTAACACTATTTAAATGCCAGGACTTCTAGAGATACCTTTCTTTGCTTTCTTCTGCAGCTTCAGTGTATCAGAGGACTTCTTCTTTATTTCTTGCCGAGCTTTTTTATATTCTAAGAGAAAACAAAAGATTGAATAATTTTATGACTTTGCTCAACAGAAATATCTTAAGGACAGCCATTACTTTCATCACAAAACTATCAACATGCAATAAACAGCTTCATCTGAATCTAATATGATACAAATCTCATGGTGCCTTTTTACAGCAATGGGGTTATTAATAACTGCACTCTAGTCTTCTTACAGCACTCCTTTCATCTTTGGGAAAAGTCTTCATTCGGGAATATTTGAATAAAAATGAAATAACTGGCTTCTCCACTCAAGTGTCAGAAAATATATTGAATATTAACTACTTCCCCAAGGCCAAAATCCAATGCCTCAATCAAAAAAATAAGCCACATAGCAAGATGCTGGCCAAACATTAAAATTCAGAATATAGGCCTCAGATAACAGCATAAACTAGACTACACAGAACAAACAAGGAAAGCCCTGGCTGCCTTACTTTCACATCAATGCCAAGTCTGTTCACTGTGGACACTGAGGAAAAGCAGCCACACGAAGCATGTCCCCTTGCCACTATTTCTTCTCCCACCCACCCACCCACGCGCACTCCTGACTTTCCATTCTGTTGCAGGCATCACTGTCACTCAGATATGGCCACATGGAAAGGCAGATGCCTTGGACACTTGTCTCCGTTGCTAGCTTTATATTCAATACAGAACTATCTCTTTTTAGTATTCTTCATGTTAGTGTACTTGTGGCAACCCTCTGTTGAACCAGCCCAGTAGTTATGTGCTCACTTCCTGTCTCAGTATCCCATCTCACACACTGTCACATGACACAATGATTCTCTAGACTATAGTGTAGCACAAACACAGCTTTTATATGCAATGGGAAACATAAAAATGTGTATGACTCATTTTATTGCAACGTTTAGTCTGGAAGCAAACCCATAATATATCTGAGATGTACTTGTAATAGCCAGTTCAACTGGTTTCCCTGTAACCACCCATAATGTTTCTGTCTCATGAGAAAACAGGCAGCAAGGCCTGTTTTCATTTAGTTTTTAATTAATTTTTTTTTAGAGGTAGAGAGTAAAAGAGACCATAACACCAAAGCTTATGTCAATGCAGTATGGGCTAGATCTGAACTTGGGTTGAGCATGGAGCTCTCATCTTTATGCTTATAGAGTTACATTATTAGCCGACTCCTTCTTTCTAATTTTATCCTATCAGATATGACCACGTTTTTCCCTCTACAGAACTTATTGCAGAACTTATCCTTAGAGCAATGTTTCCTGCCCTTTCCATAACATCCCAACCCTCTGACTCCAAGAAGACAAGGCCATGTTAATCCAGATCACTTTGTCTCTAGAGTCTGTCATAGGAAGTGCAGAGACCCCATGACTATAGGCAGATACAAAGAGAGCAGCTGGCACCCTCGGTTAGCTTGGTTATTACATTGTGCTGACATGCCTTGACATATGACTCCAGTATTTCAGTCTTCCACTACACTTCATTTTGAGACACTTCATATCCAAAACTATAGCACTGAGTCCTGAGCTAGGTTCACTTTTGACTTCTCTTCTTCCAATATCAAAATGACCACAAAAGACATAGCCACTCAGTGGGCCCATAGGGTGACACCATCACCTATAAGGCCATTGTGCATCGGACCACTTGCCCATGTACCTTTTGCGTGATCCTTATCCAGCTGATTGGCCACTTTCTTCCATTCTTCCATCTGTTCTTGAAGTGGGTTTATCAGACAATCAATCAATGCACTTTTAATCAAAGAAAAAGAAAAGGAAAAAGTAAACAGGTACATTATGCTTTCAAGATTAATAATTATAAAAAACACTAAGGCAGCGTGCTAAACTAAGTTCACACTTAAATTTCCCAATTTTCTAGCAACCTTGCTCTCAGGATGTTTTTGAACTGTTCAGAAGTAGCAAATATGATTTTTCTGTCGTGGCTGCTCTTCATTTTTAGTGTTGTACTTTTGTTCTACCACAGCATGGTTGAGCTTTCGTTCATGGTGGTGCTGAGGATTGAACATAGGACCTTTGGTGCCTAAGACATAAAAGTCTCTTTGCATATCCATCATACTATCTCTTTATTATTTTTTTTTATGCTTCCAGTGTGGGTAATTTCTGGGGCTTGGTGCCAGCACTGCTACTGATAGCCATTTTTCCCCCATTTTAGAGAAAGTGAGAGGAGGTAAAACAGAGGGAGAGAGAGACACCTGCAGACCTGCTTCACAACTTATGAAGCACCCCCTCCCCCTCCTACAGTGGGGAGCAAGGGGCTTGAACCCAGATCCTTGCACTGTCCTTGCACTTAGTACTATTTATGCTTAACCTGGTGCACTGCTGCCCAGCCCCCTCCATTATGTTACCACCTCTGCCCTTCAGTGCTCTTATAATAAGCAAGACAGCAGCCCAGTGGGGCTGCACTCTAGCTACACTAAATAAGCTGCTGGAGAGCTTTAAAAAGGTAAGAAAACCTGGTTCTTACCCTCCATCTAACATACCTTTGAGGGCAAGGGTCCTGTCATTACTATTTTTCATACCAGTTCTGATTTGCACCCAGGGTTATCAGATGCATGCAGACCAACTGTGGACAGCCTGCAGAAAGGAGTGTGTTGCCAGATGTGTGATGTATCTGCAGCTACATGCCTTCATTGTGTGCAGCCTCCCAAAGAGACCACATTTGGACACATGGAAAGGAGCTCCCTACATCGAAGAATTAGCAAGCCATGGAGATGTTTGGTTTATTCTGACATTAGAGAGATCTAGTGAGACTAGAGGGGGGCGGGGGCGGGTGGTGATGCACCGGGTTAAGTGCACATAGCACAAAGCACAAGGGCCCATGCAAGGATCCTGGCTCAAGGCCCCAAGCTTCCTACCTACAGGGGGGTAGCCCCACAAGTGATGGAGCAGGTCTGCAGGTATCTATCTTTGTCTCTCACTCTCTCTGTCTCCCTTTCCCTTCTCAATTTCTCTCTGTCCTATCGAATTAAAAAAGAAAGGAAGAACGAAAAAAAATGTCCACCAGGAGCAGTGGATTTGTAGTGTAGGCACCAAGCCCCAGTGATAACCCTGGAGGGAGGGAGGAAGGGAGGGAAGGAGAGAGGGGGGGAGTGCTTTAACTGTATCATGGATTATACTGAATTCTGGGCCTCCTGGAAATCTGGAAGGTCATTAAAACATTTCCCCTTTTTTCTTATTAGGATCTACTTGCAGTTCTCCCTGCCTCATGCTTCCTCTAGCACTACTGCCACTCATTTTCCAGATCTCTCTATCAAATAGCTGACACTCACTCTTGTCCCTTGCATTTCTCATGTCATTTGTTACCACCTAATGTCCTATCAGGCTTACATGGGACCTCTAGGTCCCAAGATGCAGAAGAGCAAGGCATGCTCCTACTAGCTGTTCTGTCCTGAAGACAGTACCTAGAGCAAAATAAACACAGGCTGTTGATGGTGTCTCTATTGTCAGTACTATACCATGGGACTGGACTGAGAAGAAAACAAAATGGCAGGAAGTCTATGTTTGCTGGGAGATACAGGCAGGTTTAAGTTGGAGAGGAAAAGGCAGGAAGAGCACAATGGCTATGTAAAATATTTTCATGCCTGAGGCTCTGAGGACCCAGGCTTAATGCCTGGTACCACCATCAGCCAGAGCTGATTTTGACACCTACTATAGCAGCTATTTTCTGCTATGTGGCCATTTTCTTTGGATTAAAAAAACAAAACAAAAAACAAACACACTTTAAAAGTGATATGTCAGCTTATCGGGGCTTGGGATCTTATCCCCAAAGTCCAGCATGTAAGCCACCTCCCACAGCTGCCTCATCAGGAGGGTCAGAGATTTCACTTTGACAGTTACTGTGACAAGGTGCCATACATAAAGCAGTGAAATGGCTGGATTATATTGATAGGCTTGGAAGACTGTCCATTCTCATTTGGGTCTTGGTGACTTCAAATCCTCATGCCAACCACTGTCACTTCTAGGCCCTGAGAAAATAAATAAGAATCTGGCAGCAACAGATGATTCTACACACACCACTACCTTTGAGGTCAGTGTGGAGGAAGTACTCAAGTATGGGTAACAGGAGAACAGTGTGGAACTCATTTATTTATTTATTTATCAATTTATTAATTTATTTATTTAGATAAAGACAGAGAGAAATTGTGAAGGGAGGAGGAGGTAGGGAGACAAAATGGGAGGCACCTGCAGCATTGTTTCACTGCTCCTGAAGTTTTCCCCCTGCAGATGGGAACTGGAGGCTTAAACCTGGGTCCATGCTCACTGTAACATGCACTTAACTGCACGTGCCTCACTTTTCTTGTGCTTCTCTTCCCGGTAGGGGTGGGGCCTAGTGGACTTAGCAAGAGGTGGCACAGGAGCCTACAAAAAATCCTGAAGGGGAAGACAGGCTCCCCTGAGTAGGGACCCAGCTGTCAGATCCTCTAAAGTATCTGTTTAAGATAGACCATGGCCTGCCATACACATTTAATAAACACTTGTTCAGTGAGTGAAGGGCTGTGGTGAGGGATGGGTTGTGAGATTTAAATGCTATGAGGAAACTGTCACGGTTTAGGGTGAGTCATGACACATAGCACCATTCTTTCATCTGAAATTATCAAGGGCATCTGAGATGTGGATGAAATATTCCTCACCTGGAAAACTGCCTCAGCTTGGCTTCTATGCTTCTATGCCTCATGCACATCCTGGTGAGAGCAGAGCCGATCTCCCTGGTGCCACCTGAAATAACAACAGAGTTAACACTGAGGGGCAGGAGGCAAGTAGGAATCACAGAAACCTTTAGAAGAGAATGAGAGGTTTCCCTCCTATGTTGTCAAGCCTAAGCCACTGCAGTTCAGACTCCTCAACACACACACACACACACACACACACACACACACACACACACACACACACACACACACACGGATGTAACACCTCTTATATGATCGCCAAAAGAACAATTGCCTTTACCATATGTCAATACAGTGCCCTTTCTGATGTTTGTAATGTTAGTTATAACCCAGAACTCATTTTATAAATTTATAGTCTGAAAAATACTTCCCAAGAAAGATGATCAAAAGAGCATCTACTGAGGGGGAAAAGTGTAGTTTTATTTTCCCACTTTTGGAAAAATAGTCCTCTTTCTACTATTCATAATAGTTAATAAGGTCACTCTTATTAACTGCTTCAAGAATATGTCATTCAGTGACTAGCAAGGAAGGATATAGTAGGATATTTTTAATGAGTTTGAGTGGCAGCAGTGAAAAAGATTCTAAAGCTCAGCAAGTTTTTTGTTGTTCAGCAAAGGTTAAACTGAGTTGCAGTTTTCCAGAGATTCCTGTCATACTTTCCCCTGCATACACACCCTTTTCTAAAATTATTTTTTGAAGTTCCCTTCCTTTCCTCTCTTTGGAAACAATGCCTGAACCAGCATTTACTTGGCTGTGGAGGAGGGAGGAGCAAATTATAACTACAGAGGTTAATTTTACCCTGAGCACTAGAAAGCACAAATATTAATGTCATGAAAACATAGGGGCTCATGAATCAGGGGGGAAGCATCAAAGCATTATTTTGAACAGACAAAGCCTTCAAGAGAAAACCACAGGAATTTATGGTAGATTTAGCCAAATCAAGTTAACAGGAAAAAGCCACTCCCTCCCTCCCATATAACTTGTGATATTCTTAGGGCTGTATTTCCCCCTCTGCCTTCTCTTCTAGAAATGCCAGTTTGCTGTTTTGATACCACATATTTTCCATTTGATGTAGGAAAACTGATCCAGAACCATGAGTCATTAATTTCGGTAGTCTCTGTATATACATGAACTCTAAATATTTTATATATGTGAAATAAAATGCAGATAGATGTGCATGTAAACATTTTTAAAAAAGTTTTGTATTTTTAGTGTACAATGAGATACTATCTCAGCACAATCCTTCCCATTCTCTAAAGCAAGGGGTCTCAATCTTCACACTAGTGAGACCTGGGTCAGATGACTCTTTGTTACAGGGCTGTTCCCTGCAGTACAGGATGTTCACTGGTTCACTGGTACCCTCTACTAGACCTTAGGAGCAACTCCCAACTTGTGACATTCTCAAATATCTCCAGAAAGTACTAAGTATTCCTTGAAGAAACAAAATCACTCTCAGTTGAGTAGATCTGAAGCAAGAACTAAAGGTCACCTGAGGCTGGTGGTTAAGTTCTGAAACATAGAGAGAGAGAGAGAGAGAGAGAGAGAGAGAGAGAGAGAAGCCAGAGCAGCATTCTGTTACATGCAGTATTGGGTATGGAACTGGGAGCCTCAGGCATGGAAGTCCTACACTTTACCTACTGAACTTCCTTTCCCGGCCTCTGGAGGCTGACTGTTTAAGTGACCAGAAGTCTGTATAACATATAGCCTCTAGCCTAGTGGGGGTTGTATTGTTATATGGAAAACTGTGAAATGTTATGCATGTACAAACTATTGTATTTACTGTCAAATGTAAAAAAAAAAATTAAGTTAAAATAAAATTTTTAAAAAATGTAGCCTCTAACAGCCTGGGAGGCGGTGACCTTCCTTGAGTGCTGAATTTAAAAGCTTGTGTTACTGAGTTCAACCCCAGACATCACTCTCTTGTACTCTCTCTCCCTCTTGAAGATGAAAATAAAATTAAAAAAAAAAAAACCCAAAAACCAAACAAGCAAAGAGTTGACCCTCAGCTCCAGGCACCTCAGCAGCAGCATCTATTACAGCTCTTGCTGTTACACAGGTGAAGCCAGCAGAAGGCACTGTTTTCACACAAGCTACCAGTCTTCTGGGTTCTCTTCGGGTTCCTTTAAGCTTTTATTGCTCATAAGTAAGAACATTTCATCCCCAGGGAAATATCTCCTGTTTTTCCTGGGTCTTCATTTGATTAAAAGTTAATAACCTGACCACACAAGGAAGCTGGCACACTCATTTCTGGAGGAACATTTAACAACATAGAACAAAACAAAACAAACAACAACTACAAAACAAACAAACAAACAAAAAAAAACCCCAACTTTATAAACCAAGCAGACTCCTTAACCCAGCAATTCTACGCCTAGAAATTTAACTTGAGGGCATAATTAAGGCTGAAAGCAAATGTTTAACTGTAAGGACAGTCAACAAACTGTTTCCATTTTATAAACAAAAATTTTTTTTTAAAAATGCTGTTTTACAACAGCAACACTGGAAACAAAATTCCATTATCAGGAGTGGGTTAAATACATCACAGAACATTCACTGAATTAGTCCACAGTCATCTACAACACCAGACAGGTCCAGGAGATCACTCAGCCTGTAGGACCCCAGAGACCACAGGTTCAGGTCCTGATTCCACCTTATGCTAGAGTTGAGCAGGTCTCTACTCCTCTCCTTCCTTCCTTTTTCATAATAGATATTTTAAAAAAATAATACAATAAAATAATGGACTACAATGCTTATTGCCATGGGAGCTGAGTCAGTTGTAGGCTGTAGGTACCTCGGATGTGCTGGGCCCTAGAATAAAGGCTTTAATTTTTAAAAAATATTTATTTATTTTCCCTTTTGTTGCCCTTGTTTTTTATTGTTGTTGTAGTTATTATTGTTGTTATCACTAATGTCATCATTGTTAGACAGACAGAGAGAAATGGAGAGAGGAGGGGATGACAGAGAGGGGGAGAGAAAGATAGATACCTGCAGACCTGATTCACCGCCTGTGAAGGGACTCCCCTGCAGGTGGGGAGATGGGAGCTCGAACCAGGATCCTTCCGCCCGTCCTTGTGCTTCACGCGCCACATGAATTTACCCCATTGCACTACCGCCCAACTCCCGAATAAAGGCTTTTATACACAGAAATGCATTTAATCCCCACAACATTCCCTGCTGTGTAGGGACCATTATCACTCCCATTTTCTAGCTAGGAAAACTGCCTTCCATAGTTTGTCCTAGGTCAGAGTGCCAGTGAGTTAGATTCTGATCCAGGATAAGTCTTTGGAGTCCATGCAGTTAAACACTCATGATGCACAGACAAAAGGCATGAAGGGAGATGGGGAGGGCTAGGACATCCCACTAAACCCATTTATCTATATTCTTTTATGGAGGTTAGGGCTTTACAGCACAGCCTTCAAACTTGGTTTCTTGCATCTCACTGTAAAAATGGCACTATGGATTTAGCTCTAGTCCTTATAAAGCTTAGAAGGAGTTAATGTTGGAAAGCTGGTCTCTTGGGACACCCTAGCTCTGTTTCTTCAAAGTGAAATTCTAAGGTTGGCAGAGATCACATCAAAACTCAGTTCCCGTGCTCTATTTCTCTTTTCCAGTTATTTCTTACCAGATTCTTTTCTATAGATAAGTCACTAGCTCCTGCCATTTATCATCCCCAGGAAAGCCCAAGGCTTCCCAGAAACAGCTGAGCTGTGATAGAATATTAAGCAGTTTCTGAACATGCTACATGTGTGTGGCCTCCCCTGTGGCCCTACTGCACAGGAAGCCCTGAAAGAAGAGGAAATAAAAAAGGCAAAGAAAATTTCCAAACAGCAGTGTCTCTGTCCAACTGACATGAGGGCGGGAGATAGACAGATGACACCCTCTGTGGACCTGAGGACCCAACCGTTAGAATTACTGCTGATTTCAGCAGCACACGACTCCTAAAAATAGCTCTACCCATGGATATGCTTAACAAGATCTCAAGCTACCCTGACCCTTGCTAAAACTTAAAAAAATATATCAGCAGGTTTGACAAAGCTTCAGAGGAAACTAGCTTTAGCTACAAAGATAGAGCAGGCATCTGGAAGAGCTCTGATTTGACAGTGAGAATATTTATGGAATCAAATAGCAGGTTGAGACACACTCAGCAAGCCATGAGGATCTGACTTGTTTCTGTCTCCCTGCACCCAGCACTGGTGCTGAATGAGAAAAGCAACATTTACCATTATGAGAGCCAATCTCCAGATTGGCTAGACCTGGAGGTAGGGCTAAGGACTGAGTTTGCTTTTTGTTTAATCCATACATAGATGCACATCTTTTTAAAAAATAAATCTTTATATTTATTGTAACCATAGAAATACTCAGCTCTGGTTTATAGTGGGGCCAGGGCTTGAACCTTAGGCATGAACGTCTTTTGCATAATCACCATGCTATCATCCTGTCTATTTTGTACATTTTTATGGGTACCACACTAAGGAAAATCCAAAGCAGACAGGAGCTTCATACAAGCATAGAATTGGTCTGTATTGGCTCGAGGTCAGACTAGGGAAACCATGGTGGATCAGTTTCCTATTGTTCCTATAATAAATTGCCACAACTAGTGGCTTAAAGTAATGCACATTTATTTCTAAAAGTGCTGGGAGTTATAAATCCAAAATCAGTTTGACTAGACTAAAAATGTCAGGATGGTTGTATTCTTTCTGGAGGTTCCAGGGAAGAATCTTCTTTGCTGTCCCCAGCTTTTTTTTTTTTTTTTTTTACTCCCTTTTGTTGCCCTTGTTGTTTTATTGTTGTAGTTATTACTGATGCCATTGTTGTTGGATAGGACAGAGAGAAATGGAGAGAGGAGGGGAAGACAGAGGGGGAGAGAAAGATAAGACACCTGCAGACCTGCTTCACCACTTGTGAAGTGACTCCCCTGCAGGTGGGGAGCCAGGGCTCGAACCAGGATCCTTAACGCCAGACCTTGCGCTTCGCGCCACCTGCGCTTAACCCGCGGCACGACCGACCAACTCCCTGCTGTCTCCAGCTTTGAGGGAATGTATACATTCCTTGGCTAGTAGCCCCCTCCTCCATCTTCAAAAGTCAGTAGTATAACCCTTACTCTCTTCTTTGACCTCTGCTTCTGTCCACACAACTTTTCTGATCTGATCCTCCTTTTCCATCTTATAACACTTGTGACTGTACTGGGTCCACCTGGACAGTGGAGGATAATCTCCCATCTCAAGATTCTTAGCTAAATCACATCTGCTAATTTCCTTTGCCATTTGAGGTAACATACTCAAAGACTTGTAGGGATGTAGCCATAGACATTGTTGAGGGGGAAACAATTTGGTAGACAAAGAAATGCTCCTCTGGAGAGTACAAAGTGACACTGTGGTTGATTCTCCAGGGAGTTAGTCTGGGGCAACAGTCTCATTCTATGTACTTTGGCAGGGTCTGGTTCTACAATGAGCAAAGATGGAGAAAAGTTTGGCATGGAGTTCTCCAGAGTAAATGTCCCTGGTCTTAAGAAAGCACACCGGAGAAGTCTCTTAGCATACCAACAGGCAGCAGTGTTGCATAGTTTCCACATTCACTGATCTTTATGGTTAATCCTGCCTTAGGATGAAGCTAACCTTGTGACAGAGACAAAAGAAAGAGCTTGAGTTCCCACTAACATCACTGAACTACCAAGTCAACATGCCCAGAGCCTGCTTTCCTTCAGTGAAGGACTCTTTGGCAAGAACATGCATTTCCTTATTTTAAAAGTCACTTTGATTTGGTTCTGTTTCTTGCCAGCTGAAAGAAGAGAAAAAGGAGCACTGGCTTCTCAGGGTTCCTCCCAGCACCAGCAGCCAACCCACTGCTAAAAGAAATGTGAGTGCACAGTTTATTGCTATGGGATACACAGAGATACTTCATGGCAAAAATCTTAATTATTTTCAATGTGGTCAAGTACAAAAACTTTCATCCCTGACAAGCAAAGGTCTATTTATCTAGAGTATATGATGCGCAAGGAGGCAGTTCATGGGGAAAAAAATGTTCTGGAGCTAGACTAGCCAAATGGGAATGTGAGGGTCTAATACTATGTTTTGTTCATGAACACACACAAATGCTTCAGATGTTTATTGAGTATCTTAGCAGTTTCCTAGGGCTGCTATAACAAGGCACCCAGAAATGAGTTTGTGGCAAACAAGCAAGACAGCCTCACAGTTCTCTAGATTTAGAAGCACTACAGCAGGATGCTGGCAGGCCCTAAAATCCACAGGGAGAATCCTCCTCTGCCTGCCTCTCTCGGCTTCAGAGGCTTATGGTCATGCCTTGATTGTTAACTGCATTCACTCCAGTCTCCATCTAGGTCTTCAAATGTGGATTTTCCTTTGTGTGTCCAGTTCAGATGTGACAAATGAAGAGGAATTTTTCTCTCTGCATGTGTCTGTGTCCAAACTGCTCTCTCCTAAAGACACCTGTCATGTTGGATCAGGGCCCACTTAATGACTTCATCTTAACTCAATGACATCTGTAAAGGCCCAATTTGAGAATCAGGTCACATGCACAGATATCAAGGGCTAGGGTTTTAATGTCTCTTTTGGGGAGACACACAATCTACCCCCAGTGCAAATACCTACCACATGGTAAGGATGAAAATATGGTAATGAAAACAATGTCTTAGCCCTCTGAGAGGCTCAGTAACTGGCTGAGGAAGGGACCTAGCAAACAATACAGGAGATGCAGTCTTTGCAGCAACCCACAAACTAGGTTTAATTGCCCCCCCCTTTTACAAAATGGGAAAACTGAAAATCAGGAAGGTTAATTACTGAGTGGAGGGCCACAGGGTTGGAATGTAGTCCAGGTAAGACACAAGACCAGGTCTGGCTGATATTAAATGTTAAATGTCTCTTCCCCACTATAGCATGCTGGGGACTTCCCAACTGAGGACACAGAAGCAGGTGAAAATAAGCAGAATACAAATTGCCTCCTGCTTATTGGGAAGGAAGACAGGAGAGGAATAAAGAAAGGGAGCTGGTGAGCCACATTTTCCACACATAAAGGAAATGAGATGGATGTAGGCACCCATAAAGGGGGGCTACCCTGTCATCTCACTCACTGGCAGGCAGCTTCCACCTCCCCACATGGTGGGGCACTAATGGACAGGCGGTACACTGAGGTCCACAGCATGCATGTGAGGACTGAAATGCTGTTGTGTCAGGCCTGGCTTCTGCTGCAGAAGGGGGGAAGGACTAGAGGAAGAAAAAAAAATCACAAAGTGCTTGGGGTCAAAGCATAGCCTACAATAAGTCACTACATGTCTTTGTGGCCTCTCTGAAGGCTAATGCACTGGGAGACTAGTTATGAATCAGAAAGAATGGGTGTTGGGGGTTGAGGGGGGAGAGAGAATGATTTCTGAAACTGCTATAGGAGAGAGGTTAAAGGGACAGGACTGGTCACCCTGGGAAGGGGCTTAGCCTCAGTTCTGCGGACACCCTGGATCAGCTCCTTCTTTGTAGTGGGGGCTGGGCTATATGTTCTGGGCCTCAAGATGCCAGCAGCACACTGTCAGTAGCAAGGATTATATCTCCTGACATAATCAAATGTCCCCTGGGTGCACAATTGCCTCTGATGGCAAACACCAATGTTGAGGAGGAGTTTGTCCTTCTCCCAGAAGGAGAGGTCAGTGTTCCTGGCATTGAGCCTCGGGAAGCCACAACTAACATCTCAGCTATAACAGCAGAGGCCAAAAACATGCATCAAGGAGCTATGAAAAGCTATTAAACCCAGCTGTATAAGCACAGAAGTAATAGGCAACTCCTGTTCATGTAATGAAGATAATATTCCAGTTGTCATTAAAGATACATTAATTTGAAAACATACCACTGGCATTTCCCACAAAGTCAACAGGCACTAACTCCCCCACAGCTTTTAAAAAACCAGAATTCAGCAAGAGGCAGTTTGCGTTCAAGTCCAAACTATCAGAAATAGCCAAACAACTATGAAAGGGAGAGTTGAGGCCCAAGAGACCCACCATCTGGGTGGCTAAGGGGAGCTCATTCATGGACCAAGAAGGGCATGGACAAAAAAAGGGTCACAGAATTAAGTGACCTCCACTGTAGGCTGCAGTGCTGTATCTCTCCTCCTCCTCTTCCTCTTCCTCTTCCTCCTCCTCCTCTTCCTCCTCCTTCTCCTCTCCTCTCCTCTCCTCTCCTCTCCTCTCCTCTCCTCTCTCTCTCTCTCCCCCTCTCCCTCCCTCCCTCCCTCCCTCCCTCCCTCTCCCCCTGTATCTCTATCTGAATAAAAACACAGTTTAGGAGCAATGGACGAAGCTCCATTTCTGCAAAATGAGGTAAATGTGAACTCAAACCACTCAATGGCTCTTGGATGCATGGTCAGTCTCGAAGTGTCCCTAAAGACCTGTACCACCCAACAGGCCTCTGCCTCTCTCTCTCTCTCTCTCTCTCTCTCTCTCTCCATGCTGCATATAGATATATGAAGTTGTCTACTACACCCATAACTTTAAAATATCCATGGGCTGGCAAAGTATGGTTCCCAGGTACAAAGCTACCAAGCACAACCAGAATGGTGTACAGCACGACTGCAGGTCTGTGGCACATTTTTGTCAAGAATATTTTTCCAAAATATACCTGTTTTTACTATACCAAATCTTATCTGCTGCAGTAACACCCTTCCCATTGATCCAAAAAAATAGAGTCCTGGAGTGGAGGTGGGACCTCCTTACTTCTCGGGTGTCAGAAAAGTCATGACATACTTTCCTATGCAAAAATGCCTCATAACTTTTCTGACAACCCAACAGCTGAATCCTATATTCTCTCTCTTACTTGCCTCATACTTCTGGGTACAGGCACCACCTAAACAGCCTATAAGCCACAGGATTTCATTAGCAGCAGTGGTATTTCTCCATGGCTAATCCGGCGTCTTGGCACAAATTCTTTACCATTTCTCAAATCAGCATGAAGATCAGGAGAGAAAGTAATCGGACTGAAGGGTTAAGCGCTTAGTTCTAATGTCAGCAATATGGGTGCAAAGCCCAGCTTCTCCACTCACCAACTATGTGATCCCAACAAGAGGTCTGACTTCCTCTCACTCAGATGTGGATTACTATGCTCCACAGGTGGGCCCATTGGTGCTTCCTGTCAATTTTATTGCATACATGACACCCCAAATGCATCATCTGCAAGTTACAGTTTGAGTTTCATGTGACACAAGGAAATGTTACCCCAACATTTTATAATCACCTCATCCCTACTTAGTTTGATGGTAATAAAAAAAGCAACCTGCTTCTAACTTATCTTTTGAAGACGTAACACAGTTTTGACCTTCATATCCATATCCCAAAGATGTATGTGTTTGTACCTTACAACAAGTGACAAAGATCTGCAAAGCTTTCTTAGGAGCACATGTCACATACTTTTGCTTATGCCTCCAGCTCTGGTCAAAGAAGTATGTGACCCTGCAGCCTAGTTTACTGGCTGTGAGTCTAAATATTTTATAGAGAAAATAAAGGACACAGCTTACATTAGTGGTGCAATTAAATGGGACCCCGATCTATCAATAATCAGTCAAATCCTTCAGGAAGACAGAAGCTAGAGTAATGTGGATACACTAGCCACCATGTAATAACCCTCACACCTCTCCCTCACCTGATGCTATCCTTCTCCGAGGAGTCAGAAGGCAAATTAATACAACAAAGATTAGCTTCTGTGAAAGCCAGAATTGATCCTTCTTCCCAAACATCTCAGAGGGTCAAAAAAGTAAGATTTAGATGGGCCTGCCTTGGAAGGATCCATTCATACTTTTTAGTGGTTATGTTGGAACAAAGTGATTTCTTTTACCTGCAGGAAGTCAGAGGGATGGCACATAGAGGTTCCTATTCAACCAACTGCAGTAAGTTTCTATTTCTCATTGCCCTACACATCTAATACAGGTATGTAGACCTAGGTTCCTGTCCTCGGTCCTCACTTTCAGTATGGAAACTTCACGAGTGATGGGACAAGGTTGTGGGCACCTCCCCTTCACTCTTCCTCCCTCCTCTCATCTCTGTCTCTCAACCCCTATGAAAGAAAAAAGAATAATGAAATCAGATAGGCCACTGCTCCTGGATAACTAGACTTTTTTTTTTTTTTTGCCACCACGGTTATTGCTAGGGCTCAGTGCCTACGTAACTCCACTGTCCCTGTTGGCAATTTTAAAGTAGAGATTAAGTGGGGTGGGAAAGTAACAGAGAAGGGGAGACACTTGCAGCACTGATCCACCACTCATGAAGCTTCCCTTGGGAGATGAAGACTGAGTGCTTGAATAGGGGTCTTTAAGCATGGCAACCTGTGCACTCTACTGAGTGTGCCAACTCTTGGTCCAGAATAATCCAATATTTTTGTTTGTTTGCTTTAGATAGATATAGAGTAGGAGAGAGAGTGGGAGAGTCAGAGAGTGAAAACAAACCATATTACTGAAGCTTCTTTTAATTCAGTGTGTGTGTGGGGGGTTTAAGTGGGGAGGGGGTCAAGGCTCAAACCTGGGTAACACACTATCCAAATGAGCAGGCTAGCCAATTTTTTATAGGTATTCCAGCACCAGATGTCTTTTCTATTTTTATCCTACTAGCTCCAAAGCTGGTCTCTTCTGAGGAGAGGATGGAAAGGAAAGGTCCTAAGGGAAATTAGTATTTGATAATCATGGTACATTCAGGGCTGTATCTATAATGGCTAGTGGCTCAATGCAGGAAGGAACAGCTTTTCTCAACTCTCCCTATTTGCTGGTGATATGATAGCAGACATAGAAAAACCTAAAGAATCCATCAGGAAGCTTTTGGAAATTATCAGGCAATATAGTAAGGTGTCAGACAACAAAATTAACATTAAAAAGTCAGTGGCAAACACTAAGTAGGAAGAAGTCCAGAAATCAATTTTTTTTTTTACAATAGCAACAAAAACAATAAAGTATCTAGGAATAAACCTAACCAAAGAAGTGAAAGACTTATATACTGAAAATTATGAGCACAGTGGGTTAGGCACACATGGCACAAAGCACAAGGATCAGTGTGAGAATCCTGGTTCGAGCCACCAGCTCCCCACCTGCAGGGGGGTCGCTTCACAAGTAGTGAAGCAGGTCTGCAGGTGTCTATCTTTCTCTCCCCCTCTCTGTCTTCTCCTCTCTCCATTTCTCTCTGTCCTATCCAACAACAACAGCTATAACAATAATAACAATTACAATAAGGGCAACAAAATGAGAAAAATAAGTCTCTGGGAGCAGTGGATTTGTAGTGCTAGCACCGAGCCCCAGAGATAACCCAGGAGGAAAAAAAAAAAGGAAAGATATTTCATGTTCACAGGTTGGAAGAATTAATATAATTAAAATGAATATACTACCCAGATCCATATACAATTTAAAAAAATATTTATTTATAAAAGGAAACATTTACTAAACCATAGGCTAAAAGGGCCATATGCAAATCAATCCCCATCAAGATCCCAACCACATTTTTTAGGAGAATAGAACAAAAGCTACATGTTTATCTGGAACCAGAAAAGACCTAGAATTGCCAAAATACTCTTGAGAAGAACAGAACTGGAGACATCACACACACAGATTTCAAATTGTATTATAGGGCCATTCTTGGCACTGCTTGGCACTGGAACATAAATAGCCACACTGACCAGTGGAATATAATTGAGAACCCAGAAGTAAGCCCCCACACCTAAGGACATATAAACTTTGACAAAGGTGCCCAGACTATTAAATAGGGGAAAGGAGAGTCTCTTCAACAAATGGTGTTGGAAAAAAATGGGTTGAAACATGCAGAAGAATGAAGCTGAACCATATTTCATCAAACACAAAAAGTAAATTCCAAGTCGATCAAGGACTTGGGTTTTAGACCAGAAACTATCAGATACTTAGAGGAAAATATTAGGGGAACACGCTTCTGTCTAAATTTTAAAGACATCTTCAATGAAACAAATCCAATTATAAAGAAGACTAAGGCAAGCATAAACCAATGGGACTACATCAAACTAAAAAGCTTCTGCACAGCAAAGGAAGCCAATACGCAAACAGAGAGACCCCTCACTGAATGGAAGAAGATCTTTACATGCTATACATACATCAGACAAGAGACTAGTAGCCAAAATATATAAAGAGCTTGCCAAACACAACAACAAGAAAACAAATGACCCAAAAAATGGGGAGAGGACAGGCAGAATATTCATCACAGAAGAGATCTAAAAGGCTGATAAACATATGAAAAAATGCTCCAAGTCATTGTCAGAGAAATGCAAATAAAGACAACCATGAGATACCACTTCACTCCTGTGAAAATGTCATACACCAGAAAAAGTAGCAGCAACAAATGTTGGAGAAGTTGTGGGGTCAAAGGAACCCTCCTGCACTGCTTATAGGCATGTAAATTAGTCCAATCTCTTGTGGAGACCTGTCTGGAGAACTCTCAGAAGGCTAGAAATGGACTTGCCCTATGATCCTGCAATTCCTCTCCTGGGGCTATATCCTAAGGAACTCAACACACCCATCCAAAAAGATTTCTATATACCTATGTTCATAGCAACACAATTTGTAATAGCCCAAACCTGGAAGTAATCCAAGTGTCTAACAACAGGTGAGTGGCTGAGCAAGTTGTGGTATACTACTCTGGTATTAGAAATGGTGATTTCATCATTTTCAGCCCATCTTGGACGGAGCTTGAAGAAATCATGCTACGAAATAAGTCAGAAATGGAATGATGAGTATGGGATGATCTCACTCACAGGCAGAAGTTGAAAAACAAGATCAGAAGAGAAGACACTAAGTAGAACTTGAACTGAAAAGAAAACACAAGTCGAACCTGAAATGGAATTAGAGTATTACACCAAAGTAAAAGACTCTGGGGTGGGTGGGTGGGTGGGGAGAATACAGGTACATGAAAAATGATGAATGAAATAGTGGGGGTTGTATTGTTAAATGGGAATCTGGGGAATGTTATGCATGTAAAAAAAAAAAGAAGTAGAAACGCAAAGCAGAAATTGACTGAGTTTGGAGTATGGCACCAAAGTAAGAAAGCATAAGTACACTAGAGTTTGCATCACCAGGTTCCAGGTGTCATCAGGATGCTGGCCAGACTTCCCTGGATTGAAGACCCCAACAATATGTCCTGGAGCTCAGCTTCCCTAGAGACCCACCCTACTAGGGAAAGAGAGAGGCAGACTGGGAGTATGGACCGACCAGTCAACGCCCATGTTCAGCAGGGAAGCAATTACAGAAGCCAGACCTTCTACCTTCTGCAACCCACAATGACCCTGGGTCCATGCTCCCAGAGGGATAGAGAATGGGAAAGCTATCAGGGGAGGGGGTGGGATATGGAGATTGGGCGGTGGGAATTGTGTGGAGTTGTACCCCTCCTACCCTATGGTTTTGTTAATTAATCCTTTCTTAAATTAAAAAAAAAAGTTTCGAGACCTCCTTTGAATCTGGAGTGGTGGCAGTCGTTGACTATGTGGGTCACGGTCTGTCTGTAGCCGCAGGGGCAGTTCGGGTCGTCTCTGGCTCCCCAGCGATGGAACATAGCGGCACACCGACCATGGCCTGTTTGATAGCGATTGAGGAGGGCCCAATCCCAGAAGAAAAAAAAAAAAAAAAAAAAGAACTTGAACTGAAGTTGGTTATTGCACCAAAGTAAAAGACCCTGGTGTGGGTGGGGTGGGGGAGGGTTCAGGTCCTAGAACAGGATGGCAGAGGACCTAGTGGGGGTTCTACTGTTGTGTGGAAAACTGAGAAATGGCATGCATGTACAAACTATTGTATTTACTGTCAAGTGTAAAATATTAATCCCCCAATAAAGAAATAAAGAAAAGAAACAGCCTTTCTCTTTTCATATGTTTTTATTAGTGATTTAATATTGACTTATAAAATTGTAAGGCAATATGGGTATAATTCCATCTAGTTCCCACCACCAGATTTCTGTGTCTCCATCTTCCCCTTCACTGGAAACTGCAGTAGCTCTATCAAGGTCACTGATACAGGCTAATTCTATAATGATCTATCTATATCTATGAATATACATGTAGATATAGATATCTACACACACACATACTTCCTTGTTTTTTCAATGTTCCTGCCTTGACTCAGCTTTCTAAGTTATCCCTATACCTATTAGTACTTCTGAGTGCCTTTCCTTTTTTTTTTTTTTTTTTTTTTTCTTCTCTCCCAGAAATATTGCCTGGCTTCCTCTGGTGATGCTTCAGAACCTGGTGAAATGGGGGTACGGAATCCTCTGGTTTGCTTCCCCTATAATTTACATTTCCTGGAGAATGGACCAAGATTCTTTTTGGGATGCAGAAGGTGGAAGTTCTAGCTTCTGTAATTGCTTCTCTGATGGACATGGGCATCGGCAGGTCAATCCACAACCCCAGCCAGAAACAGCCTTTTTCTTCCCCGTCAATCCCTAGCTTTCAGAGAGTTCAGTCATGATATGTCAGATGTCTTTTCACCTTGACAGCCGGCTGGAAGACTACCTGGTGCCACACTGCAGAAGTTGACTCAGCAGGCATCAGATGCCACTTTGGCTGGGTGAACAGGCATGGCCAGGTCTGCCATCTGTCACCTTGGGGGCTGCCTAGGGACCAGCACTCCACCTGGATAATGGGGCTATACACATGCCAGTGTCAGCCAGCACCTCATTTCTACTGTATTATTGCTAAGTGTCAGGACTCCTCCATTTCACAACTTTAAATCATGGAACATGGATTTTTGAAAGGGGAAAGGAAGTATGTTTCAAAACAGCACCTGTGAGCCTGAATCCTAACAAGCAAGGAGGCAGCTCAATTAATTAACTGATTGATTGATTACCAGAGCACTGCTTAGCTCTGGCTTATGAGAACAGGGGTGGGGAGTGTGAGGACATTGAGCCTAGGACTTTGGAGCTTCAGTCATCAGTCTTTTTGTATAACAATTACGCTGTCTCTCCTGTCCTTAGAAGTTTCTTTCTTTCTTTTTTTTTTTTTAGAGACAGAGAAATTGGCAAGGAAGGGGGAGATAGAGAAAGAGAGAGAGAGAGAGAGGCAGACATCTACAGTACTGCTTCATCTCTTGTGAAGCTTTCTCCCTGGGGTTGGGAACTAGGAGCTTGAACTTGAGTCCTTAGGCACCGTAATGTGTGCACTCAACCAGGTATGATCTCAGCCCAGCCCCAGGCAGGTCAATTCTTATGCTTAGCCAAGTTCAAGAATGACATTCAAGCTCACAGAGATCACAACTGACCCAAGCATTCAGTACAAGAAGTCAGGTCCTAAAGATGATGAGGTAGACCACCATAGCCAGACCAAGGAAAGAACACTTGGGCAGGAAGCTTGTGGGGCACTCCAGACAGGGGCACCAGCTAGATCTCACCTGGAGGTAGGTAAATCTGCTTGAAGCTCTGGAGAATGAACATTTCAGGTGATTTTCAGCTTGAATGAATTAATCTCCCACCCTTCCTGCCTTAAGAGAAGTGATCATTCTATTATGGTAACTGGAGTGTTGGAGAAGAGACAGGCAACAAATAGTGGTACCAAGGTCTAGGATCCAGGCTACCCATGGACTGGTTGGTTCCTGCTCTCATGCAATGACAATAACAATTAAAATTGAAAGCAATGGATTGAGGGTTACCTCACAGCAGGAACATGCCTTAGAAGCTGTTTAGTATTACACCCTGCCTTTAGTTATCATAGATGTTTCTCATACCTGCCAGGCACTGATGTTTCTGCCATTCAGAGAGACACAACTGTGCTCTTTGCTTAAGTGTTTGTGAGGCAGCTGTCTCCCATCAGGGCACCATCACTTTCATTAAAGGTCAAAGAAGGCAATCAGGATATTAAGAATATCATATTATGCTGCTTCTGGCTTTGTCAGCATCTTATTTTTATCCTGGGGCATAGAGAGATGGGTAACTGGAAAAAGGTAGAATTATCAGACAACTTACATTTGTTTATCTATAGGGGGAGCAGTTAGTTCTTGGCATTATGAGTTTCCATACAGACCGCTGACCACATATTTATATTAGCCATATAACTTGGCACCACTCAGGAGAAACACTGATCTTAAATTCCTTGACAGTATCTACATGCCTTATGTCAGTCCTGACACTACCCAAACATTTCTGTATGTGCTATTTAGATAACCTATTTAGATTGTTCTTGCAATAAATACATGATGTGATTTCAAAGACATGAGAATAATCCATAGTATTTTCTGTGCTGGACAGTACCATAAGTCTTGATGGTGTTTCTCAGGACAAAGGTGAAAAACTATGAGAAATCTTCAAAAATAAACTCTCAAAGCTCCCCAACAAAGGAAGCATAAGTTCCCTTTTGCTGTTATGGCAATTTGAATAAACTACTTCCATCTTCAAGAAAGAGAAAAAAACAACACATGGGCATTCCTGTTTAAAAAGAGTTCTTGAACTACTGTATGTGGCTGAGATGTAATGGGCCATCCAGCTGGTGTTTATGGGACAGCTAATACTGTGCATTCAGCAAATAAGAGAGGGTCAGCAATCCATTTGGGGAAGACACAACTGTGCCCACACCCAGGGTGGAAGATATTGCAAACTGTTATCATCTGACAATCTTTCTGGCAATCTTACACTCCCTAGCTCCTCCCACTTCATCACAACTTTTGAAAAAGCAGAGGAAACAAAACCATCCATAGTATTATCACCATCTGGCAGCTTCAAACCAGTAAGCACGCAATTTTGGCATGCATAGTGCTGGCAGCCACAGAAACCAATATTTCTCTTTTCTTTGCTGCTGTTTTAAAAGCAAAGCGAGAATGGTAATATGGAACAAAAAAACACCAACATGCTCAGACTCTGGGAGGGGTAAAAAGGGCATTCCCTCCTTTTCAGTGGCACAGCACCTAGTTAAGAAAGTGCACTGATGATGTCACCAGGGAAATGCTGGCAGGTTCCCCGATATCTGCCAGTATGATGCCCACTGCCATGGTCTGCCTCTGCTGAGCAAGCGCGGAAAAACACTCCTGCTGGAGCCAGCCTGTGCCAGCAAAGCAGATGTGCAAAACCACACACTGTTTCTCAGCTCAACAATGAAAACTGTCAAGCATATAAGATGCACACAGTCACAGATCTGGGCATCATCTCTCAGCAGCCTTCAGGAAAGATCTGCTACATTAAAAGGTAACCTAATGAATTGTGAAGGCAGAACTGGGAGACTAGGGCTTTAGGGAACACCTACCCTACAACCCCCAAAGGGGAAGCCCTCATACAAGACCCCAGAGAGCAAAACACTTGAGGCTCAATCTGGATGGGATAAAAAACAGAGTTCTATCTCACCTATGTTCACTGAAGCACTATACACAAGGCTAGACATGGAAACTGTCCAAGTGCCTACAACAGATAAATGGATAAAGATGTGGTGGGGCTGGGTAGTAGCACAGAGAGTTAAGTGCACATGGCTCGAAGTGCAAGGACTGGTGTAAGGATGCTGGTTTAGCCCCCGACTCCCTACCTAAAGGGGGGTTGCTTCACAACCTTCTTTCTCTCCCCCTGTCTTCCCCTCCCCTCTCAATTTCTCTCTGTCCTATCCACAACAATAGCAATAACAAGGGCAACAAAAATGGGAAAAATGGCCTCCAGGAGCAGTGAATTTGTAGTGCCTGAGCTGAGCCCCAGTAGTAACCCTGGAGGAAAAAAAAAAGATGTGGTATATGCACAAACAGTACAATACTACTTAGTTATAAGAAGACTGAGAGCTTGCCTTTTGTTACAATATGACTGGAACCAGAGGGGATTATGTCAAGAAAAATAAGCCAAAAGGAAGACAAAATACTGAATGACCTAATTCAAACAACAGATATAAAGAAAGGTAGTGGGCAGGGGTAGATAGAATAATGGTTTTTCAGAGACTCATGCCTGAGTCTCTAAAATCCCACTGTAAACCAGAGCTAAGCAGTGCTCTGGTAAGTAAGTAAGAAAAAAAAGAAGGAAGGGAATGAAGCCAAAGAAACGTTGAGAGTCTGATGAAGAAATGAAGTTACCAAAGAGGGAGTGTGTCTGGGGGTGTGGTAGAGGGCAGCAGAGGGCCCAGTAAATAATGAGGGGTGCTGGCACTCTGGTGTGAGCTTGGTGTGGTATCGTAATTTTGAAAAGGTTATGAAATTGTAGCCTATAACAGCTGTTAAAACCAATGTTAAATCAATAAAAAGAAAAAAAGGATAATCTCATAGGACAAAAACAGATGTCTAGATCAGCTAGTGATGCTTATCATAGTAGAGAAGCACAAGTTACATTAACTATGTTGGCCATCAGGTCTCAGATAACTTCAGGAACAACTGCTCAAATTTTAACATGCACCGTATCACCAGTCATTATGCTTCAATGCACTTCTGTTTAGAAAGTCTGCGTGGAGCCAAATACTGCATTTCTAAAAAGCTCCTAGGTGATGCCAACTTGCTATCAGAGCACCTGTCAAACTTTGAGTCAGTGGCTAGGGTATTTAATTCACCAATATACCTTGCCTCAGTGCCCTAAATACTACCCCACCAGAGATCTTGCCAGATGAAATCTGGGTGTACCAGATATTCTGAACTTGAATATGACTGTTTACCCAGTTGAACTCTCCACAGAAACTGGGGTCAGCTACTGGGAAGAACTCCTGCTGAGGAAGCTTCCCACCCCTTGCCAGATGTCCTTTGACCAGTAAGCAGAAATACAACTTTTCATCTAGAGACAAGAGAAAGCTGGGGGTGTGCTGAAAAACATATGAGGGGAAAGTGGCATAGTGGAAATTGAATGCAGGTCACAAAGTGGCCCTTGGTTCCCACTGGCTTCCATCTTCTCTTCCATGCTTAGGAAGAGTTCAGAGGGACTGTATACAGAGAGATGGTCATAAAACAAGAATCCTGTGTGTCTTGCACAAGACTAGCAGCTAAGAGGTTTTCAGTAGCTGCAGTTAAGTATGGCATCATGGGAGAAAGGAGGGAAGGAGAGGCAAGTGTATACATGTACAAACAGGCATTACTGTACTTTTAACAATAGCCAGGGCTTACTGCTTCCAGGTCTGATCCTCCTTTCATTAAATGATAACCTCCTTGTGGATAGTAACAGTGTCTCATCTGAATTCCCAGTGTCTGTCAATAGGCAGGACCGAGAACAAACAAACAAAAACTGAAACAAAAGGGGGCCAGGCGGTGGTGCACTGGGTTAAGTACACAAAGTGCAAGGACCCGTTTGAGCCCCCAACTTCCACCTGTGGGGGGGGGGCTTCATAAGTGGTGAAGCAGGACTGCAGGTGTCTTTCTCTCTCCCTATCTTCCTCTCCCCCTTTCAATTTCTCTCTGTCTTGTCCAATAAAATGGAAAAAAAAAATGGCTGCTAGGTACAGTGGATTTGTAGTGCTGACACTGAGCCCCAGCAAGAACCCTGAAGGAAAACAAAACAAACAAACAAACAAACAAACAACACAGACATTTATAGACTAAGGAAACAAACAAAAAAAGTGCAAAAATTAGATATATTTCATTGCTGAAGAGCAGACACTTAATGCTTGGGCAACAAGCTGAATTTGTGCTCTCAGGAGAGGACAAAGTTTTTTTGTCAGTAGTAGACTCACCCCAGGATCCACCCTGCCTTGAGGTATGAATGCAAAAGAGCCAGATACTCTTAACCCTGGGGCATGTGTTCTGGGAAGCAGTTGTAGTTTGAGGTTAAATACCATACAGAGAAAGAACATTTGAAATGTTAATATAGAAAGAGTATTTAAATCAGTGATTGACTATTCTTTCAGCCAGGATGCTCTCCTGTGTGTTTCCTCCCACTTTACCCATGAGAGAACTGCCTGGAACACAGTCTTCCTCCAATTTACCAAGCCCTGCAGCTCTACACTTCAAGCCCCCTTCTAGAAGGAAAGCTTTGCAAGTGGTAAAGCAGTGCTGCAGGTGTCTCTCTGTTTTTCTCTATCACTCCCTTCCCTCTCAATTTCTACTAGCTGTCTCTATCCAATAAGTAAATAAAGATACTAAAAAATTAAAAAAGAAAGCTCAACATCTCATTCTAACCAAGGAAACAAGAACAGCAATGGCATTTGAATAATGTCAACTTTAAGTGTGTGTGCTTACCTGTCTGTGTTTGGGAGAGCGAGACAGACAAATGTGAGTAAACCTAAGGTCAAAGACACATCACCTGGGAATATTGAGTCACTAAATTAACACTGTGTTGTGTCCAGCCCACAAAAGCATTGGAAGCAGACTAATACAAAAATAAGACTGAATAAAAACTGAGACCCATCAAGTGGAGTAAGTAAACCCATGCCAGTTATTACCCAAACATAAATGCCCTCACAGAATAAGCAAGAAAAGCAGAAAGGTGGGGAAGCCAGACTAAAACAGTGTATTAAATTATCCCCAACAGTAGGGCTGATGCAGCATTGATAGCACCAAGGTCATGTACCAAGGTCTAGGAGGGAAAAGAGACAGATAGTGTCTGGGGGCCTGTAAGTCCAAAGGGGCTAAATTATCATGGACATGGAGACAGCATTCAGAGGGTGAGATAAGAGAGAGGTTGGAAGAAGTCAGGCTTAATATAACTTCAGTAACAACATCAAGTTTAGAGGTAGGACTTCTCAGCAAAATGGGCCTTGAGAGGGTTGTAAAAAGGAGTATGGTCAATTAGTAGAAACAACCCATGTTTATCAATGGAAGAAACGGTACATAGTACATAAAATGTGGTATAGAAAGGCTGGGTGGTGATGCACTTGGTTAAACACATACATTGTTATCTGCAAGGACCCAGGTTCAAGCCCCCAGGTCTCACCTGCAGAAGGAAACTTTGCAAATGGTGAAGTAGTGTTGCAGTTGTCTCTCTCTCCCTATCTCTCCTTTCCTTCTCAATTTCTCTGTCTCTATCATTTAAAACTTTGTTTAGAAGTATTTATATATATTTAATGGTCTTCCATTTTTAACTTTTTATTATTTAATAATGATTAACAAGAATGTAAGATAACAAGGGTACAATAAAGGTGGTATAGCTCTACCATAGAACATTGTTTAAAAAGTAAGAAATCCTGTCACTTGCTACAGCATGGTTGGACCCTGAAGATATTACACTAAATGAACAAAATAAGTCCAAAATGCAAATACTGTATGATTCCACTACTAAGAGGAATCCAGTTCATAGCAACAGAAGTAGAATGGTGCGTAGGGCTTTTGTTTAATGGCTTTTGTTTAATGGTTTCAGTTCTTACAAGAGGAGAAAGTTCTGGAGTTGGCACTACAATAGACTTGACAACAGAGAATTATTTTAAGAAAATCATCAACAAAGTAAATATGGTTTTATCATAACTGTAAAAATAAGTCAGAGGATTTCAACAACCTTATTCCAGCCTTGACTTCCTATTCTGAAGACCATCCCTGATACCAAAGGGTCCACAGTCCATGGTCTCATGCAGGAGTTGGAAACACGAGGAAATAGATGTCCTGCTTGGCAGAGATACAACAAAAGCAACAGAACATGAATGGAAGAAGGGAGAAAAGAATTGAGTGTTCCTCTAAATCCTCCAACTCCCTTTTTGAGTCTGACGAGATTTCTGTTGCTACAAGAAGCCCCTTAACTGACAATATCAAGGAGAGAATTAAGCCCTTCTCAATGCAACCCTTGGGCAATGAGACATTTCGCTGCTAAATCTTGATTGCTTTTCATTTCAAACTTTGAGATCCTTTAGGAGAACAGGGATTAATTAGTAAGCAAGCAGATTAACTAGCAGAAATCCACACCAATGGATTTTCATCTGCCCTGGGTCTACAACAAACCCCACAGTTTTCCCATCAGGATTATGTAAGTAGGAAACACACAGCTGGGAATACTCTCTACTCAGAGTGAGTTTCTTCTTCTACAGCAAAGAGAGGGAAGTTTCTGCTTAATGTTCTTTCCAGGAACTGTTTAGGTCCCCTTGTTCCCACCTGCAATGGGGACATGTCTCATAAATAGTGAGACAGTGCTACATCTGTATTTCTTTCTCTCTTTCACTATCTTTCCTTCTTTATTTCTGCCTATTTGAAATAAGACTTTAAAGAGAGAGGGGAAAAAGGTTACCCAGAATGATGGGAGTTGCCATGCAGGCACTGAGCTCTTGGTGGCAAATATAAAATAGACAGATAAGGAGGAAGTTAGACCTCTAACAGACCCCTCTCTCCACCATCATTGGTCATCTCCCTCAGGAACAACATCATAAACCCTCTTTTGGGCATCTATAAGACCTCGTCTTCAGTGTAGAACAACAGTGGTAGGAATTTCCCCACTCCCTGAAGGGAGGCTGGGTCAACATACTCTGCCACTCAAGGAAGATGGGTTCTTAAATGAGTGTAGCCTATAATGTTCCTAGCTATGACTGTGGGCTGCGAGCTCAGACCTACAGAGATACAGAGGTTACACAGGCTCCAGTGCTGAATATAAATAGACATGGGCCCCAGATCAGATCCATGGGGTTTACAGTTAATGGTATTAATATACTTTTTAAAAATATATTTATTTATTCCCTTTTGTTGCTTTTGTTGTTTTATTGTAGTTATTATTGTTGTTATTGATGTCGTTGTAGTTGGATAGGACAGAGAGAAATGGAGAGAGGAGGGGAAGACAGAGGGGGGGAAAGAAAGACAGACACCTGCAGACCTACTTCACTATCTGTGAAGTGACTCCCCTGCAGGTGGGGAGCCTTACGCCAGTCCTTGTGCTTTGTGCACTCAACCCACTGCACTACCGCCCAACTCCTGGTATTTATATACTTTCCCATATTTGGGAGTTACTTTCTTCCCTGGTCCAACTTTCTAGTCCAATTTCCAACTCTGATACCATCTCCCCATACAATACCTTTAGCTCACCTGCATGTTAGCTGTCCAGCTCACGCAAAAATTAGTAAAGTCATGGGCCCCTTGGAATATAACTAAAATAGACTTACTAGATTTTCCAACATGAAGACCCCAAATCTCATCAGTTATATTCTTACCTTTAGGTTCCTAATTATTTTTTTTAATTTCTTTATTGGGGAATTAATGTTTTACATTCAACAGTAAATACAATAGCTTGTACATGCATAACATTTCCCAGTTTTCTATATAACAATACAGCCCCCACTAGGTCCTCTGTCATCCTTTTTGGACCTGTATTCTCCACCCCACATCCCCCAACCACCCCAGAGTCTTTTACTTTGGTGCAATATGCCAACTCCAGTTCAGGTTCTACTTGTGTTTTCTCTTCTGATCTTGTTTTTCATCTTCTGCTTGAGATTGAGATCATCCCATATTTATCCCTTTGTTTAGGTTCCTGATTATTAAACCATTTGTTCTGCTTTATATCTTAATACTTTTCAGACACCAAGTTGCAGTTGCTACCATGACACCAACCTGATTTCCCTGTGCAG
Source organism: Erinaceus europaeus (assembly GCF_950295315.1). NCBI lineage: Eukaryota > Metazoa > Chordata > Mammalia > Eulipotyphla > Erinaceidae > Erinaceus > Erinaceus europaeus. Next base: position 118,399,371 of record NC_080162.1, read on the forward strand.
ACCAACTCACCAATGTGCCCCAGAACCCCATATCCCCAGAGCCTTACCTCACTAGGGAAAGATAGAAATAGGCTGGGAGTATGGATCTACCAATGCCCATGCCCATGCCCATCAGAGAAGCAATTACAGAAGCCAGACCGCCCATCTTCTGCACTCCATAATGATCCTGGGTCCATGATCCCAGAGGGATAAAGGACAGGGAAACTTCCAGTGGAGGGGATGGGACACAGAACTCTGGTGGTGGGAATTATAAGGAATTGTACCTCTCTTGTCCTACAATCTTGTCGACCATAAGAAGAAAGAGGAGGAGGAGGAGGAGGAGGAGGAGGAGGAGGAGGAAGAGGAGGAGAATGAGAAGAAGAAAGAGGAGGAGGCGGAGGAGGAGGAGGAGGAGAGGAAGGAGGAGAAGATGCAGCATGATGAGGCAGTTTGCCCAGTACATCACTATGAGCAAGAACCCAGCCTGAGTCCCCAGTCACTACATAGGGATGCATTGGATCGACCTTCTCGTGGTGCATCCCGTGAGTACCCATTCATTGGGGAAACTGACGATCCTTCCTAGCCGACTGAATCCACATGGATCCCAGTCACTTTTAAAGCCAGCAACAAGCAGCTCCTGACAGCTTTCAATCTGACGCTGTTGACTGGCTACAGAAGAAGGGCAAACGCTAGAAGAAGAAGAATAGGAACATTCTGTAAAAAAAAAAAAAAAAAAAAAAAGCTTTGCAGATGGTGGGATAGTGCTACTGTGTCTCTCCTTCTGTCTCCCACCCTCTGCTTGGGGGAAGAAAAGCACATGAGCAGTGGAGTCACACAGGCACAAAGCCTCAGAGAAAACCCTAGTGGATAAAAAAAAATTGTGAGACTCCAGAATGGATCAAATGGATCTCAGCTAAATCTGAGATTTACAAAAGAATTTTCTAGAAGTAGAAATCCCATTTTGATTTTGAGAGGTCTCAGAGAAAAGAGGTCAGTCATGGCTAGAGAAATGGGGAAATACAGGGACTCTTTGCAGACTATTATTTACACTAACCCCCTAGGTACTAACAGAAAGCTCATGCACACCCTAATTTAAAGTGTCCCTTGACAAAATTTAGATATACAACATATTTTACAATTGTCAGTCATGACAGCAACTAGGATCTAGACAATGGATGTATTTCCTTTCTTTTAAAAATATCTTAATGGTAAATAGAGAGAAAAATATATAGAGTGAGACTGGAGCACTGTTTAGCTCTGACTCCCAGTGGTGCTGGGAACTGAACTTGGGACTTCAGAGTCTCCAGCATGAAAGACTTCTGCATAACCATTAGGCTATCTCCCCAGCCTAATATATTTCTAATATTTATGACAGCTGTATGTTAAGGAAAAGGATATATAAATGAGTAATCTTAAGAGATGACCTCCAGGGAGTCGGGCGGTAGCGCAGCGGGTTAAGCGCAGGTGGCGCTAAGCACAAGGGCCCGCGGAAGGATCCTGGTTCGAGGCTCCGGCTCCCCAACTGCAGGGGAGTCACTTCACAGGCGGTGAAGCAGGTCTGCAGGTGTCTGTCTTTCTCTCCCCCTCTCTGTCTTCCCCTCCTCTCTCCATTTCTCTCTGACCTATCCAACAACAATGACATCAATAATAACTACAACAATAAAAAAAAAGGGCAACAAAAGGAATAAATAAATAAAATTTAAAAAAATTATTAAAAAAAAAAGAGATGACCTCCAATGGAGATTCAGCTGCACTCTACCCAGTCTATTCTTGAGAGACTGTGCTACACAGTTTTTCTGTTTGGTTTGAAAGTACTCTTTGTAGACAGAATACTAAACATTTCCTATAATGTTATCCTCAGGCAGCCAGTAACACGCCATTGGTCGCACAGCTAGAACACAAGAGAACAAGGCTGTGAGCCTCCAATAAGCATGTCCATTCCACCAGAACATGGGGTCTTCTCTAACTTTGATCCCTCAGTGAAAACTGACGACGGGTCACCACCCGCTATGTGCCAGTTTTTCAACAGCAAATGGACAACTACACAGAACACCCTCTTATGTTTCACAGCATTTCTGGTCTTCATTCAAAGAGAAAGTGACTATTACATTGTTCGGTATTATCACAAAACAGATTTGCAAAGATAGTGTCAATACAGCAGTGTCTGCCTGCCAGCTTTTTTTCTTATTTGATCTGCCATTGACAAAAATGAATCTTTGGACAGCTGGTGCAGCAGGTTTGGTAACCTAATGTTAAAGCCACACCATAACCAGATTAAAGGGTGGCAAAGAAAAGCAAGAGACAGTGGCCATTCCTTTCATTTCAACAGAAGCCCAAGGTCTGAGGTTTCCTGTCTTCCCCAGATCAGCTCTGTAATGACCCTGATCACCAACTGTGCTTCATAGCACAGATGCCTGCTCAGCCTTGGTGAGGGCAAGAAGCCTTTCTCAGATACTGGGACAGGAGATAGGAAAAATGACTTGAGAACATAAGCTAATAATTGTGCTTAGGAACAAAGTAAAGAGGAACAGATGTGATAGTCCTTGGTTTTACAATGGCTTTTGCACACCCTTAAAATCATCTGACAATAAACATATTTATAACATATTAGAGTGTGGGGATGGAAAACCCAGGAATGAAGTGCTTTGCTTAAATGACTCAACAGATGTTTACCAAATTTATGTCCAATTTTCTCGTACACAATTAACTGGAGGTAATCAGTATTTACAGCATGAGGATTTCCCCTGAATTCCCCATAAAGCTGACACTACCTAAAGTTAATAGACAAAAAGGCAGAGCTGAGTGTTCATGGAAAAACAGTATCACAGGGAGTCGGGTGGTAGCATAGCAGGTTAAGCGCACATGGCAGAAAGCACAAGGACCAGCATAAAGATTCCGGTTCGAGCCCCTGGCTCCTCACCTTCAGAGCAGTCGCTTCACAGGCAGTGAAGCAAGTCTGCAGGTGTCTATCTTTCTCTCCCTCCCTCTGTCTTCCCCTCCTCTCTCCATTTCTCTCTGTCCTATCCAACAACGACGACATCAATAACAAAACAATAAAAACAATAAGGGCAACAAAAAGGAAATAAATAAATGAATATTAAAAAAAAGAAAAGAAAAACAGTATCACAAACTGCCAACACATGTGCTACAGATGCTAGGCAGCCTTGGCTACTCCCAAATGCTCTGATCTCTTTGCCACTGTCTCTGGGCCTCTGTACACACTGTCCCCTCTGTGGGGACATTATCCAGACTGTCAGCTTCTATGCACCCTGTTGACCCAGGGTTGAGCACCATTCCTATAGCTCAACTTCCAACAGATGCAGGGTGGGGGGAGGGATCCTCTCTGGTTGAACCAGGCCTTTGACCCCCAGAAAAGCCCTCCCCACCATCCTGTCTTCCTTTCTTTTCTGTTCATCTCCAACTTATAATGTACAACTCTTGCCTATTGCACCATGGATGACACAGGCAGCACACCAAAGATATTTGCTGACAAAAAAGGGAAGGAACAAATCTCTCAGGGAAATGTTGGTACCTTTAAAGACAACAGTAATATAAATGAATTGCATAAAATGCATGGGATCTTTTTAGACTTGTGGGAGAAAAAGGGTATTTGAAATCATTATCTTGCTAGATGTAAGTATCACAGAATTTAGACTTTTGAGATAGGATTATAGGACATGCAGCCCAGTGTCCCTTTAATACAGAATACGTGTCTGCTTTGCACTGAGGCAAACACATAGGTGCAGTTCTGATTATCTGGCAGATAGCTCTCTCTCAAGAGCTATAAGCTACAGTCGTGTTTTTCTACCAGAGAATTACAGTATACAAATTATGTCAGAATTATTTTTCTTATTATTTTTTCTTATTTTTATTTATTTTCCCTTTTGTTGCCCTTGTTTTTTGTTATTATTGTATTAATCTGTAGTTATTATTGTTGTTATTGATATTGTCATTGTTGGATAGGACAGAGAGAAATGGAGAGAGGAGGGGAAGACAGAGAGGGGGAAGAGAAAGACACCTGCAGACTTGCTTCACCACCTGTGAAGCAACTCCTCTGAAGGTGGGGAGCCGGGACTCCAACTGGAATGCTTATGCTGGTCCTCGCACTTAGTGTCATGTGCGTTTAACCCGCTGTGCTACCACCCGACTCGCCGCAGAATTATTTTTTCTTTCCACTTCGTCAACTTCCTCCTTTATCATCTGCAGTCAAACAGAAATTTAGAAATCAGGGTTTCAAATCCAAATCTGGATGTCTTTGTTCTTAGGTAAATGGAATGCAGCAGTCTTCTGCAAGGAAGAGCTCTGCTCCTCCTGTCTACCCAAGGAGGACCTAAGGCTAACTCCCAAGGTTGCCTAGCAAGGTCCTGGCACAGTGATGGCTCAAGATATTTCACAGGTGGGATTTCACCAGCATAAACCCACATGCTTTCATGTTCAGAGCCCTTGACCCCTTAATCTTGAAACTTCCATTAGATGAAATGGCGTAATGTTCTTTTTAGAGGGTGCTCTAAAATGCTAATTAAGTCAACCAATTTACTACTAGAGTAATTAATTAATCATGTCAGGGTCTGACTGCGGTGTGAGGACAGAGATTCTAGGGGCAAGAACAGCAGCAGCAAAAACACCCTAAAAAAGAAAACAACATGAGACTTTTCAGTTTTTTTTTCTTCCTGCATAAACAATTAACCAAAAAAGCAGAACAATAGAATTTTTTTTTTGCCTCCAGGGTTATTGCTGGGGCTCGGTGCCTGCACCACGAATCCACTGCTTCTGGAGGTCATGTTTTTCCCTTTTGTTTCCCTTGTTGTTTATCAGAGTTGTTGTTACTATTATTGTTGTCATTGTTGTTGGATAGGACAGAGAGAAATGGAGAGAGGAGGGGAAGACAGAGAGGGGGAGAGAAAGACAGACACCTGCAGACCTGCCTCACTGCCTGTGAAGCGACTCCCCTACAGGTGGGGAGCCGGGGGCTCGAACCGGGATCCTTACGCCTGTCCCTGCTTTGCGCCACGTGCACTTAACCCACTACGCTACTGCCGGGACCCCTACAATAGAATTTTTAATGTGCCACAGAACTCAAACAGCACAAATGAAACACTAGCTTGAATGACTGGACTGGGAATAGGGCTTCTTACTGGACATGGCTGCTTGGTTCAGAAGCCATCCACACCCACATTCCAGCCTCTTCCTAGTATCCTTCTGGAGAGTCAAGATAGGGAATGAGAAAAAAAAAATTCTGCCTGAAATCTTTCCACCCTTAGATGCAACGTCTAATAATCTTCCTCCCTACATCTCTCTCTTTCTATTCCCCACCCAAACCCACAAGAAGACAATGCCACTACCATAATCACCAAGTCTCTGACCTTTAAATGTTTAATCAGGAATTTATTTTCTAAGAACCAGATAAAAAGGCAGGTGATTAGCTTTCAATGTGAGTAACAATTTCCTGAATGATGACATAATTCAACTAAATAGTTAATGGTCTCGGGTTCTGTTTGAGGCCCACTTTATCGTGGAGTCCCAAGAGCCCTGGCATTGGTTTCATGAATGAAGGAGTAAGTTCCCTTGGACAAGAAAGGCTTACAGAAGGGCCGGCTGACCTAGCCAGAATGGAAGAAGCAGTTCCAGAGACAAGAATGAATCGGTGCCTGCAATCACAATACTGTGGCAATACCTTTGACATCACATAGAAGCACAGGCTATCATCCCATCATTTTCTCCTAGAGAAATCCACGGGTCCTTGAAGAGTCACAAAGGATGCTCAAGGGTTCTTAGTACTGAGCTCTTTGATTTCTTTCAGGTTAGAGACAACTATGGCTGGCTTTACTCCTGAGAAGACCCTCCCAAACTTGGACAGAGGACCAAAGTCAGAAGAAAATAAGGTGAGGATCCAAGAAGCCAAGGTCCTCAGGATCCAAGGCACTTCTATTCCTGTATAAGAATGAGCACAGCTGAACATATTTGCCATTATCAATCCTTCCAGGAGCTGAAGTCATGGGGATTAAAACAAGCATCCAAGTAATGTCTAACCCAGAGAACTGCTTCAACGCAAGAATGCCAATGATAAACGAGTTCCCAAGCCACTCAATTTAGCTGTTGCAGGGTACGGATATCTTATTGAAAATGTTTAACTGTCACTTAATTTATTGTTATCTGTGTGCACACAAATGCTTATCCTTCCTACAAAGACCACAGGGTCTAAGCTGCACGCATTCATAGTCACATATACACATTCAACCTTTCATCTTTCCCCCACATTTTCCAGTAAGATACTGATTACTGGAAAGTATGTTTAGGCTCCTTTCCTTTTGACCATACATAAGTCCAGCATCAAAACTACTTTAGTGCCCTGAACCCTCTCCCAAAACAGCTCATCTTCACAATGAACTTTTGTTTAACAAACTGGCCTCCAATATAATGAAATTTATAAGAAGACATCCACTAATCAATCCATTGGCTTTGGGGAAAAAATGACCTAAAACAGGGAAGCACCTTCTCCTTCTAAAACATGTTGTCATCTAACCTTTCCCTGAGAAGAGGAAAACTGCCTCCTGTCTTGTCAGCTCATCAAAGCTCTCTACCATTGCTTCCTGTGAAATTGTAGTGCTGTTTTAACCTTAAGGAAAGGAGAAGTTTACCTATGGTTCTTATTTATCACACCAGAAGGCAGATTCAAGAAGGCTTGTTATTGTGCAAAGACCTGTAAGGACAAAAGAATAAGAAAGCCCAGACTGGTTTGTATAGACTGGGTCACAAAGTGGAATGCAAAGGTGTTGTGCATCTTATTTAATATTATCTAGAAGAGATTTACATTGGCACTTGTATGCAGGCAGCCAGTATTTTTTAGTAAGGCTAGTCATTATTGGAATATTCTCTTTTTTCTTTTCTTAATTATTATTAGAGATGACAGAAAGAAAGTGAGAGAGGATGGGGAGACAGAGAGAGAGAGAGAAAGAGGGGCAAAGCCAAGATGATGACTTGAAGGCAGCTGCTGGCTTGAGCTCCAACAAGCAGCGGCCTGTGACATAGGATTTGCTGGATAGGGTAGGATACTGGGCTGTCAATAGGAGGGTGAATAAGTGGTCCTAAGTGTGACACCAAGGAGGGGTCCTATAGCTCACTTTTGGGTTAGAAAACGAAGGAAAAAGAAAGGAAATCTTCTGATTATTTCTAAGCTCACCCCTCCCCCCCACCCCAAAACCAGACACTAGGGGCTAGAGAGCTGCTCCTAGCAGGCTTCCCGCTGAGCTACTTTCTTTACCAAGATTCCTGGCTCACCAGGGGTGTCATTCCAATCCTTTTCTTTTTTGGGTTCCTTCTCTCTCTTTTTTTCTCTAAGTGGCTGGAGCTCTATTTGAGCCCTGCCTGGGAAAGACTACCTGGAGGATTTTTTTTTTTTTTTTTTGGGATACTTCTTACAGTTGGCTGTCTTTGCTCAGGCTGCCTGAGCCAATCTGGAGCTGATCAACCTGCAGACTGACTGCTAGGGTTTTTTACTTTATTCAATTTTATTATTACTGTTATATATATGTGTGTGTCCTTTTTAACCCTTCCTTCAGGTTGACCAAAATTAACTGTTACTGTTTTTTCCATTGCTAGGTGACTGGGTGTTCTATCAATTTTGAGAGGAACTTGTTTCACTCTACCTCTTCCCTCCACTCTCCTCTCCTTTTTCCCTCTTCCTAGCTAATACAAACAAAGAAAAAAAAACACCTCCTTCCTTTCACTGCTTTTTTTTTCTTGTTCTTGTCTTCTTTTCTTCTTTCCTCTTCCGTTTGCTTTCTGAATTCACTGATACTCATCTGTGAATTATTTAGGGGAAGAAATCTGACTCAGAGTGGAAGCTCTGTTTATGTCTCTCTTCTCTACTTCCCTTTCTCCTCTTGCTATCTCTAGAATTTTCAGTGGAGAGTAGATTTGCGTAATTGTTTATTTTTTTGCATTCCCTTTATGCCTTTCTATTTCTTTTTCTTTTTTTATTTGGTTGCTGTTTTTTCTTGGACTGGAGGTGTTGTTTGGCTAACTGGTTTTGGTTGAACTGCATCAATCCTTGCTTCAGTTACAATTGTTGTAATTTCTGAGGTTGGTAACTGCATTTGTCATAAAGGTCTTTAGTATAGTGTGGCTTGTACTCAAAACAGAACTGAAGAACAACGGAATAGAAGAATAAAAAACTCATCAACAAAAAAAAAAGGTTAAATCAAGAACAAATAAAACTGCTACTACAACGAATCAAGACAGGAGCCTAGAAGAAACTCCAAATCAGTCAGAAGTAACCATAGATAAGAAAAGTATGCAAGCAATAGTAAACCTAATAGTCATAGAAATAAAGACAACTATGGAGGAAAGGGCTATCAGAATTACAGATGAGACCCTCAAGGAAAATACTAGCTACCTCGAGGTAATAAGAGAACTGAAAGCTGAAATAGCTGAACTAAAAGGTCAATTAGCAGAACAAGCTAATACTATAACAGAACTGAGAAAGAAGCTGAGGGAAGGGAAATCAGGCTAACAGAAGCAGAAAACAGAATTAGTCAGACAGGATGAGCTAGAGAAAACTTAAGGAGGAGGTAAAAGAGCTCAAAAAGAGATTGAGAGACTCTGAAAACAACAATAGAGACATATGGGATAACCTCAAAAGAAGTAACATTTGTATAATTGGCCAGCCAGAGAAAGAAAGAGAGGAAGGGGAAGTAAACATTCTGGAGGAAATAATAAAAGAAAACTTCCCAGTAAACATTCTAGAGGAAATAATAAAAGAAAACTTCCCAGACCTAAACAACAGAAAGGACATTAAGATTCAAGAGGCCCAGAGAGTCCCAAACAGAATCAACCCAGACCTGAAGACACCAAGACACATCATAGTTACAATGAAAAGAAGTAAGGATAAAGAAAGGATCCTAAAGGCTGTAAGAGAAAAACAAAAAGTCACATACAGGAGAAAACCCATTGAGATTATCAGCAGACTTCTCCACTCAAACTCTAAAAGCCAGAAGAGAATAGCAAGATATCTATCAAGCCCTGAATAAGGGTTTCAACCAAGGATAATATATCCTGCTAGATTTTAATTAAAACTAAATGGAGGGATCAAAACCTTCTCAGACAAACAACAGTTAAAGGAGGCAACCATCACCAAGCCTGCTTTGAAAGAGATTCTAAAAGACCTCTTATAAACAAGAGCATCATTATACTACTTGCAATATATCACAGTAAATAAAATGTGTTGAACAATGGCACTAAGATGCATTAAATCCATAATATCAATAAATGTCAAATTGTTGCAGCAATATCAATAAAATACCTAAGAATAAAGCTGACCAAAGAAGTGAAAGACTTGTATACTGAAAACTATGAGTCACTATTCAAGGAAATAGAAAATGATACCAAGAAATGAAAAGACATCCCATGCTCATAGACTGGAAGGATAAATATCATCTAAATGAATATTCTCTAGCTGGGGCTCTAATCGGGGAGTTCTGAGATTCCCAAACAGACATGATGTGCCTAGATCTCAAATAAATCCCTCTCTCCATTGTTACCGGTCATTTCTACCAGGAACAACAAAACAGACCCTCCATGTGGCCCTCCATAGGACCTTGCCCTCAACTTGGACCAACAATGGTAGAGAATGTTCCATTCTCTGAAGTGAGGATGGACAACATACTCTGATACATCTGAGAAAGATGGGTTGATATTGGGGCAGCATGGAATGTTCCAACTCATGACCACAGAATGTGAGGTTGGATCTACAGGGATGCAGAGGTCACACAGGCTCCTAAGCTAATTATGGGCCCCAGATCACATCAAATCAATGGGAGTTTACAGTCAACAATATTTATACCCATTTCCCATATTAGGGAGCTACTCTCATCCCTGATCCAGCTTTCTGGTCCTTTTCCCAGCCATGACATCATCTTCCTATACAATAACTTGGATCCACTGGCATATAAGATTTCAGGCTTGGGGCAAAAAGAAAAAAACAAACTAGTATAGCCACAGGCCCTTTGGAATAGAACTAAAATATGCCTACTAGCTATCTACAGAATGGAGACACCCCCAACTCTTCATCTGCATTCGTCATTCCACCCTTTAGGTCCATGACTGTTTAACAATTTGTTTGGCTTTGTATGTTAACTCTCTTGTCAACCACCAGGTTCCAAATGCTAGCATGATGCCAACCAGACTTCCCTGGACAGACAACCCCACCAATGTGTCCTGGACCTCCGCATCCCCAGACTCCTTCCTCACTAGGGAAAGAGAGACACAGGCTGGGAGTATGGATCGACCTGTCAATGCCCAAGTTCAGCAGGGAAGCAATTACAGAAGCCAGACCTTCCACCTTCTGCATCCCACAATGACTTTAGGTCTATACTCCCAGAGGGTTAAAGAATAGGAAAGCTATCAGTGGAGGGGATGGGATACAGAGTTCTGGTGGTGGGAATTGTACAAAGTTTTACCCCTCTTATCCTATGGTTTTGCCAATGTTTCCTTTTATAAATAAAAAAAAAATTTAAGAAAAGAAAGAGAGTGAAAGACAGACACCTGCACACCTGCTTCACTGCTCATGAAGCATCCCCCGATAGGTGGGTAATAGGGATCTGAGCCCAGGTCCTTGCAGTTGGCAGTGTGTGTGCACTTATCCAGGTGCATAACTGCCTGGGGCTCCCAATTACTGGAATGTTTTCTGCAGGTTATGAAAGAAGAGGTGACCCAGGTAGTTGGGCAGTAGCAAAGCGCAAGGACTGGATTAAGGATCCTGGTTCAAGCCCCCGGCTCCCCACTTGCAGAGGAGTCGCTTCACAGGCGGTGAAGCAGATCTGCATTTGTCTATCTTTTTCTCACCCTCTCTGTCTTCACCTCCTCTCTCCATTTCTCTCTGTCCTATCCACAACGATGACAACAAATATAACTACAAGAAGAAGACAACTAGGGCAACAACAGGGAATAAAGAAATAAACAAATAAATATTAAAAAAATTTTTTTAAAAAGAAGAGGTGACCCAAAGCAGCCTAAAGGAGGTAGTATGATAGAAAAAAAGGGAAAGGGAGGGGTGTGGCAAGAAACCTACAAGGGGCAGTCTCTATCCTGCTTGATAGAACCAATGTGATTGATGAAAGAAGCACAACTTTGAATCCAAGGTAAGTCTGACATTTAAGGCTCAGAAGTCAACTGGGAGTTCCAACAACAGATATTGAAATCAAGAGACAGTTTGGTTTGGCTGAGTCTCAGGTGCAATCAGGAAGACCAAATGTCTCTGAACTGTGCCAGATATGTTGATGTTACTGATGTCTGTTCAGATGAATACAGATGGTTTTGCAGACAGTGATAGTGAAAGAGACTGAAAATTGGCCCAATGAGGCAGGGTTGACCTGGAGCGGAAAGTTTGGGGGCACTGCAATGAATGAGGCCTACACACAAAGCTGTTACTTCCTTTCCACATTAGAAAAGGTAGATATCTGGCAAATGCCTAAAAACTGCCTGACACTCATGATACTTGTTTCATAGATAAATGCTATAAACAACATGCCCACATTTCTGTTATAGATTTCTTAATAGCACAGGATCCCAAATGTGCACAGGTATGTGGATTTCAGACCGAAACATGCAGATTGTCCCCTTTGGAAGTTAACGGTTTTCTGGGCAAGACTTTGGGCTCAGGAGCCAGCAAGAAGAATGGTGAGAAAGTGCTGTGTAAATTGTGTCATCCTTCGTCAGCAGTATCAGACTCATGCCTGGCACTGTTTGCCACTGGTTACGTCACTCTGGAAAGGAATATTCTCAGCCTCAATGTACTCACTTATAAAGTGGGACCTTACTGGCCTTATAAAAATTCTAGTTAAGGAACATTAAGAAATACCACAGAAAAATACATTAGAAAATGCAAAGCCACTAGAACAGGGCTTCTTATCAAGTAGCAAATTGTTGTCTTCTGTGCTGAACCAACGACAATATAATGATTCCCACTTATCCTCCAGTCCAGAGAAATGAGTAGATGGTTGATAACTTAAAGATAACAAAAGCTGAAACTTAGACCAGAATTTTCAGTTCTCTAACACAGGTGGTTTTCATGGCCAAGTTCAGCTGGTACAGACCATCTACTTGCAAGGCAACTAAAGACCCAGCCTGCCTCCCATCCAAGGCCGTGTAGTCTCTCTAGAGAGAAGCCTTGTGAATATGAAGGCACCTTCATATTCACAAGAGTGCAACTTGGAGAACTGCTGTGGAAGTGGCATAAATACTCCTGCTGCAAAGGGAGCTGTGTAGTCTTCTTTAAATAGATCTATACCCTTTTATTTGCTTGTGAACAGATTCCAGGACACAGCTGCAAAATGGGAAGGTTACATGCCTATTTTCTAAATAGGCCCTCCTACATAGCAATTTTTAAAAAATTATCTTTATTTTTTTATTGGAACAGAGGTAGTCAGAAATCGAGAGGGAAAGGGAAGATAGAAAGAGAGATACAGAGACACCTGCACCACTTTTTTTTTTACCATTCGCAAAGCTTTCCCCCTACAGGAGGGGACTAAGGGCTCAAACTCAGATCCTTGTGCACTGTGACATGTGTCTCAACCAAGTTGAGACAGCCCCTGTAGCAATCTTTCCATTCAAGAAATTCAGATGTCATGACTACACTTGTTCAATGTCCCCTTTGTCACCTGGTACCTCCCCATTTTGGCTACAAGGTCAGTGACTTCACCTTAAGCATAGTGAATACCTACTATGTGCAGATGAGTACCATGCAGAAGTCTTATAAAGGCAGAGAGAAGCTGTAATTCAAGTCCAAGCATGACTCTAGGGCCACAGGAAAATCAGGTAGGAGTGCAAAAGGCGACAAGTGCCTGCCCAAGGTGTTGCAAGTTCCACAGGCAATGGGGAGACAAAGCAAGAATCAAAGTAATACCAAAAGAGGCAACACCACCAGCTATGATGCAAAGTACAGAACAAGTCACTAAAAAGAGTAAAGTCTGAAAGTGGGGCACAGGGGGAAGGGTGTTTCCTGTCACTGTCTGCAAGTCCACATGCCAAGGCAACGAGCCACTCCTGATCTTCTTGCTCTTGCATGTTTCCAGTAACTCAGCACCAATTATCTCTTCCAATTAACCACTGCCACAGGATACTAAATCTAATGACACAGGCCAGCATCAGGGTGCTGGTCCAGTCCCAGGCTGGCCCTGATTAACAGAAAGGCTTTGTCTCCTGCTCCCCACTGCTCCCTACAGGGGAACCGGAACCAGTAGGGCACTCTTCCTCCATCTCTCACAAACCTCAGAAGGCAGGAGCTTCCCAACACTATTTGTATGACCTGGAACATGTTAAGCAGCCTAGGGGACATGAGTACTCATTTTTAAAAGTACTTACCTGCAATTAGTGAGAAGGAAACAAAATACACATAAAACACTTAGCTCAAAATTTGGGAGTCCCTCTCCCCCTTCAAAAAAAAATCAGAACTTGCCTCTGTTATGGTCAGCATTAAACCCAAAACACCAGAGCCTCTCACTACTTTTATCATCTTAGAAACCTTAAGAAAAGGCACTCCAGAACCTGTCTGGCAGGTGCAGTGTCCTGCCACTCACCAGTATTTTCTTAAATACAGATTTCCAACAGTCTCAGCACTGAGAGAAAGCTGCTAATCTTTCCTTTACCTAAGAAAAGGAAATGATGGCTAGTGAGGTAGCACACATTTTGGGCAGCTGATATCCCAGGGCTTGGTCCCTGGACCTAAAACACCCCACAGGTGACAGACACTAAAGATGCATGCATGATAGCTGGAGGACAGGGACAGGCCAGCTCTCCCTGATGCTGAATCCAGGCCAGCTGTGACAACTGGGGATCCCTGAGGACACCACTTACCAAAACTCACTACTTTGGCCCAGGAACCACTCCAGGGACATAAAATGCCCTTTATTTTCAGAGTCAATGAACACAACAAACTGATTTCACAACAGATTAGACTTTCCAGACCCTTTGACAGCACAGATCAGTGTTGATTTTTAATGCAATGCTATATTAAGTTTTGATGGTGGTTTTGGAAAAATTTCCCCAAAAGATCTGAGCAAAGGCCACATGGATAGAGTAAGTAGAATTAACATTGAAAAGTAATTTAATTATGTTTTATATACTTCAAGCTGTGACCTAGACTTAATTTTATGAATTTATAAATTAATGAAGGCTACAAACTGTAATGAATTTCTCTAGATAACTTCTTTTGAAAACAGTAAGACAAATAATATACAGGGGGATGGGCAGTGGCGCACCTGGTTGAGCGCATGTTACCATGCACAAGGATCTGGGTTCAAGTCCCCTGTCCCCACATGCAAGAAGGATGCTTCAGAAGTAGTGAAGCAGGCCTGCAGGTGTCTTTCTCTCTTCCCCACTATCTCTCCCACTCTCAATTTCTCTCTGTTTTATCAAATAAAATAGGGGAGAAAAAAAAGGCCACCTAAGTAGTGGATTCCTAGTGCTGGCACTGGGCCTCAGTGGTAGCCCTGGTGGGAATTAAAAAAAAAAAAAAAGAGAAAGAAAATAATATGGGTGAATAATTGTTTTAAATTAGACACATATAGAGCTCCAATCCAGTGTCTACGTATTTTTCTTAATCATCTTTTCAAACCACACTATATAACTATTTATATACACAAAGAAATCTTGATCTGTCACCAAGGATACACCCTTCACCAAAGAGATTATGACAACTGGAAAATATAAGTCACTAGTCTGAATATAAGTTACCAATCTGATTTCTGCAATCAGCTAGTTGGAATAGCAAAATCTTCAAATTTCCTTGATCCAAACCATTTTTCTTCCTTGCTGTTAGCAATAATGAGCAATATATAGTCCATGCCCTTGATGTTCAAGGCATGCTGTCCCTGTATCAGCAGCATCAGCATCAGGAAGCTTGACAGAAATGCAGCATCCTGAATCCCAGTCCAGACCTGCTGAATCAGAAGATTCTTCTCTCTCAATATCATTTTATAAGATCCTAGTGCATCCTACAGGCACCAGAGTTTATGCATTCCTCTATGCTATAACTCAGAGACAGCAAATGTCCTAATAAACTCTAGAAATCAAACAAACAAAAAATCTGGTCTTTTTATATTTAATTTTATTCTTTTGATCAGAGCACTGCTCAACTTTAGATTAAGGTGGTACTGGGGACTGAATGTGACAGCTCCAAGTCTCAGGCATGAAAAGTATGTTGCCTAAATATCTGTGCTCTTTCCTTCCTCCCCCCCCCCCCCGATGATTTTATTTTATAAAGTCATGAACTCTCCTCTGTTTCTTCATTTAATAAAAGGAAACATTATATTCTCTCAGTTTTTCTATGTTAATGCCGAATGTGTTGAATGTGATTTCTAAGTTAATGCCAAATGCAGAGCGTAGAACATATAAGGTACTCAGATCTTATTTACCTTCCCAACAGTGTATCTGTCCTCATTCTTTTGTTACTTCAGTGAATCTCACTTTGGGGTTAAAAAAGAGAGATAAGAGCATTAAAAATGGGAGAAAGTGACAAATGCAAAGAACAAGTCATAAGACATAACTGCTCTAATACATCCAAAATTAAGGGGTAAAGTGAGAGGAAGTATAGAGATGCTGTGGGCTGTAGTTTCCCCTTCAGAGAGCAGAATGACAACATTTGATACTAGAAAGAGTATTGAGGGCCTTGAAGTTTGCTAATTCTTTGCTACAAAGCTCAGCAGTAAAATTATATGCGAACAGAAAATTCTGAAAAGCTTAACAAAACCCAGTCAAATGTTTCAGTACTTCTGTTTCTTTTCAGTCTTGTCCCCTCCACAGAGCACTTGAAAATCCTAATCACAATCAACAGGTCTAACTAGCAGCCTTCAGGTCAGCTCCATCTGCCATGTTAAGTTGCTTGAGACTAAGGGCAGCACCCTTCACAGCACTGTAGTAGCTGGCAGAGAGTGGGTGCTCAGTCACTGCAGCTACACAGATGTCCCAAGCTGTTATTTCTGTTCCAGATGCAACTGTTGTATTTCTAGCTGGACACTATTTTATGGCTCACTGATTTTTTTACTGTAGAAGAATGTGACCATGCTTTCCAGATGGATGCTAAACAAAATAATGAGAAAAGTTACCTTGACTCAATATTCTCAACCAGGTCAAATAAAATGCCCAATTTCATACATACATACATATATACATGCATACATACATACATCAAGTAACAGAACGAGTCATTGAACACTCAGTTTGCTAGCATTAAGAAACACAAAGGCTGGAAGGTCGGTTTCTTTTTGCCAGCTCAGCAGAGTACAAAGTTCAAAGCATTCCAAGTCACAACTACCACCAGATTTCACTTTCTTTCTTTTTTTTTCTATTTATTATTATTATTATTATTAGGTTGTCAGAAATGTCATGCCATATTTTTACATAGAAAAACAGGAAAATGTGTCATGACTTCTCCAACAGCCCATTATTATTATTGTCATCATGACCATCACCACCACTACCACTATTACTATTCTTGGTCATGCTGGGGTCTCACATCTGTGAAATTTCACTGTCCATAGGTTGACTTACCCACTATTTTAAAAAATTTTAGATAGAGACAGAGGTGAGAGACACCACAAAAACTGAAGTTTCACCTACAATCATGGCACCCTCAAATCCAACTCATGGTAAGACATGTTGCCTACCAGGTGAACTATCTTCCCATACCCTTCCTCCTTTTTCAAATTAATTAGCAAGTATCTATATGTCCTTTCTCTTTTATTAAACACGTTTTGAGACTCCTAATGTTAAGAAAATATAGCAAGAGCTATGAACTTGGGAAGCTTACCTCCAAAGATTTTCCCAATAGACAGTCAATGTGACAGGACCATTCTGACAGCTGTGAAAACTGATCTTTGCTCAAGAGTTTTCCCTCCCAGGTCACAGAGCTGTGAACACAGTGCCTATGATCCTTGCTAAGCAAATACATCTGGCAGTCTGCTCAGGATGACCTTGGATCTCACAGATCAAGGGTCTTCAAGTTTATCTGCACAACTCACAGCAGGTACCTAAATACCATCACAGAAGGCACCCTTGGAGTCTGTTTCACATCTCTGCAAGTGGGGCTCAGTTCTGTCCTATCATGACCGTGAACAATGACCATTGAGTCTCTGTAGGGGCACCACCAATTGCCAGCACCTGATACAGGCAGGGAGCTAAGAATAACCAACTCTTTCAGTATTACCATCTTTTGGGGCTTGAAATCACTTAAAATTGAAAAGTATAAACTCAAACTAAGATTTTCCTCTGTTATCTGTGGAAATGGATAAGGAAGGAAAGGTTTGCCAGTCTTTTGTTATGTACCCCATACCTGACATAGTCTGTCACTTTCATATCACAACTTAGTTACTTACCGCACTAATCAGGGATCCCTCAGCCCCGTTCTAGAACCATTTACTAAGAAGCAAATGCACTTATGCAGGTTTTTCTGGACTCTTCTGCTCTCTCAAAGCAGAGTTCTAAGATCGCTAGTTTTTTTTTTTTTTTTTTTTAAAGATTTTATTTATTTATTCATGAAGAGAGAAGGAGAGAGAGAGAGAAAGAACCAGACATTACTCTGGTACATGTGCTGCCAGGGATTGAACTCAGGACCTCATGCTTCAGAGTCTGATGTTTTATCCACCGCGCCACCTCCTGGACCACAGATCGCTAGGTTTTAAAGTGAACTTATGTATACACCTAGTCTCTCCCAAGGATATATAGTCTGTGACAGTAACTAGAAGGAGCGGTAATTAGGGGATAAGAGGGCAAAAGCAAGGGAGGTTTAGAGTGGTGACAAGAACTATATAGAGTGGAGATACTTCAATAGACTGGGGTAAAGAAATCAGCTTGGCACTAGGAAATAAACACCAAACACTTGCAGAGATGCAGGAGGGAGGGGCTTGATAATTTGCATACCCTTGGTCTTGGCCCAGTTGCTCTTTCTTTCTTTTTTTAAAAGTTTTTTATTTATAAAATGGAAACACTGACAAGACCATAGGATAAGAGGGGTACAATTCCACACAATTCCCACCATCGGAACTCCATATCCCCTTCTCTCCCCTGATAGTTTTCCTATTCTTTAACCCTCTGGGAGCATGGACCCAGGGACATTATGGGGTGCATAAGGTGGAAGGCTTCTATAATTGCTTCCCTGCTGAACATGGGCATTGACAGGTTGATCCGTATTCCCAGCCTGTTTCTCTCTTTCCCTAGTGGGGCAGGGATCTGGGAGGTGGGGCTCCACGATACATGGTGGGGCCATCTGCCCTGGGAAATCCAGTTGGCATCATGGTAGCATCTGGAACCTGGTAGCTGAAAAAGAGTTAAGATAGGAAGCAGAGCAAATCGTTGACTAATCATGAACCTAAAGGCTAGAATATTGCAAATGGAGATTTGGGGTCTCCGTTTTCAAAAAAGCTAGTAAGTCTATTTTAGGTATATTCCAGGGGGCCCATTATCCGACTAGTTTTTGCCTGTGTCTGACATCTAATGTTCAGGTGACTTAAGTTATTGTCTAGGGGGATGGTGTCATAGTTGGAAAAAGGACCAGAAAGTTGAATCAGGGAAGAGTAGCTCCCAAATATGGGAAAGGTGTATAAATATTGTTGACTGTAAACCTCATCAATTTGATCTGACCTGGGGCCCATAGTCAGCACAGCAGCCTATGTAAACTCTGCAGCCCTGTAGATTGCTGTTTCATGCTAGGGCCTGCAGGGAACAGGTGGTCATCACCATTGCATTTCACATCCTGACAGCAATGGAATTCCTGCCTCAGGTTTGAGCCTCAAGATTCTTCACCCAAAGCAGCATTCTTCTGATGGGTCATTAAGGAAGGGGTGATTTACCTCCCAGTGGTAAAGCACTGATTTTCAGAGTCATTATTCTGGAGTATGGACTCCATTCATTCACTGTATGCACCAGTTTACTGAACCCAGGTATGAAAAGGTGCCCTGCGCACATTAAACTAAACCAGGCTGAACTTGCCCATGTTTTCTTAGGAAATCTATATGAAACTTAATAAATTAAGGGATGAAACAGGTTTGGGAGTGTAGAAGAAGCTGATTAATAACAGGTGAAAGTAAGGAAGTGCCTTCAAGACTTTACTATACAAAGGAATCACCTGACTGTTTGCTGTGAAGTCTCTTCCTCCTCTTAAAAGTCTATGCTTCTCCACCTGTTTATCAGATGTCAGGCTCTTTGGAATATAACTAAAATGGGACTATTAACTATCTACAAAATGGAGACCCCCCCACCTCCAACTCTTCATATGAACTTTTCCAACTTCTACGTTCATGATTAGCTAACAATTATTTTGGCTCTATATGTTAACATTGTTTTTCAGCTACCAGTTTCCAGATGCTAACATGATACCAACCAGACTTATCTCAGCAGATGAACCCACCAATGTGCCCTGGAGTCCCGCTTCCCCAGAACCCCACCCCCCACTAGGGAAAGAGAGAGACAGGGTGGAAGTATGGGTTGACCTGTCAATGCCCATGTTCATCAGGGAAGCAATTACAAAAGCCAGACCTTCTACCTACTATACTCCATAATGATCCTGAGTCCATACTCCCAGAGGAATAAAGAACAGGAAAGCTACCAGGGGAGGGGATGGGATACATATTTCTGATGGTGGGAATTGTGTGGAGGTGTACCACTCTTATCCTGTTTTTTGTCAATGTCTCCTTTTTATAAATAAAAATTTAAAAAATAATCTATGCTTATTGAACCTTTTCATAACAGAAGACACTGACTTTCTTTATGGCATTTTCCGTTAAGTTCAAGAATGTAGATTTTGATCATTATTCTAATAAAAGTGTCAATCATAACTACTTCACCTTATCCTAGAGATGTAAGGAATTTACAGAGTCAATGATTACAAAGTATTTTGAGTTTGAAAGCTGTTGCCCAATTATGAAGGGTCTATTGAGAACAAGAGGTACCAGGAGGGTACAGTAGTACCGCCTACAAAATATTAGTGGTTACAAGTGTGGCTTGGAAAGGTGGAGGTGGGGCTTGGGTTTTAAAAGCAAGGCACAGAGAGTTCTCTCTGCCAGGACCATCATGTAAGTGGTAACTTTTTTTTCTTTTAATTTCTTTATTGGGGGATTAGTGTTTTACATTCCACATTAAATACAATAGTCTGTACATATAACATTTCCCAGTTTTCCATATAACAATACAACACCCACTAGGTCCTCTGTCATCCTTTTTGGACCTGTATTCTCCCTACCCACCCCAGAGTCTTTTACTTTGGTGCAATATGCCAATTCCAGTTCAGGCTCTACTATTTTTTCTCTTCTGATCTTGTTTTCAACTTGTGCCTGAGAGTGAGATCATCCCATATTCATCCCTCTATTTCTTATTTCACTTAACATGAATTTTTCAAGATCCATCCAAGATCGGCTAAAAACAGTGAAGTCGCCGTTTTTAACAGCTGAGTAGTATTCCATTACGTATATACATACACCAGAACTTGCTCAGCCACTCATCTGTTGTTGGACACCTGGGTTGCTTCCAGGTTTTGGCTATTACAAAGTGTGCTGCTAAGAATATATGTTCGGGTTTCTTAGGATATATCTCTAGGAGAGGAATTGCAGGATCATAGGGTAGGTCCATTTCTAGCCTTCTGAGAGTTCTCCAGACTGTTCTCCACAGAGGCTGGACTAATTGACATTCCCACCAGCAGTGCAGGAGGGTTACTTTGACACCACACCTGTCCAGCATTTGCTGCTGTTACCTTTTCTGACGTATGACATTCTCACAAAGTGAAGTGGTATCTCATTGTTGTCTTTTCTTGGTATGCTTCTAATTCTGCTTCTAAAACCCCTTCTGTTTCATTGGTTTAATTCCCCCTGTTTAACACTGTACTCTATTTACATAACCACTGTTAACTAAGCACCGCCCTGCCTGCAGGGCATTGGTTTAATCCCCACTGATTCACGATGTCTTTTTGCTCCACCCCTCTCGTAGTCACCCTGATTTTCACCAGTCTCTTTTTGCTCCACCCTCTCTACGTCACATCCTGTTTCCACCCTACTTAGCGAGTATATATAAGGACAGGATTGTGATTAGAGATGGCTTAGATTGCACTGCGTTCCACATGAATAAAGACTGAACTGCATACCAGCCATGAGTCCCTGGTCTGTCTCCCGCCCGAGAAGCTAGCTAGTCCAGCAGTCTTTATTTGCATTTCTCTGACAATGAAAGACTTGGAGCATTTTTTCATGCGTTTCTCAGCCTTTTGGATCTCTTCCATGGTGAATATTCTGTCCATGTACTCTCTCCAGTTTTGGATAGGGATATTTGTTTTCTTGTGGTTGAGTTTGGCAAGCTCTTTATATATCTTGGTTATTAAACTCTTGTTTGATGTATGGCATGTAAAGATCTTCTCCCATTATGTGAGGGGTCTCTTGGTTTGGGTACTGGTTTCTTTTGCTGTGAAGAGCTTTTTAATTTGATGTAGTTCCATAGGTTTATGTTTGCCTTAGTCTTCTTTGTAATTGGATTCATTTCATTGAAGATGTCTTTAAAAAAGAGTTCTGCCAATATTTTCCTCTAAGTATCTGATAGTTTGTGGTCTAACAACCAAGTCCTTGATCCACTTGGAATTTACTTTTGTATTTGGTGAAATATAGTGGTTCAGTTTCATTCTTCTGCATGTTTCAACCCATTTTTTCCAACACCATTTGTTGAAGAGACTCTGCTTTCCCCATTTAATAGTCTGGGCACCTTTGTAAAATATTAGATGTCCATAGGTATGGGGGATGACTTCTGGGCTCTCAATTCTATTCCACTGGTCAGTGTGTCTATTCATGTTCCAATACTAAGCTGTTTTGATGACAATGGCCCTATAATACAATTTGAGATCTGAGAATGTGATGCCTCCAGTTCTTTCTTCTCAAGATTGTTTTGGCAATTCTAGGTCTTTTCTGGTTCCAGATAAACATTTGTATCATTTGTTCTATTCTCCTAAAAATGTGGTTGGGATCTTGATGGGGATAGCATTAAATTTGTACATGGCTCTGGGTAGTATATTCATTCTGATGATGTTAATTCTCCCAAGCCATGAACATGGAATATCTTACCACTTCTTTGTGTCTTTTTCTATTTCCTTGAGTAGTGACTCATAATTTTCAGTATACAAGTTTTTCACTTCTTTGGTTAGGTTTATTCTTAGATATTTTATTGTTTTTGTTGCTATAGTAAAAGGAATTGATTTCTGGATTTCAACTTCGTCTTAGTGTTTGCATAGAGGAATGCCACTGACTTCTGAATGTTACTTTTGTAGCCTGACACCTTACTATATTGCCTGATGATTTCCAAAAGCTTCTTGCTAGATTCCTTAGATTTTTCTATGTATACTATCATGTCATCTGCAAATAAGGAGAGTTTGACTTCTTCTCTTCCAATCTGTATCCCTTTAATTCCTTGCTCCTCCTGCCTACTTGCTATGGCAAGAACTTCCAACACTATGTTGAATAGTAATGGTGATAGTGGGCAGCCCTGTCTAGAACCTGATCTGAGGGGAAATGCTTCCAGTTTTTCACCATAGAGTATAATGTTGGCTATAGGTTTGCTATATATAAACTCCACTACCTTGAGGAATTTTCCATCTATTCCCAGTTTTTGTAGTGTTTTGATTATAAAGAGATGTTGTATTTTGTCAAAGGCTTTCTCTGCATCTATTGATAAGACCATGTCGTTTTGGTCTTACTTTTATTGATGAGGTGGATCACATTGATTGATTTACATATATTAAACCAACCTTGCATCCCTGGATAAACCCCACTTGGTCATAATGAACAATCTTTTTAATATACTACTGTACTGAGCTGGCTAGAATTTTGTTCAGTATTTTAGCCTCTTTGTTCATCAGAGATATTGGTCTGCAGTTTTCTTTTTTGGTTGTGTCCCTGTCTGTTTTTGGTATCAAAGTGATGTTGGCTTCATAGAAGCTGGCAGGGAGTATTCCAGTGTCTTCAATTTTCTGGAAGATTTTTAAAAGTAGAAGTATTAGTTCTTCTTTGAAGGTTTTGTAGAATTCATTTGTAAAACCATCTGGTCTAGGACTTTATTTTTGGGAAGGTTCTTGATAACTATTTCAATTTCATTAGCTGTGATCGGCTTGTTCATGTTATCTAGTTCCTCTTTACTTAATTTTAGAAGTTCGCACATATCTAGGAAATCATCCATTTCTTCCAGCTTCTCTAGCTTGGTGGTATATAGTTGTTCATAGAAGCCTTGCATGATATGTTAAATTTCTGTGGTGTCTGTTGTGGTATCTCCTTTTTCATTTATGAACTGATTTATTTGGGCCTTCTCCCTTTTTTGTTTTGTAAGTTTGTTGATTTTTGTTGATTTTGTTCACTCTTTCAAAGAACCAACATTTATTTTTGTTGATCTTTTGTATGGCTTTCTTATTTTCAATGTTATTTACTTCTGCCCTAACTTTAGTGATTTCTGTCCTTCTAGTTGCTTTAGAGTTCCTTTGTTCTTCTTCTTCTATGTCTTTAAGATGTGCAATCAGGCTGTTTATTTGTGCTTTTCTCTTGTGTATGGCTATGAACTTCCCTCTGACATTTGATATCAAAGTTTGAAGATATTTTAGTGCCATTCTTATAGATTTTTAGAGTGTTCTGATATATGGCATATTTATGGTGGTATGACTGTTTATAACAGTCCTTTTAGAACTTCTTTGAGGGCAGACTTGGTGGTAGTTGATTCTTTCAACTGTTGCTTGTCTGAGAAGGTTTTTATGCCTCCTGATTGACAGTCTAGCAGGAAATACTAGTCTTGGTTGAAAGCCTTTCTCATTGAGCACTCAATAGATATCTTGGCATTCTCTTCTGGCCTGTAGTGTTTGTGTGGATAAGTCTGCTGCCAGTCTTAAGGGTTTTCTTCTGTAGGTGAATCTTTTTTTTTTTTTTTTTTGCCTCCAGGGTTATTGCTGGATCTCAATTCCTACACTACTAATCCACTGGTCCTAGAGGCTATTTTTTTCCTTTTGTTGCTCTTGTTGTTTATCATTGTTATTATTATTGTTGTTTCTCTTGTTGGATAGGACAGAGAGAAATGGAGAGAGGAGGGGAAGACAGAGAGGGGGAGAGAAAGACACCTGCAGACCTGCTTCACCGCTTATGAAGTGACCCCCCTGCAGGTGGGGAGCCGGGGGCTCAAACCGGGATGTAGGTGACTCTTTGTTTTTCTCTTGCAGCCTTCAGGATCATTTCTTTATCCTTATTCTTTTCCATTTTAAATTGGATGTGTCTTGGTGCCTTTAAATCTGGGTTAATTCTGTTAGGGACCCTTTGGGCTTCTTGAACCTTTATGTCTTTGATATTGTCTAGATTAGAGAAGTTCTCAGCTAATATGTCCTGAAGAATGCTTTCTTCCCCTGGCAAGTCAATAATGCGTATATTATTTCTTTTAAAGTCATCCCATGGGTCTCTGTTGTTGTTTTCAGTATCTCTTAATCTCTTTTTGAGCTCTCTTACTTCTTTTTTAGTTGTTTCTAATTTGTCCTCGATCTTGCTAATTCTGTCTTTAGCCTCATTGATTCTATTCTTTCTCCCCTCTACTGTTTCTGGAGTTTATCTCTTTTGTTACTCTGTTCTGATACTGTTTTAGCTTATTCAGCTAGTTGTGTTCTTAGCTCAGCTATTTCAGCATTCAACTCTCTAATAATCTTGAGATAATTAGTGTTTTCTTCCAGAGTCTCATTTGTTGTTTCTGCATTTCTGATGACAATTCTTTCAAACTCTTTACTCATTCCTGTTAAGTTTAAAATACCTGAAAAATCATGCTCTCTCCTCAATTCTTTGTTGAAATAATACGTGACAAAGTTGTTAATGCTGGGGAAAAGAATGCTGGCTCCCTTTCCCCCCATAGCAAGTCTTTGTCTTTCTCCAAGGACGATACAGTTCAGAAGGTACACACGTTTGTGAGCAAACCCACTACCCCAACAGGTTCTGATTTAGAATTCAGTAACAGTTGAGGAGGAAGTTCACAGGAAGTCCACATCATCCAAAAATAAAATTGGAATGAAAGAATCCTTTATGAAACAGCAAAGGGGGCCACACTCAGATGTTCTAATCCGAAGTTCCTTCCCTGCAGAGGCCCATGTTCTCTGGGGCTCTTAACTTCAGGCTCTCAAGTACGTATGCAGACACCTGTTCTTCCCATGTTCTTAGAGCACTTCTGCTTTCTTCAGAACTCAAAGAGAGAAACAGGCCACCAAGCTCATTACCACCATTCAGGCATGAAGCTGAAATATCCCCCAAATGCCTCCCTTTTAATAACCTAAGAGTCTTCAGGAAAACATCCAATACAGATGGTTCCCACCAATTCAACCACAACACAGGAGAGAGGGACAAGGACCCTGAGGCTACAAAAAGGTTAGCAGAGTAGAGTGCTTTTCTTCATCATTAGTAATTGCTGCTATCATGTTACAAGCAAACAAATGACAAACATCACTTTGGAAATACAGAAACAGCTCCCAAGAGGCAAAGAATTTTAATTAACTGGGAAACTCAGTTTAAATTCACAAAACAGCTGAACTAGCAAATATGAACTATATATTTTTAACAATAAAAAGACTTCAACTTTTCAAATGCATATGTTGTAATGAACTAGGTTAACACACCATAAAGATTTTTGGTCCATACTCCCAGAGGAATAAAGAATAAGGAAGCTTCCAATGGAGGGAATGGGATATGGAACCCTGGTGGTGAGAACTGTATGGAATTATACCCTTCTTATCCCACAATTTTGTTGATCGCTATTAAATCACTAATAAAAAGAAAAGATTTCAACAGTAAATCACTAATAAAAAGAAAAGATTTCAACAGTATCAAATGGTAGGGACCAAGAGAAGCATAAAAGAAAAAAGCAAAGTCCCTGAGTTTCCAGGACTGGAAGAAGTATGGGTTTTACAGAAAGTGCTGTCTTAAACTACAAGAAGGCAATAGATAATTATTATTACAATCAAGTTATTTGGGAACTTGATTTACTTTGAAAAAAATCCCATGGTTAGGATTTACTGTACCACACTTATCATGATTATGCCATTTAATGCTATTTACAAATAACTATATCTTAGATACTGACAGGACTGGTTGCTTCTGGTCTCCCTGGTCTAAGATTATAGGTGATTTAATATTTCAAAAAAAGTTACTAGAAATGCATTAACAATTTAAGCCCAATGTTAAAATTCAATCAGTCTGCTAATTGAAATCTTAAATGCCCATATTAAAGGAATATATACCTAGATCTAAAATCTATGCATTTAAAAGTTTGAGACATTCTGTTTTCCCCCTCACATTTATTAAATAGTGATTTATAAGACTATAGGATAATAGGAGTGTATTATCAATACCATTCCTGCCATCAAAGGTCTATGTCTCCACCCCCCAACAGAGGTGCTGAAAATCTACCCCCCCCCCGAGTTTTTACTTTGATGCAAAACTCCAAACTCAAGTCAATATCAGCTTTGCATTTCCCTCTATGTTCTTTCTAAACTTTTGTTTATGAGTGGGATCATCAAAGACAAAAAAAAGGGTTGATTTTAACAAGCAGAAGTGCTAGAACAACTGCTTTAATGAAAATGTAAAATCACAACAGAAATGTGCAAACAGGCTTTCCTGAAGTGTTGTAAAAGTCTATACCAGTGCACAGGCAATCTTTCTGACAGTATTAATTTCTTTATATTTCCATGTCATATTAAGGCCTATAATTAAAAAAAAAACCCAGGTACTAGATGATGGCGCACCTGGTTGAGTCCATGTTACAGTGCACAAAGATCCAGGTTCAAACCCCCAAGTCCCCACCTGCAAGGGGATAGCTTTGTAAGTGGTGAAGCAGTGCTGCAGGTGTCTCTCTGTCTCTCTCCCTATCTCCCTCTACCCTCTTGATTTCTGGCTGTCTCTATAAAATAAATAAAGATAATTTTAAAAAATTAAAAAAAAAAACTTGTTGCCTGTATGCTTATACACTTAGGGTCCAGGAAGCCATATCAAATGAGAATTTTCTTAATAAACATCTCACCACAGTAATAGTCATAAGCAGTGACTAAAGTATCCTAGGGATTGACTAGGTAGTGAATAAGGTATTCTAGAGACCGACTAGACAGTAAATAAGGTGTTCTAGAGACAGGCTAACCTAAGGAGTATTACACATTTAGTTGGTATTTAATGAATACCTATGATGCAAAGTGAGCCTTTTACATATTGTTTGCTGAACCCTCCCCCCCACTACAGCACTAGAGAGGACCTATTCATCCCATTTTACAGATGAGTAAACAGAGTGGATCCCCTTAGGCTGCACAGTGGCAGATCAAGTCAGGATAACACCCAGAATTCTAGACACCCCATCACAGTTCTCCTTCACTCACCCTGCTGTTTCCCCCACACCAATCCCAGAGGCTATGGTAAACAGTACAGCTACTTCAGGATCAACAGAAAAGCTAACTTGTCTGATGTTAAGATTATTTGGCTATTTGAAGAAGGCAAAGCAGGAAAGGACTCAGAAATGAAGCCCACACACCTTAAACAACTTCCTTTAACTTAAAAAACAAACGGGAGAATACAGGTCCAAAAAAGATGACAGAGGACCTAGTGGATATTGTGTTGTTATATGGAAAACTGGGAAATGTTATGCAAGTACAAACTATTGCATTTACTGTTGAATGTAAACCATTCAACAGTAATTCCCTAATAAAGAAATAAAAAAAAAAAACAAGCTTACTCAATCTTGCATTTTTCAGTATAGCTCAGCTGTTAGGTGGTCCCCACAAAAACCAAATCTCAGTGTTCTTTCTCTCTCCTTTTTTTCCCCTCCCTTCCCCTCCCCTCTCCCTCTCCCTCTCCCTCTCCCTCTCCCTCTCCCTCTCCCTCTCCCTCTCCCTCTCCCTCTCCCTCTCCCTCTCCCTCTCCCTCTCCCTCTCCCTCCCTCAAGGGTTACTGCTGGGACTTGGTACCAGCACTACAAATCCACTGCTCCTGGTGGCCATTTTTTTTTTCTGTTTAATTAGATAGAACAAAGAGAAACAGAGAGGAGGGGGGACATAAAGAGACAGTTTGGGGGCTCAAACCGGGATCCTTGAGCAGACCCTTGCACTTAATACTACATGCACTTATACAGGTGCAGGGGCACCACTGCCTGGCCCCCTAGTGTTCAATCTCAAACTCTTTCAAGGAGAGTTTCACAGCTTTCAAGAAGCACCAGCCTAGATCTTTCACTTCACACAATTGTTATCACTTGATACATTATTTCATGTAATTACATACTTAGCAAATGCAAGCACAAGGAAGAAAACAATTAGAGAGAGGAAAAACAACATGCCAGATAAGTAAGTAAATGCAAAAGGAACAGACTTGGTAGGGGGCAGAAGGAGGGCAGCCACAATCCCCTCCTCATGATGGACTGGGGATGGAGAGGGTGTCTCTCTGGCCAACAGGCCCACTGAAGGCCCTCTGAGAGACTGTATCAGCTGCAAGCCCAGAGCTGGGATGGCATACTTTGAAGTAGGAAGCCCTGAAGATGGGTAAGAAGGGCAAATGGATGGATTGTCTGTCAGATGGACAGGTAAACAACTGATGTGGTGGTCAAACTTTAAAAACCTTTCAGTTTAGGGGCTAAGCAGTGGTGCAGCTGGTTGAGTTCAAACATTACAGTGCATAAGGAGTGAGGTTCCTACAGGAGGAAGCTTCAAGAGCGCTAAGACAGTGCTGCTGCACGTCTCTCTTCCTCTCCCTCTCTATCTCCTCTTTCAATTTCTCTGTTTCTATTTAAAATAAATAACTTTTTAGTTTAGTGACTTGCTTGGTTCAAACACTCCAGTTAAACCAAGACACCATACACTTTAGTTTTCCCCACCTGGAAATAAATAATTTCTAATTGTACAAATGGGTATTGAGAGAAAGAGTAAGAATAAATAAAATAAAGACAAGCAGAGAGAATTAAGAAAATACTACTCCCACATGTTAAACAAAAGTACTGGTTCTCTCAGAGTAGATAAATCTTTTTTCCCCATTTCTTTCCAATCATAATCTTTGAGAAGAAGGAAGAAAAGAATAGTGTGATTTTTTTTTCAAGGCACAGAAAAATGTACAGACAGCTAAATCCTACCAAGAGATAATTATTTAACTTTTTCCCCCATAAACAGCAAATCTCAAAAAGTTAAGAGGATAGTCATGTGGTTTGGTTTTTAGTACTAGCATTTCAAGAAATGTAGTTAGCTAGAAAGACACTGAAACTGAGATGAAGCAGGTGCTGAAAACATGCTTTCAATAGAGGAAGTGATACGAAGGGAAAACCAGCAGAAATGAAAAGTCCTAAACTCAGCATGTCTTTAATTAAAAAAAAAAAAACAATCACAGTAGATAAAGCTTTCACTACGCTATAGAATATTTTGTTTACAAAGGCTCTAAGAGGAAAAACCTAAACCTTTGGGAGAGGGTGCAGCATGCACCCTGGAAAGGACCACATAGGAAATTCAACTGAGGCCAGAGTCAGTGCACCCTTCTCAAACCATTTAGGCTAACCCCCATGTCTCTTCCAACAACCCATCTTTGATGGCCCAAATAAATTTCAAAATTGTTAGGTCTGCATGTATCTTCTCAGCTAGGAATACATACATTAACCTTACTTTTCTGCTGAACCCTTTAAATACAATATGAAAACTGTCAATGGCCCAGCCCAATGTTTCTCTAAGCCACAGATTCCTCATCTGTGAAAGGGACATATTTCAGACAGCTACTTTGAAAAGGAACATTTGACAAAGAAGAGCAAAAGGTTTTAAAATGCACAAGCATTGTTTGGCTTAGTAATTCCAGTGTAGGACTCTAAACTACTAATTTAAAAAAAGATTTGCAAAAACTTCACTGTGACATATTAGTGCACTGGAACACTAGACGGAATAATATACCCACAGGAAGGAGGTAACAACTAATTAGTTTTATGTTCTTCTGAGTTAATCTTTGTATTGATGGAAATGTTCATTTCAAAATTAGAGTATGGTAATTTCAAAAATTAAAATGTGTAAGGACCCAGGTTTGAGGCCTGGGTCGCTGCACAGGAGTGACTATGTATGTTGGGTGTGGGAAGTACTTCATTAACAGTGGAACTGCACTACAGTATTTTCTCTCTGACTCTCTCCTTCTCTCTCACTCTTTACAAAACACACACACACACACACACACACACACACACACACACACACACACAGAATAGTAGAGTCCTGTAGGCACCAAGCCCTAGCAAAAATCCTGGTGACAATAAATAAATAAATAAATAAATAAAATTGGGGCTGGGTGGTGGCACACCTGGTTGAGCACACACTACAGTGAGCAAGGACCCAGGTTCAAGCCCCTGTTCCCAACCTACAGAGGGAAAGCTTCACAAGTGGTAATGCAGAGCTGCAGGTGTCTCTCTGTCTCTATCCCTCTCTATCACCTCCTTCCCTCTCAATTTCTGGCTGTCTCTACCAAATAAGTAAAGATAATAAAAAAAACTTTAATAAAGAAATAAAATCTATACACCTGGAGATAGGTGTGTGTGTGTGTGTGTGTGTGTGTGTGTGTGTGTGTGTTAGCACACAAGAGAATCTGGGTTTCAACCCTAGCAGCACAATGAAGCATCAAAACACTGGGGGGAAGCTCCATGGATGTCGGAGCAGTGCTGTTGTGTCTTTCCCTACCCCCCCCCATCTCTGAAATAAACTGAAAATATATAAGGTCTCAGTATCACCAAAATTTTTAAAAATTAAAATCTACATACCAAACAGGCTTTACATGCAATATACAAATACATTTTCCATTTTATTTACTTATTTGATAGAGACAAAGAGAAAATGAGAATGGAGGGGGAGATAGAGTGGAAAAGAGACACCTTCAGCCCTGTTTTACTACTTGCGAAGCTTTCCTCCTGCAGGTGGAGACCAGGGGCTTGAACCTGGGTCCCTGCACATTGTAACATAAGTGCTTAACCAGGTGCACCACTGCCTGCCCCTCAAATATATTTTCTATATATTGTGTATTGTTAATATTATTGTACTCCATAGTTACTATAAATATGTGTACATACATAAACACACACGTTTGGAAAACAAAAATCTAACAAAATAACATGTTAGGTATGTCCATATAAGGAAATGAGACAATTTTTATACATTGTAAGAGAATCACTGTTTTTGAAGTTTGTTTTTGAAGTTTTATAGCAAGATTTTCAAAATCAGAAATCATTAAAATACCCGTGAGGTTTGTATGTAGGAGCGATGTACATTAAAGAGATATCCCAGAGCCCATTTCCACAAAACCAACTGGAAGCATTCCTTGAACACACAGAATGAACAAGCGCAATATGATCCCCTAGGGCTCACAGTTTGAGCTACATCTCCTAAGACCTGGGCACAAGCCATTGCTCATTTTCATGTGCTATCATCTGTGTGTGTGTGTTGAGGGGATCTCCCAAACCTCAAGCCACATTTAAATGCATGAGCAGTACATGAGTATGAAACATTTGGTTTCCTTGGCAACTGTGTATCTTCTTTGATGTCAGCTACAGATGAAATAAAGAATCTTGGTTTTCTAAAAGTCTCTGCTATTGACTACAATCTACAATACTATGGCAAAATACTCATTAGTTAAGAAAGAAGTTCTAGTTAACTAATGTGTTTACACCAAATTCATACCACAATAATTTAAAGAACAGAATATCTAATACATTTACTATCTGAGTTCTGAACTTGTCTGATTTTCATACTATCAAATTTTAATTTTAGTATCATCTAAACACAATCTTCATTAAGCCAAAGGCAACTGCATATAAGTCTACAACTTTGCTGGACAGTTGCAATAGGAGACATGTGCTTCTGGTTTCCATCATAGGTCCATTGTCAGCAAGTGTCCACTGTTAACAAGTAAATGTTAAATCAGAACACAGCCCTGCAGAGGTTATAAGAAAGGATTTGACATCTAAAAACTACAACCCCCAAAATAAAACTACAGGAAGAACAGAAAGAAGAAACCAATAGACAATTTCAAACATGGATAAAGAAAAGAGAAATATGTCATGTTTAGTAACTATGAAAGAGCTGGTAACATTTTAAGTTATTTTTCTAAGAAAACGTATGGCTATATAAACTGGATAGTGAGATTTGCCATGCATGGCTCATTCAACCACAAACATTTACTGGGGACTTCCTACTCAGGGAACCCTGGGATTCCCACATAGATATGATGGGCCTAGCCTTCTAACAGATCCCTCTTTTCACCATCACTGGTCATCTCCATCAGGAACAATATCATAAACCCTCTTTTGGGCTTCTACAAGACCTTGCCCTCAATGTGGAACAACAATATAGTAGGATCTGTCCCATTCTCTGAAGGGAGGTTGGGTCAACATACTTTGCCACTCAAAGAAATGTGGTCCTGAAATGAGTGCAACCTAGAATGTTCCTAACTGTGACCATGGATTGTGAACTCAGACTGACAGGGATGCAGACACAGGCTCCTGCGCTAAGTATGAATAGACACAGGCCCTCGATCAAATCAAGGGGGTCTACAGTTAATGGTATTTATATATTTTCACATATTTGGGAGTTACTGTCTTCCCTGATCCAGCTTTCTAGTCCTACTCTCAACTCTGACACCATCTTCCCAGACAATACTTAGCCCACCTGCATGCTAGCTGTTGGGCTCAAGCAAACATTAGTCATGGGCCCCTTGGAATATAACTAAAATAGACTCCCTAGCTTCTTCCAACATGAAGACCCCAAGTCTCATTTGCTGTATTGCTACCTTCAGGTTCCTGATTATTAATTTGTTCTGCTTTATATTTTAATGCTTTTCAGTCACCAAATTACAGATGCTTCCACAATGCCAACCTTACTTCCCTAGGCAGACCTCACCAATGTGCCCTGGAACCCCAACTCCCCAGAGCCCTACACTACTAGGAAAAGATAGAAACAGGTTGGGGGTATGGATCAATCTGCTAACACTCATGTCCAGTGGAGAATTACAGCAATGACTCTCTCTACCTTATACAATCCATAAAGAACTGTATTCCATACTCCCAGTGGGATAAAAAATAGGAAAATTCCAATGGAGGGGATGGGATATGAAGCTCTGGTGGTGCAAATTATAAGGAATTGTACCCCTTTTATCCTACAATCTTGTTGATCATTATTAAATCACTAAAAAGGAAGAAAAGAGAGAAAGAAAGAGAAACAGCTGGGGTGTGTGTGTCTGTATCAACCTGCTAATGTCTATGTCCAGCAGAGAAGCAATTACAGAAGCCTGAAATTCCACATTCTGCACCCCAAAAAGAATTTTGGTCCATACTCCCAGAGGAATAAAGAATAGGGAAGTTTCCTGGAGTAGGGCACCAAAGTGAAAACCCTAGGGTGAGGGTGAGGGTGAGGGTGAGGGTGAGGGTGAGGGTGAGGGTGAGGGTGGATGTTCGGCTTCCCGCGGCAGCCGAGGCAGGGGTGGGGGGAATGGTGTTTATGTACACTCCTATTAATTTGTAGTCATATAAATAACTATTTAATTAATATGAGAGGGGAAAATTGACTGTATGTATCAAACTTTTTAAAAGCACAGACTGAGTCTTTTTAATACATAGGCTGAGTCTTTGATATGTTGACTCTCTTAAAAGCCTAGACCAGGGAGACCAGAAGCAACAGGTGGCACAGCTATATACAAATAATGTCAAAGGACATAAATTATGGTGATGTTGTGTATAATACAGCAAATCCTAACAAAGGGATTTTTCAAAGTTAACCCAATTGCCAAGTAATGTGATTATAGCAATAACTATCTATTGTCTTCTTAACCCTAAGACAGCAGGAACCTCCTGCTTCCTCTATATTTCCCCCAGTCGTGGAACCTCTAGGGTGAAGCTCACTTTCCTGCATGTTTCTCTCAATTCATACCAAATGATAGTGCATCTATCAATCCCAACCTAATCAATGCAATGAGTACCACCTCAGCATGCTTCACTTCAGATTGTGTCCAGAGACATCAGACGTGGAATGTCAACCCTTCACCCTCATTACTCGGGTGAGACCTTTCCTTTCATAGGATTCTCTAATTTCATTCCAGGTAGTTCACTTCCTAACAAAGTCCCAAAACCTAGATATAGACCAGGTCCCATGAGATAGAACATATGTTCACTTGTTCTAAATTAGGGCAAAATATATACCTGAAAGCAAAAGTAGACAATAGTCTACAGTGAGTCAGTATAAAGTTCCTAATGAAATAGTATCTACTTAGACTTAGATACCCTCCTCACCTACTTCCTATTACAGTTCTCTCACTCACTCCAAAGCTAACCTTAGCAAAGCAAGGACTGCAAAAGCTGAATAAAGTCAAAAGACTGGCATACTTTAATGATGACTCTTTAGTCACTATCAGGCCGCCCTATCAGCTGGGGCCCTAGTCAGGAAGTCCTGAGATTCCCAAACAGACATGATGGGCTTAGACCTCAAATAAATCCCTCTCTCCATTGTTACCGGTCATCTCTATCAGGAACAACAAAACAGACCCCTTTGTGGGCACCGCATAGGACCTTGCCCTCAACTTGGATCAACAATGGTAGAGAATGTTCCATCCTCTGAAGGGAGGCTGAACAACATACTATATGCTACACCTGAGGAAGATGGGTCGATATTAGGGCAGCTTAGAATGTTCCTACTCATGACCACAGAATATGAGCTCAGATCTACAGGGATGCTGAGGTCACATAGGCTCCTAAGCTGAATATGGGTCCCACACTACATCAAATCTATGGGGTTTACAGTCAACAATATTTATACCCCCTTTCCCATATTAGGGGGCTACTCTCTTCCCTGATCCAGCTTTCTGTTTCTTTTCCAGCCATGACATCATCTGCCCAGACAATTTTAGGATCCACCTGCATATCAGATTTCAGGCTCAGGGGGGGGGGAAAAAAACTAGTATAGCCGCAGGTCCTTTGGAATATAACTAAAATATGCCTACTAGCTATCTACAAAATGGACGAACCCCCAACTCTTCATCTGCACTATTCTAGCCTTTAAGTTATGATTAGTCAACAATTCATCTGTACTAGTCTAGCCTTTAAGTCATGATTAGTCAACAATTTGTTTGGCTTTGTATGTTAACTCTCTTTTCACCCACCAGGTTCCAGATGATAGCAGGATGCCAATCAGACTTCCCTGGACAGACAACCCCACCAATGTGTCCTGGAGCTCTGCTTCCCCAAAGCCCCACCCTACTAGGGAAAGAGAAGACAGGCTGGGAGTATGGATCGACCTGTCAATGCCTATGTTCTGTGGTGAAGCAATTATAGAAGCCAGATCTTCCACCTTCTGCATCCCACAATGACTTTGGGTCCATACTCCCAGAGGGTTAAAGAATAGGAAAGCTATCAGGGGAGGGGGTTGGGATACGGATATCTGGTGGTGGGATTTGTGTGGAGTTGTACCCCTTTTATCCTATGGTTTTGTCAATGTTTCCTTTTAATAAATAAATAAAATAAATAAAAAAGGAATAGGGAAGTTTCCAGTGGACAGGATGGGACACAAAACTTGTGGTGATAACTGTATAGAATTCTATCCCTGTTATACAATTTTGTAAATCATTTTTAAATCACTAACAAAAGTTTTTTTAAATGAACAAAACAAAAACAAACAACCTCATCCCAAAATGGGGAGGGGATATGGACAGAATCTTCACCTAAGAAGAGATTCAAAAGGCCAACACACACATGAAAAAATACTCCAAGTCACTGATTACCAGAAAAATGTAAATAAAGGCAACAATGACATATCACTTTGTTTTCTTTAATTTTTATTAGTGATTTAATATTGCTTTACAAAATTACAAGATAACAGGGGTGCAACCACCAGAGTTGGAACCTCACTGTTTTGGATCCCTAATCCCTCCATTGTAAGCTACAATAGTTCTCTTAAGGTTGCAGATAATGGTGTTAACTTTTATTTCTACAACTATCTGTCTATATTTATGTATTACTTGCCTTCCCCCTTTTTCTCTTTTACATTCTCTTTCTTTGCAAGTCACACATACACCTATTGCTATATCCAAATCCCTTTCTTTTTCCTCTTCTCTCTCCAGGTCCTTAGAGAGTTGGAGTTCAGAGACCTCTGGTCATTTTTCCTCTATAATTTCTCCCCCACTGGGAGTATGGATCAAAACTGTCCTCAGGGTGAGAGTTCTGGCTTCTGAAATTGCTTCTCCACTGGACATAGGCATTGGTAGGTCAATCCATATCCCCAGCCTGTTTCTGTCTTTCCCTAGTGGAGTAGGGCTCTGTCTGGGGAGGTGAGGTTCCAGGGTACATTGGTGAGGTTGTCTGCCTAGGGGAGTCAGGATGAAATGACATATCACTTTACACTTGTGGGAATGTTGTACATTATAAAGGACAGTAACAACAAATGTTGGAGAGGTTGTGGGTGTAAAGGAATCCTTTTATACTGCTAGTGGGAATGCAAATTGATCCTACCCCTGTGGAAAACAGTCTGTAGCCTTCTCAGAACACTAGAAATGGTTACTTAGACACAGCACATCTGTCCATTCTTCTATTTTCTACAGCTGTCCTTGCTCTACAAGGGTGAGGTGAGTAGTTGGAACAGAGAGGCTATGGTCCTCAAAGCCTAAAATATTTACTCTGTGATCTTTTACAGAACAAAGTTTGCCTCAAATGGTACAAACCATTTAAATCTCTAGGCTATAGGAGGTAGTACAGCCCATACCTAGACAATTCTAGATGTGGAGCAGCAGACAGAGGAGTCAGGAACTTTGAGTGGCAGACTGTGCATCCTTACCAACTTTTATAAAAACAAATAGATTCTGACAGGCCTCAGCTCCTTTGGCCACATAATTAGGACATCAATGGCCATCTCACAGGGTTGTCATAAGGATCAGACATGATGGTACATACACATAACTCTAGAAATTAGCTCTTGTATTCAATGTGCCCTATTAATACTAATGACCCAACTCCCATCTGTCTCTAATCATAGACACTTGAATACAAATCTAGCAATTACTGTAAATCGTAGAGATACTCACCTTCAGTTATTAAGACCCCTATCACTATGAACACGAAAGGATCACTGAGCACAGTATTCTGTAGAATGCAAAGCTCTCTTCTGGACAAGTTATAGAAAGGTAGAGGCTCAGTATTTTATGTTCCTGTGCTTGGGGGGGGGGATGATGTATACTGTTTTTGCATGAAATCTTTCAATATCAATTATAAGGCAGCCTCCTAGGTATGGAAAGCATCCAAAGCTTAACCAACTATAGTCTGACTGCAAATACAGGATGCCTAACTTAATTTAATAGACAGCAAATAAAGCAAATTTCCCCCAGTCAGTCACTGAATCATATCATGGAGCAAGCAGAACTGTGAAGAGGTTATGCTTTAAAGAGAAGTGCATCCATGATCCTTTGGCTTCATACTGCTAGGAAAGCTGACCCCAACCAGAACACACAGCAATGACTAGGAATGATTATCAGGAAATGACCAAATTATGACAGTGTCAGACAGGGTTGGTCACAACTCACCTATTTTCTTTTTTTTTTTTTTTTTTAAAGAAAGACCAACTTCTTTTTTTAATATTTAATTCATTTATTCCCTTTTGTTGTCCTTGTTATTTTATTGTTGTAGTTATTATTGTTGTTGTTATTGATGCAGTTGTTGTTGGCTAGGACAGAGAGAAATGGAGAGAGGAGGTGAAGACAGAGAAGGGGAGAGAAAGACAGACATCTGTAGACGTGCTTCACCAATGGTGAAGCGACTCCTCTGCAGGTGGGGAGCAGGGGGTTTGAACTGAGATCCTTATGCCAGTCCTTGTGCTTTGTGCCATGTGCCCTTAGTGCCATGTGCCCTTAACCTGCTGTGCTACCACCTGACTCTCTCTTTTCTATTTCTTTACCAGAACATTGCTCTGCTCTGGCTTACAGCAGTGCTGGGGGCTGAATTTGGGATCTTTAGTGCCTCAGGCATGAGGATCTTTTTTACATAATGGCTATGTCATCTCCTCAGCTTGCTCAATCCTTTTCTATCCTCTCATTTCCAATACAGGGTCTCTCACATTTGCAGCTGAAGTCAATTCATCTGTGAAATGGAAGTAGTGGTAGCCTACTGCACAGGGTTGGGGGGCTTGCAGGAGTTAATACACATGAAGTGCTTAGCACGATGCATGCATTCATTAAAAGTTGGCTCGTAGTATCTGCTGAATCAAATCTAACTGGCTTACGCCAAATCTTTGGACCACTTTTTTTTTTTGTCTTCTCAGCCCCAAACACGCATAATAAAGGCCACCCCCTAGAATGTTAGTGCTAAAGCACTAGGCAACAAGAGTCTTTTTCCAGAGGACATCAGGCTGAAGCTGATAACATGCCACAAGTAAGCTGATAGCACCAGTCAGGCATGTGTGGAAGTCTACAGTGAGAACCTGAACATGACAGGTCCACTTAAAGAGCCTTTTTTTTTTTTTTTTTTAACACACACTAATCCTGCTCACATAAATTATACCATAAATTATACTGAACTGTTCAGCCTGTCTCTAGCTACCAAACATGGTCCCTTCCTATGGTCATTTTTTTTTTTGCCACCCAATGACCACAATTAGCACTTGTTACATTAAGAAAGTTTGTCTGGAGTTCTGCCCTTTAAGTAAAAGCTGCTGGTGACAATTCCTGACTGTAGAAGAGCCCTACCCTGAAACCACAGACCAGATAAAGAACACTGTAAAAACCTGCCCAAGAAAACAGTTATTTCAGTCATTCTGGGAGAAGTTTCTCTAGAGGTCACACAGTCTCAGCTGACACCCAGGAACTGTGTGTGTGTGTGTGGGGGGGGGGGTATTGCTCAGGAAGACTGCTAAATCTTCCAAGGAGCTTAGTGACAGCAAAGTGCAGAGTCTGGGTCACCCTGATCCTTGGATTAGGGGGTCTGGTGACTTACTGCCTACTGCTAGACTTCATCCCTTCCTGTCTCAAGTGCTACTCACTACGGAGAGTATTTCTGGGGCTCTCTTCCAGACCCCCTTCTCCTGCAGGGCAGGGCTGGGTCAGTCATCCTTTGTCAGAGAGTCTGGTTCAGTTTGTTTTACTGATACTTTTTCTTAAATGGAGTTTTACTCTCCAACTTCAAATAGTTCATCAGTCAGCTGCCCTCCAAGCCTTTCTAGTCCCACTAATTTCAGTCAAACCAAGGAGTCCTTCTCTTCACAGTGCAGTCCAATCACAAACTCTTTAGTGTGTGCATCAGACCTAGAGAACACCTATTCCAGCTTCCTACACAGAACACGGATTTCCTCTATGACTTAGCAATGTCCAAGAGAAACACAATGTCAGCCACGTGTATCATCATGTTTATTTCTACAAGACACATTAATATAAAAAGAAATAAGAAAATTAATTTTAATAATACATCTAACCTAATATACCCCAAAATACTGTCACTTCAATATAAAGTAATATATGCTATCAATGAACTATTTTCAATACTAGGTCTTGAAATCCAAAGTATGTAGGTGTATATTTCAATTCAGATGAGGCACATTTTCAAAAGTCATGCATGGCGGGTGGCTACAGTGTGGGACAGGGCAATTCTGTACAATCTTTCATCAGAATTCCTACAAAGCAGGGCATGCTTTCCTTCAAGTAACATACAGGAAAATTAAAGCTTCTACCTAGCATAAAGACAGCACATTAGTATGGCTGTTTAGTGAAGGCTACCATGGCTGAGAAACACAGGGAACATGCAAGATATCTACTAATTCCCTTTTAATTCATTAGACCAGGGAAAGGCTATAAAGATTGCATAATTTAACAGATGAGGAGACTGAGACCCAGAAAAATGCATGTGAATTTTCTGAAGTCATACAGATAAGGAACAAAGGAAACTTAAAATTAAGAATTTCAGTAAAGAGTTTTTCAAATACTCCTCCCCATACTCCTATCTGGTCACAGCCATATTCTACTAACGCATAATGTGAGATTAAGATACTTTTAGAAAACAACACATCTTGTGCTTCCTCCAAATAAATTTCCAATTTCTGAGGTCTAAGAAATTCACTCTAAAGGCTCCTGCCAACTTTAACTGACATGTGAGGAAGAAAACCAAGAAACAAAAAGGAAAAATGTAATCACAAGTACACCAAAAAAATGTCTTCTAATAAAGAAGAATGTACAAAATCTTCAGTATGTCTATTCTTGGGTCTCTGTGGCTTATGCACCTTCT
The DNA here is from genome assembly GCF_950295315.1 of Erinaceus europaeus. Lineage (NCBI taxonomy): Eukaryota > Metazoa > Chordata > Mammalia > Eulipotyphla > Erinaceidae > Erinaceus > Erinaceus europaeus. Next base: position 118,439,601 of record NC_080162.1, read on the forward strand.
TCCACTTTCAATGGGCGGGTGTAAGACAATGAGTCCTTGTTTCTTACAGAAACAGGTGATAATTATAGAATTTGTAGAAACTGACTGGCATAAGGATCCCAGTTCGAGCCCCTGGTTCCCCACCTGCAGGGGAGATCACTTCACAAGTGGTGAAGCAGGTCTGCAGGTGTTTATCTTTCTCTCCCCCTCTCTGTCTTCCTCTCCTCTCTCTCCATTTCTCTGTCCTATCCAATAATGATGACATCAATAACAACAATAATAACTCCAACAACAATAAAACAAGGGCAACAAAAGGGAAAAACAAAAACAAACAAAAAAGAAAGGCATCAATTCAAAGCTATGTCTAAGTGCAATGCACATAGCTTTAACTACTGTATCACAACAAAATGATTGGCTACTAACTTTCCATATGCTGTGTTGTCTACAAGTTTTTATTCATTATAACTATGTTGGTAGAATATCAGAAAAAAGGATATATGTACTAGCTTTACACACACACACACACACACACACACACACACACACACACACACACACACACACACACACACACACCAGGCCTTCAGGTTTACTCTGCATAAAAATACCCCTCAGGAAAAAAACATAGTCCTAAGAGATACAGTATATGGCCTTCTTTGAGGCTGTGGGGAAGGTCTACTGTCAACAGAACCATCAAATACTTTGGCCTTCACTAAATTCACTGGTCCTCTGAATCAGCTGCAAAGTGTAGCTGGGAGAAATAGCTCAACTGCCAGTGCACTGGACTGGCACACCCGAGGCTCCTGGTTTGAACCCTGATGCAGCACATACCAGAATGGTGCTCTGGTTACTTTCTTTCCCTGTCTCATGTGAAACTCTCTTACATATTGATAATAAGTAAAATAAATATTAAATGAAGACAGAATGCTGGAAACTTACTGATTTATCAGGAGGCACTGAATGCTTTGGTTACAGGAAACAGACCTCTTTCCCACCACAGACTCTCGGGTTGTGTAGCCAGGCCCCAGGTTATTTACATTCTGGAACTCCTACTGCTGGGAGGATGCTTCCAGAAATCTCTAACTGCTACCCCACCTGAGGGTAATGAGGTACATCATCTACACTAAGCTGCCAGTTAATAGGGGAGCCTCAGGTTAAGGGAAAGAGGGCGGGCTCAAGTCTTTCTATGGATGGCTGCCAATAAAATCCTGATGATGAGAGTCTGTCAGTGAAATATTAACTTATGTTTAAATACTTGACCCTCTTCTCCAATCCAGTCTTCAATTAAAAAAAAAATGCACAGGAAAAAATTCAGTGTTTTCAGAAGCAAAGCAGAAGAAAATGTTCCTGTCATCTCATGATCTCTCTTACTTTTCACAGTAGTAATCATGTGAGTGGATGTTAGACTCATTAATGAACCATAGAGCAGGAAAAGTTCTGAAGTTCTGCTTTCCCCACAGGTCAGGAGAAATGGCAAGTCAAAATCTTGGCAAGTTTTAAGGAAAATGTGGGTTTTATAGACTAAGAACATTTAAAGGCTCATGCTGAACCTGATACCAAGAATACTAGTCCTGGCCTAGTTCAGTCATTGCTAGTAAGATGATTTTTTCTTTTCCCTTTCTTTCTTTCTTTCTTTATTTCTTTTTCTCCTTCTCCTTCTTCTTTTTAACCTTTTTAGGGTTATTGCTGGGGCTTGGTGTTGGCACTACCACTACCACTGCTCCTGGTAGCCATTTTCTTTTCTTATTGCATAGGACAGAGAGAAAATGAGAGAGTAGGAGGAAATAGAGAGGGAGAGAGAAAGAGAGAGATACCTGAAGACCTGCTTTCCTAATTGTGAAGCGACCCCCCTGCAGGTAAGGAGCCAGGGGCTTGAACTGGGATCCTTGTGCTTAGTACTTTATATCCAGTGTGCCACCATCTGGCTCCCTCTAGGATGCTCTCATGTGGTGCTAGGACTTGCATCCAGATCCTTGAGCACAGGAAAGCATGCACTCTACTAGGTGAGCTGTCTCCTTGATCTAGATTTTTTTATTTTCTCCCTCCAGGGTTATCACTGAGGCTAGGTGCCAGCACTACAAATACACTGCTTCTGGAGGCCAAAGTCTCTGCCAATCCTTCACTGACCTGAGTTGTTAAGAAAAACAATAACTAAGTGCACATGGCACAAAGCACACGGACTGGCATAAGGATCTCGGCTGGAGCTCCAGCTCCCCTCCTGCAGGGAGGTCGCTTCACAATTAGTAAAGCAGGTCTGCAGGTGTCTAGCTTTCTCTCCCTCTCTGTCTTCCCGTCCTCTCTCGATTTCTCTCTGTCCTATCCAACAACAATGACAGCAATAACAACAACAACAATAACAGTGACAATGATAAACAACAAGGGCCACAAAAGGGAAAAAATGGCCTCCAAGGAGTAGTGGAGTCATAGTGCAGGCACTGAGCCCCATCAATAACCCTGGAGGCACAAAAAAAAAAAAAAAGGATCTCCTGCCTGGTTTAGAAAAGAACAATTTGAGGCTCCAATACCTTTAATACTAACGTGCTGGTCAACACTACTGAGCTACTGAGTTAGAAAACAACAAGGTGTTGGGCTCCAATTTCCTGATGCCCAAAACTTGTAACAATTTAATAATGATGCTTCAATATCAATTTGGCACTCTGTCCCCTTAATCATAAAACCACTTCCAAAATGAAACACTATTTCATTTCCCTCTTCTGCCTTGTATTCTGTGTGCTACAAAGTGCTTATGAGCAAAGTAGGAAGATTGCGCCCACTCCATGTCTCTAACTGCTGGCAGGGTCAGTCCTAGGCTGAGGCACCTGCTAGAAGGGCTTGTGTAGAGCCCTGTCTGGTACAAAAACCATGTTCATTGATCCTGTCTAATGGAACTTTTGTTTCCAAAGTCATTTCTAATGGTTCTAAAAGGCAACAATACATTTTAATTCTGCAGCAGTCAAGTGGACCAAGCATGGCACTCACTGCTAGGCACATGGGGCTTTTGACATCCCCCTCACTCGGTCTGGAGGTCCATGGGCATCTTAATCCACCCCTGAGACTCACATTTTAGAGAAAAAAGCATCAGCATGACCTACTTTTACCAAATAGCAGGAAAGTTGTCTTTTAATGAAGTGAAATAATTAAACCAAAACACATGGAGTATACCACTATAGTACCTGGCCCACACCTGCTTCCTGTCCCTAAGTGCAGGAATGTGAGGAACAACAGCTGGGTCACTCCCACCTGGTTGGGGTGTTCCTCACAGACCCTGAATCACAGTTTCTCAGGGATACTGCCATCTGGACTAAATCCATTAACAAAAGGACAGTGGCTCATCTTCAAGTTAGTAGCATCTAGCTATATAGCTGGCACCCAAATGCCTGTTTGGTGGAAGGAAGGGAAGGAGGGAGGGAGTCCGGACATAATTCTAGAAATGAAATATTAAGAAAAAACAAACCTATGTAAAGTATGATGAAGATTTAGAAGGAGTATATACTTAATTTCTTAAATATTTTGTTGATATATTTATTTATTTTGAACTGAGATATAAGTTGAGAGGGAAGGGGGAGGTAGAGGTGGAGAAAGGAAGGGGAAGAGAGGGGGAGAGAGAGACCTGTAACACTGCTTCACCACTTGTGATCTTCCTCCTTCCAAGTGGGGACTGAGGGCTTGAACCCTGGTCCTTGTACACTGTAATGCGTGCACTCAACCCCATGTGCTATGGCCAGGCCCTAGGAATGAATATTTATAAGAAGATCATTAAATCAACTTTAGGATGTGAGAACCTTCCTGAACATGGAAAATGTGAATCTCAAAACAATGAAGCAGATACATACATCATTGTAAGGGATAATCCCTCCTCCTGACACTGTCTCTTACTGTTATAACCAGACCTTGTGATCCATTTCCCATGGAACTTGAATAAAAAAGCCACAGAGCGTTAGAAACACTTTCTACTTTCACATTCTCAAAGGCACCAACCCCCATCCCACCAAAACGGTGGCAGCAGGATGACTATTCTAAGTAGATGGATCCCAAAACTACATATCTGTTCCAATGACACCCTTGGACATGATGACCATCCACATATGTATATTTCAGAAAAGTTAGAAAAACTTTATCTGACTTTGGGCTTTGTTGTGGGGCATGGATACGCACACAGCAGCCTGGAATAAGGTGTTCTCCTGCTCCCTCTCGCTCCCATTTGATATTTGGAAAAGGGCTGTATCACAGAAACACAAGCTTCAGAAAAAGAGCAGCATTTTAACCAAAGGCAAGTGAACTGGGGGAGAAGAGGCACAGAACCAATAGCACCAGTTTATAATTAGAAGGTATATTTTGGTATTTAGAAAGAATCCACACCCGCCCTCAAACCGGAGGGGGTGGGTGTAAGGAGGAAAGATCAAGGCAGTAAATCAGGTTCACCCCTCCCCAACTCCCCCACAGCATAGATCACTAACACTCTTCCCTACAGAAAAAGTAACATCCTGAGTTATAGTTTAATCCTCCTCCCACTTGCTGGGGATACCATACCTCCCACCATACACCAAAAATGAGGTTCTGACTTAGTGAAGGAACCCAAATTGTCACAATATTTCTACTGAAGCATGCTCCAGGAGCATATGATACATCTGTTCTGAACACTATGCAGCTTTGTGCTAATTTGGATTGGGGAGTCCCCCAATTCTACTATTCCTCTTTTCTCCTGGGTCCTCCTGTTGTGGTTCTCCCCTTGTGGCTGGGCTTGTTTGAGCGTCCTCCTCACCTGGGTAGAAGAGTCCATGAACACTGAAGGGCTGAAGTGTAGCTACAACATACATGTGTACACACACTCACATACACTCACAAACAATTAAACTGAACCACACTCTGGACTCTGGAAGCAATCCCTTTTAGATCCTGAGGTCATTTTCATCCTACAGACATACAGATACACAGCAGCAACAACTAGCAAACAGAAAAATCTAGATCCAGCCATACAACAAGATAGCAGAGGGCAGAAGGAAAACTTTGGTCATTAAAAAGTTCATCGTTGGGAGTCCGGCTGTAGTGCAGCGGGTTAAGCGCAGGTGGCGCAAAGCACAAGGACCGGCATAAGGATCCCGGTTCGAACCCCGGCTCCCCACCTGCAGGGGAGTCGCTTCACAGGCGGTGAAGCAGGTCTGCAGGTGTCTATCTTTCTCTCCTCCTCTCTATCTTCCCCTCCTCTCTCCATTTCTCTCTGTCCTATCCAACAACAACAACAATAATAACTACAACAATAAAACAACAAGGGCAACAAAAGAGAATAAATAAATTAAATAAATTAAAAAAAAAGTTCATCGTTCAGAGCCTTTATCCTTTGAGGAAAGAGTTTCATCAAGAAAAAAAAAATTTCAACATAATTATAATAAGAAAAAAGAGAGTTAGGAAAAGTTCTTTGGCTTTTCAAAGTGGAAAGGTGTAAAAGATACAAAGTCTGATAAAATGTCACCCATAAAACCAGCCACCTAAAAAGAGCACCAAGATTACAACATGTTGCTTTATTTCCTTGCAGCTTTTTTCGCCCTGTAAACAAGTAGATTTCTGCAAACAATTCATGTCTGCACAAGTCTATTATTACAGTACCTAGAGACAAAAAGCAAGCTTCATGATTCATAGTTCCAACCAAAGCCCTCAGTCTTAGCAACAAGAGTTAAGGCTGTCTTATGCTAATTCAAAAGGAGCCCTGCAGGTGGGAATACACATGTAGCCATCAAGCATGAAAACTAGGCAGGCCAAATGGTCAAGCTGTGGGATTCTAGCAAAATTATAGCTGCAAACAGTTTTGGGAAAACACAAGCCAGAGCAGAGCCAGTCAGGTTAAAGGGCTGCAAGGTTTCTCTCAGGAATCAGCTTCTCCCTATAAATGTCACCCATAAAATACGGAGCTAGGGAGGAACTTGGGGCTTGGCAGGGCCACAGGACAGGTTTCCTTACTTACCAAAGCAACTTTAGCATTGAGCGTTCACAGTCTGCTGGACATATATATAGAACCTGCTACACTTGTTACCTGCGTATACAGCTGTCTACTTACCTCAACTATACAAGGCTCAAGTCTATGCTTATTTATCTTCCTGAATTCAATGTCTAACACACAGTAGGTGTTCAAGGAAAGTTTTCTGGATGGATAAACTGACCCACAAGAACTGAATGTAAGCAGCAAGTCTTTAAATGAATGATGTGACTGACTTCCATTTCTTTTATAACAGAGAATGGAAAAGGATCTGCACCAGGTAAGGCAAAAATAGTGTTCTAAGTATATTAATCTCATTTGATTTGCTAACACTGACAATATTCCACTGGTTGACTCTTGAGCAGTGTTTATCAAACAGGGACCCTAGTGGATTTTAAGAGTATCAGGAACAGAGGTTCACAGCCACACTCCACTGCCTGGCCCACAGAAGATACACAATACATAGTTCTGACAAATGATGAAAGGAAAAATATACCAGGTACAACTGTGAACACCAAGATACACAGAACTCACTTTTGTGCTAAGACATTTCCTTCTAATGATATTCGATCTAAAGCGATCATTAAAGGGAGCCTTTTCAAAATTCTCAGGAATCAAGCTCTATGCAGACATTCCAAATTACCTCTGAAGGCAGGGTATAGCAGATAGTTTCAAAGAGCTACCCAAGCAATTCTGGCACACAGGGGAGAAATCCTTTGTTTCAGAGTAACATGTAGTGAATGTTAGGTTATGCTGTTCTAGCTATAAAAATGAGCAGTACTTCAAAGGGTGATGTTTTGTTTTTGCCATGTTTGTTGGTAAACAGCAATCCTTCCTTTTCTTCTCTAAGCTTTCCTAAACCTGAAAGTGCTTTATATTAAGACAAAATATGTGGAAATGAAGGACACTTAACTCCCTAAGGGTGCAAATGACAGAGAGATGTGACCATGAATCATCTCTGACCCAAGGGCAGCTGCTCTCCTTTAGCCAGATGATGACAACAGCTATCAAGGTGTCATCATCCGCAAGACCTTATTTCTCCATGTAGGGCCACTGTCAGGAGCCACCTGGATGACCTCCAGTGTCTATGCTGACCCAGACATTGAGATGTAAAAAGCATGACTCTTCAGAAAGGAGGGAGCACCTGCAGAACAGTCAGCAGCTCCCCTGTGGGCAATCAGCACACAATGCTGTGAGCTGTCCTTAGGCCACTTGTCAGTATCTCATGCTAACATAGATTTGGAGAGAAACTTGTAACCTTAGGTGCCATTTTGCTCCAGGGGGCTTCTGCAGAAGCCTTGGCAAAGAGATAAAAATAATTTCTCCAGAAGGAAAATACCTAGTTTTTTTGTGCCTGCTGTCCATCCACAGCCTCTAGCTCTCTGGCAGGCCCAAGAAAAGAGCAACACTAGGGGACTCAGGAGGGCAATGGGAAACCTCATGGGTGAATGAATGGTCTGGATTCTTTCATCCTGCCAGATTCAGGACCCACCAAGGTCAAGAACAGGAGTGCCCCATCTCCCTTTTGCCCACAACTTTTTAATGCAGTGATCTTTTCCACTTAAAAAAAATAGTTTTTATTTTATAGCACAGAGAGAAACTGAGTGGGTGAAGAAAATAAAGAAGAGAGAGATACCTACAGCACTTCTTCCCCATTTATGAATCTCCCCTCCTGCACTTAGAGATCAGCGGCTTGAACCTGGGTTCTCAGGCATAATAACATGTACACTCAACTTAGTGTGCTGATTTTGCCACTTCTCCTGTTCTGGGCTCCCCTGCATATGTGACTCACTGTTCATCTACAGACAAGGGCTGCCTTTCTCTTCCTCCTCCTCAAAGAACTCTCAGAAAGTTTACTTTTTAACATTTAACATACTAGGTGCAGAGCACAGTAGATACAAAGATTAAATAAGATGCAGAACCATTTTTTCAAAGGAGGGCAAGACACATAGAACAGAAAATTATGCTGAAAAGCACCCCTGCAAGGATCACTGTAGGCCTCTTCAGGAGACAGCACCTAGAGTCAGTCTAAACCCCAAGGAAGAGTCAGTAATGACCAACTGGTGGTTCTAGAAAGTTCACAATGTAAGCAAGCATGGAGGTACCCCCATGCCAGGACCGTTAGCAATAAACCACTTGAGTAGAACCAAGAGGTGAAGTAAGAGTAAAGAAAGATAAGTGGGGACTGGTGTGCAGGGTCATCTACTTCTAGAGTGCCACCCATAATTTTTCTAGGCTTTTCCCAGGAGTGGTTTCATGACGTGGAACCACAGGCCTGAGTTCAACCTGTCATCACAGGGAAACCATGTCAATAGCCCTAATTATAGTTGTCTGAGATACAGGCGTGGCCAGCTCCTTCCAGTAAGGCTGTCTCTAGATAAAGGTTCCTCAGCACAAGTGCCAGAGGTAGGGTTCTCCACACAGATACCCAGTGGCCTTTAATTTGGAGGTACCCAGACACTCTAGTCTGAGCCTGATTATTTAGGGTTACAAAATGTCCCTCTAATCGTTGGGAGTGTTTACATCAGAGTTTAGATTAGAGGCCACTCTCTCAAACTGAGTCCTTCATCTCCACTTGGGTTGGGAAAAAGGCAGATGAACTCTGGGTTCGTATCCTGCCTAACAGCATACGTGCTCACAACCCATAGTAACATGGCATCATAGGCAGCCAGGGCTCTTGCTTGTCAGAAGCCCAAGCCAGTCTCACATCTATAAAATCTGCAGCGAGAGCACTTTCCAGATAGCTCTGCTTACATCAAGTCATTAGTTCAAACCTCCAGGCCTATTTTCCTTCTCTCTGTAAATACCTCCACCACCAACACCAACAACACCAACACCTGAGTAATTAACCATATATTCAGCCCTGTGCATAGGATCCCTATAAAGTTGATGAGACTATTTCCCAGATTCAGCCATGTGGTGGCACACTAAGTTGAGTGCACATATTATCATGCCTGAGAACCCAGGTCTAGCCACTGACCTGGACTCAAGTCAAGATGCCAAATCCTTTTTCCCTGTACATTTTAAGATCTCTAGAAAGCATAGCATAATTCAGTGGCAGAACTTCTCTTCTTGATGGCGCACACACACACAAAAATAAGCGAATCAATAAAAGTGCAGTTTAAAGACAGTTATACCTTGGGCTTGAAGGGGTTTATATTTTTACCCCCCTTCTCACTGATGGGGACAACACTAACCAGGAAGAGTAGATGATTTGCCTAATGTAAATGTTTGCATCCGGCTGTGCTGGGTGTCTTTCAGCACTGAAATTATTCGAACGTATCCTAGAAGCAGGGCTGCTTTCCAACAATGAAAACAAAAAATAGCCCTGCAATGTCTAAGACATTTCTCTCACTCTGGAATCATTTATACATAAAGATTCCTTTGCTCAATTCAACAGTCTGTTCAGTGGCTACCTCTGCTTCTTCACTCAGTCTATGCAATAAGCAGTACACAGTTCTTCCTTTTTTCCTATCTCTACGGACATCAGTACATAAAATTTCATCCAAAGCTGATCTCACCTTTGGACTTTTGTTGACTTAGTCTCCATACGCACATTGTACCCACTTCTGGGAAGCCTTTGATGATTTCCTCCTGGTTATAATCTCTCCTCTCCTTTACCCCAGTCGTCTGTCATATCCTGGCTTAATCAGACTGATCTTACAAAATACAGTAATAAAAGCCTGGCCACATGGGCAGGATCCTGGTGGTGTGCTGGCTGAGTATACATATGCAGGGATTCAAGACTCAAGCCCCCAGTCACTAGCTGTAGGGGAGAAGCTTCACAAGTAGTGAAGCAGTGCTGCAGGTGTCTCTCTCTCACTGTACAGAGAGAGAGACACCTGTCTCTTCCTCCCCTCAATTTCTCTGTCCTACCAAATTAAAGAGGGGAAATGGACAAAAATGGACTCCTAGAGTACTGGATTCATAGTGCAGGCACCAAGCACCAGCAATAATCCTAGTGGCAACAAAAATAATATAAATTAAATTTTAAATGTGAAAGAAAAAAATCTAGTCATAAGAGACAGACTACAGAGTTGAAGTAGCACCTTCACTACTAAAGAGCCTCATGATTTGGGACATGCGACTTAAACTCTCTGTGCCTCCATTCACTGTAAATAGCAGTGCCTCCCTCACTGAGCTGCTGTGGTAGTCCAGAGAGCACATATGTGCTCATTAGCACCTAGTAGACAGACAGTACTCAAGAGATATTAGTTATTATTACACATACAGTGAATCATAATTACCCATTTTTCTATACTCCATTTTACTAATTTCACTGTCCAAGACATGGGCCACATTCCTGAGAAAATCCACAGGGTCCATCATGGTCGCTAGCTCACGGGTGCCCAGAGAACAAATACTAAGTCCATGAATGAATGTCAATGTTAGAACACATACAAGACATTACAAGGGCAAAATGATCAAGCAAACTATCAACTTGAATATAAATGCTAAAGAGATGTTCCAGTAATGTAATTTTCAAGTGCAACAGAAGAAAACATCAATTCTAGTGGGAAGGTACACAGTAGAAAAATACTGGTAGTATCAATTAACAGAACAAAAAGAAGAACAGAAAGGGAAACTAAAACAGGATCTGATTAAATCAAGAGTAGGGCAACAAAGGGGGGGGTGGACATTCGGTTTCCCAGGGGGGTGGGGGAGTGGGGGTGGGGGGTGGGTGGTATGGGACACAGTCTTTTGGTGGTGGGAATGGTGTTTATGTACACTCCTATTAAAGTGTAGTCATATAAGTCACTATTCAATTAATATGAGAGGAAAATTGATTATATGTCTAGAACTTTTTAAAACACAGACTGGGTCTTTATAATACAGAGGCTGAGTCTTTGATATGTTGACTCTCTCAAAAGCCTAGACCAGAGAGAACAGAAGCAACCGGTGGCACCACTATATACAAGATGCTGGGTATTATACAGCAAACCCTAACAAAGGGACTTTTCAAAGTTAACCCAATTACCAAATAATGTGATGATAATAACTATCCATTGTCTTCTTGAACCCTAAGACAGTCGGAACCTCATATTTCCACTATAAAGCTTATATTTCCCCAGTCTTGGAACCTTAGGGTGGGGCCCACTTTCCTGCATGCTTCTCTCAATTCATATCAAATAATACTGCATCCACCAATCGCAACCTAATCAACGCAACGAGTGCCACCCCAGAATGCTTCACTTCAGACTGTGTCCAGAGACTTCAGGTGTGGAATGACAACCCTTCAGCTTCATCACTCAGGTGAGACCTTTCCTTTCATAGTATTCTCTAATTCCATTCCAGGTGGTCCACTCCCCAATAAATTCCCCAAACCTAGATATAGACCAGGTCCCCTTGGTTTATGGACAGGTTCACACATGTCCATAAACCAAGGAAAAATATATACCTGAAAGCAGAAGTACACAAAAGTCTTCAGCGAGTAGCCCCCCCCCCCCCAAACACTTCATCTGCACTCTTTCAGTCTTTAGGTCCATGATTGTTCAAAAATTTGTTTGACTTTGTATGTTAACTCTCTTTTCAGCCACCAGGTTCCAGGTGCTAGCATGATGCTGACCAGACTTCCCTAGACTGACAACCCCACCAATGTGTCCTGGAGCTTCACTTCCCCAGAGCCCCACTGTACTAGGGAAAGAGAGAGGCAGACTGGGAGTATGGATCCACCTGTCAACACCCATGTTCAGCAGGGAAGCAATTACAGAAGTCAGACCTTCCACCTTCTGCAACCTATAAGGACCCTTGGTCCATACTCCCAGAGGGATAGAGAATGGGATAAGCTCTCGGGGGAGGGGATGGATATGGAGACTGGGTGGTGGGAATTGTGTGGAGTTGTATCCCTTCTATCCTACGGTTTTGTTAATGTCTCCTTTCTTAAATAAATAAAAAAAAATTTTCTCAATCATAAAAAAATATCTAAAACAGCAAACCTCTTGTGACAAAAAACATTAAACACACTGCTAAAAATTGGGTTGAGGGAGTCAGGTGGTAGCACAGTGGATTAAGCACTTGTGGCACCAAGTGCAAGGACCAGTGTAAGGATCCTGGTTTGAGTCCCGGGCTCCCCACCTGCAGGGGAGTCGATTCACAGTTGGTGAAGCAGGTCTGCAGGTGTCTATCTTTCTCTCCCCTTCTCTGTCTTCCTCTCCTCTCCCCACTTCTCTCTGTCCTATCCAACAACAGCAACATCAACAACAACAACAATAATAACTACAACAATAAAACAAGGGCAACAAAAGGAAATAAATATTTTTTTTAAATTGGGTTGATTCAAATTTCTGCTATTGTAGGGCAAATGGGGGATTATTTAATGGGTTACAGAGTTTAAATTTGGGAAAACAAAAGCCAGTTGTGGGTAGTGGTGATGGTTGCACGCAATATGAATATATGTGATATCACTGAACTATATGTCACTTGAAATGGAAAATTTTATTATATGTTTTACCACAACTTTAAAAACTCTTACCATAAGGTCAGTAAGGAAACTGAAGGTTTTAAATATCCACAATTACCACAAGAATAGAGTTTTTTTTTTTTTAAACAGAACATTGCTTAGCTCTGATTTGTGGTGGGGTATTCAAGACTGAACCTGTGACTAGCTCAAAGGCTCGGGTAGGAACATCTTTTTCATAACCATCATGCTATCTTCTCCATCTCGGTCATACAACTTTTAAGCTACCAAAATAAGAGTAAAAGGCTTGGCTCCAAGATTTTCATCTCTGCTGGCTGGCTCAAAACCATGGAAACAAGGGACAGGACAGGATCTGAGGGAGCAATCTGCCACATGTGCTCCCACAAAGCCACTGAGTGGGTTGGAAGGAGGCAGGATTTTTTCTCTATTTTTGCTTTCTTACAAGTACAGTCCTAGTCTGTTCCCATATGCCACATCTTGCCAGACATGTTTTCACTTGGACCCTAAACTTACAAATGTCTTCATGAGACAGAGTGGGAGTATGGATTGACCTGTCAACGCCCATGTTCAGCAGGGAAGCAATTACAGAAGCCAGACCTTCACCCTTCTATATCCCACAATGACCTTGGGTCCATACTCCCAGAGGGTTAAAGAATAGGAAAACTATCAGGGGGAATGGATGGGATACAGAGTTCTGGTGGTGGGAATTGTGTGAAGTTGTACCCCTTTAAAAATTTTTTTTAAATATTTATTTATTTTCCCTTTTGTTGCCCTTGTTCTTTTTGTTGTTGTTATTGATGCCGTCGTTGTTAGATAGGACATAGAGGAATGGAGAGAGGAGGGGAAGACAGAGGGGGAGAGAAAGATAGACACCTGCAGACCTGCTTCACCACTTGTGAAGCAACTCCCCTGCAGGTGGAGAGCCAGGGGCTTGAACCGGGATCCTTAGGTCAGTCATTGCGCTTTGCACCACGTGCGCTTAACCCGCTGTGCTACCGCCCGACTCCCAAGTTGTACCCCTCTTATTCTATGGTTTAGTCAATGTTTCCTTTTTACAAATAAAAAATTAAATAAAAAAAAATGTCTTCATGGAGAATTACATTGAAGACAGAAGGTGTCACCAGATCTGCCTGATCCAAAAGACACAAAATTGGGTTTCCACACCTCAGTCTACAAGCACAGCAGGAACTTATGCCATTTCATCTTCACTTTAAATTCCTCTTTCACTTGCCTACCTATGGGTGGGTATGCAAATGGATTCCTCAGTCTGTGTCATCATGGCCAACTGACAGTGTCCCATCAGCCATCTTCAGGATGGCAGACCAATCAACACTGTCAACTGAATATATTCTGACACTCTTGACAGCATGCCAGATTCAGTTACAAGAGGTGGGAAGGGAAAAAAAAAATTAATACCTCTGAATTTGACCAGAAAACAAAAGTAAAAAAATATATCTAAGTTGAAATTTAGGTTCCATTATATTTGTTCAACTAGTCAAGACTGATCATCATTTTGAAAATAACCCCTACAACCACAATCCAATTCCTAGCCATATCTATAATATTTTGGTGGTTCATCCAAGCTGTAGCACACACAAAAAATTCATTTCTTTTTATATTTATGTATTTATTTTGAATTAGAGATAGGGAGAAATTGAGAAGGGAGGGGGACACAGAGAGGAGGGAAAGAGAGACCTGTGTCACTGCTTCACCATTCATGAAGCTTCCCCCAGCAGGTGGGAACCAGGGACTTGAACCTGGGCCCTCCAACACCAAAATTCATTTATTTTTTAATAGTTGAATAACATTGTATGATATGTCCTACACATATATTCAAAGGATATGAAAAAAGTAAAATTCAAAGTAATACACACACCCCTCTGCTCACAATTGTTTTATTCAAAATTGCCAAGGAAGGAATCAACCTTTGTCAACCCACTGACAGATGACTTGATAAAGAAATTATGGGTCAAATATTCAATGCAATACTACTTTGCAACTAAAAAATTATATTGTGTCCTTCAGTACAAATGGATAGAATTAGAGGTTATTATGCTTAGTAAAGGAAATGAAAAGTAAGAGGTGAAAGTCAACTACCATCTGGTTTTGCTCATATGTGGAATAGATGTAATGAAAACACATGAACTTGAAAAAAAAAACCTGTCTCTAAGACTTTATGAGAACAAGGGCTAGAAAACTGCATCAGGGAAGAAAGTAGCTCCTAAATATGGGAAAAGTATATAAATATTGTCAACTGTAAACTACATTGATTTGATCTGGGGTCCATATTCAGCATAGGAGCCTATGTAACCTCTGCAGCCCTGTATGTCCGAGGTCATATTCTGTGGTCATGAGTAGGAATGTTCCAAGTCGCACCAATTTCAGGAGACATCATAAATGGTGGGCAGGGTACAGAATGTTGGTGGTGGATGCAGTGTAGAACTATGCACCTGCACTCATATAATCTTATAAGCCATATTAAATCACTAATAAAAATAATCATAATTACTAAAAAAAAGTGGGTTTACTGACACTGGCTTCATTTTACTCCACTTGAAATGCTAAGCAAAAAAGATCAGTATGCATTAATATCCAACCCCCTCCCCAACACGCCTCCACACTACAGAAGTGTGATCCTTAGGAGCTCATGATCACATGGTACAATTAGAGAAGGTTTCATCCCCACAGCTTTAGAGTCTATTTTCTCTATAAATACTTGCTCATTTTCTAATTAAAAAAACAATTAGTGGAAAGCACAGCCTGAGAAACTGTGTAGGTGTAAGCATCTTACTACACTGAGATGTGACAAATGACTCTACCCAGGGGCTGAATAAAATGTGTTTGGCTTCTACTGCTTGCATAAGCTGCTATGACCACACAGCCCAGTTTTGACAAGACTACAAACCTAAAACATTCCCTTTCAATGACAAATATCCTAAATAGAAAGCCCAGATTTCTTATACTGGTAAATAAAAAAGTTTTTTAAATTTTTTAAAGGGATATCTTGAAAATACACTCAAGCAAGTATCATTTTTGTGTTACAAGATGCTATAATACTGCAAAAGTTCACAGTCAGAAATAAATCGGGATGAGGAAATGCTATTTCCGGTCAGTTGTACTAATGTTCAACATCTGTATCTCACATTCACAAGGATGCAAGGCAAAAGGATGACCTTAAAGCTCATGTGATTAAAACCTGCTATTTCCATTTGCCTTTCTCGGTTTAGTATTAGAAAGAAAATGGGTAGTTATAACACTAGAATCTCTTTATACTATATAAAGGCAGATGGTACAATCATCACACTCCTGCTCTAATAGTATCCAAATATCTCCACAGAAGAATGTGTCAGCAAGCACAAGCTATTTTTAAATTCATTCATTTGAAATTCTTAGATATTCATTCATTCAACAGATCTTTGCAAGTGCAAGGTACTGTGTGAATACAGAGGTATATAAAACTCTGCCTTCATAGATATTACACACTAATGGAAACAAAATATAAAATAAGTTATATACAGGGTTTTTTTTTTTTTTTTTGCCTCCAGGGTTATCACTGGGGCTCGGTGCCTGCACTACTAATCCATTGCTCCTGGAGGCCATATTTTCCCATCTTGTTATTGTTGCCACTGTTGTTGTTGTTATTGTTGGATAGGACAGAGAAAAATCTAGAGAGGAGAGGAAGACAGAGAAGGGGAGAGAAAGACAGACACCTGCAGACTTGCTTCACCGGGATCCTTAAGCCAGTTCTTGCACTTGGTGCCATGTGCACTTAACCTGCCATGCTACCGCCCCCAATCCCCTATACAGCATTTTTGTCTGACTCCAAGTTAGCTATCAAACTCAACCAAAAACTATGATAGTTGTGGGCCCTTTGGAACATGCCTAAAATGGGCTTTCTAGCTTCTTTGCACCCTAAGGTCCCTATTCTCACCTGCTTTGTTCCTACTTTTTCATTCCTGTTCTTTAATCATTTCATCCAGCTTTATATTTTGTCACCTTTTAGCTGATGTCCCTAGGCAGATGTCCTAACCAATGTGCCCTGGAACCTCACTACTCCAGAGCTCTACCTTACTGGGGAAAGATAGAGGCAGGCTGGGGATATGGATCCACCTGCCAACACCCGTGTCCAGTGGAGAAGCAATTATAGAAGCCGTAAATCCAACTTTCTGCACTCCCCCAAATTAATTTTGATCCATACTCCCAGTGGGGGAGAAATGACGGGAGGAAGATGATCAGAAGACTCTGAAATCCACCTCCATCAGGACCCAGAGAGAGAAGAGGAGAAAGGGAGGGACATTTGGATGTAGTAATAGATGTGTGTGTGACTTGGAAAGGAAGAGAAGATGGAATCTTAAAAGGGGGAGGGGGAAATCATATACAAATATAGACAGACAGTTGTAGAAATAATACACTTATGTCTGCAACCTTAAGAGAACTGCCGTAGCTTCCAATGGAGGGATTGTGTATCCAGAGCTCTCGTGGTGCAAACAGTGCAGAGCTGTAAACCTGTTATCTTCTAATTTTGTAAAGCAATATTAAATCACTAACAAAATAAATAAATAAGTCATACAAACAAATCAATATTCTGTAGAACCCCAAGTTCCATAAAACTCACTGGGAATGTAGAGGGAGGAGGATGGGTATATTCTACTTCCTATATTAAGGAAGAAATGCAAACCACAAAGTAGGGGGACAAGTATTAGTGAAAAGGGCTGTGGTTAGGAATTTTTGTTTGTTTGCTTGTTTTGTTTTGGTTCAGAAATTTTTATTGTGTTCCACCTACATGAGAGTCTCAGAAATCAAGAAAATATTACTTTAGGACTCAACCTAGCTCAGTCTGTTAAAGAGCCAACATTGTATGCCTAAGGCCCCAGTGGTCAAAGGCTCAATCCCCAGCACCATTTTATGCCAGAGCTGAACACTGCTCTGGCTTTCTGGCTGTCTCTCTCTCCTCCCCTCTGATAATAAACAAATTAATAAATATCTTTTAAAATACTATCTTAAAATGTATGTATAAGGTCAGTGAACATAACAGTTTAAAACTGAACATCTGAGAAGGTAAAAACAAGGAAGTAAGTTTTATGGTAACACCCTTTGGAGAGCACCCTGTGGTCCACCCATATCCTCTCATATCAACCTTATCCTCTCATCTGGATCGTTCGTTACATTGAAGGTAAAGTGCATCGGCCATTAAGGATGAAGCAGTAGAAAAGAACTAGCTTGTAAATGAATACTCACCTTGCATTCATGACCTGCCTTTCCCCTCACTGCTTCTGATCAATCCTTTCCAGAGATGAGTGTCCATACACTCCTCATTAGCGTGTAGTTGGATCCTGCTCCTCATATTTCAGTGTTCCATTTTCTAGGCTATAGGAACTTTTTACCCAAATTCACCCAGCTCCCAAGGATCAGAAAAGTAGTGTTTTTTCCATGTCACTTTCTGTCACTATTCTCTGCCCTCAGTGGTTTTTTTTCTCTCTAAAACTCCATAATGCATGAAAGGCAGCCCCCTCCCAGGAGTTTCCATAAATGGAAGTCCTTTTCTAGAAGATAGCTGAATTGGAGATAAAGTATCCTATGATATTCCCTTCCTCCACTGGACAGATAACTTTGCAAAGTGATCCATGCCAAGAGAAAATTAGTTCAAGATGCCTCAGGCACAAGTTTATGACTCACACCTGACTCGGGATAGTAGCTCTACAAGGGCAAACACCACCTATCTCTTACGGAACCACCTTAATTAAGAACACAGCAGCCTGCCCCAACAAATACTTGCAACGATCAATATCCATTTCCTTTGTAAGCATAACTTAGGAAGAAGAGACCGAGATCTTGCATTAATAAACATGTCAGGATCAATTGTATTTGCATAAGTCAACAAGAAGACAAAAGCTTAATTTTTGTAGTACTCGGTGATGTCACAGGAAAATCCCCAACCATTCATACAGTCTCCAAATATATGAAGTACTATTTTGGACAAGTTGTAAGGGAAATCAGGCAGCCACATCCATACATCTTTATGTATGTCAACTAGAATCTATTTCCTTTTATATTATTATTATTTTGCCTCTAGGGTTATCACTGGGGCTCAGTGCCTGCACTATGAATCCACTGGTCCTGGTGGCCATTTTGCCCTTGTTGTTACCCTTATTATTATTGTTGTTGGATGACAGAGAAATCTTGAGAGGACAGGAAGACAGAGAGGGGAAGAGAAAGATAGACACCTGCAGACCTGCTTCACCATTTGTGAAGCAACCCCCCTGCAGGTGGGGAGCCGGGGTCTTGAATCGGGGTCCTTGATTCAGTTCAATCCTTGTGCTTCGCAACATGTATGCTTAACCTGCTGCTCTACTGCCCCACCCCTCTGGAATCTGTTTCATAATGATCTCAAGGAATGTTAGTTAAGACTGTATCCATTTTTAGTATATTGGAAATAATAAGAATCACCCCATCTATATAAAGAGCACGAAGACAATATTATGTATATCAGTAAAATTATAGAGGAGGAGGAGGAAGGACATCAAGAAGAAATGGGGTTGGGGGATGGAAACCTGAAAGCATCAAGGAGACAGACTCTCCCAAAAAACTGACTCAAACTCTGGGAATTCTAAGTGGAAACAGGATTTTCAGGCCTATAGGAGATAAACTATGAAGGAGGAGTGAAAAAAGGAGAAATGTGATCCTTTATCAAACTGTCTACTATCTCCTTTCCTCCTGATTTAAACCTCAAGACTCAAGCCTATGTCCTTGGTCCTTGACTAAACAGTTTCCTGGAAACTATAGCAAGAAGTTACCACACATTCTGTTAAACTGGTATTGGTAACAGAAGCTATGTTTTAAAGTGGTGCTAAATTTCATAATGACAGCACAGTAGCGATGGAGGAGGGGGCTGGGTGGTGGTACACCCCGTTAAGGGGTAAGCACACATATTATGAAGTGCAAGCACTCAGGTTCAAGCTCCAGTCTCCTCCTGCAGGGGGTCACTCTATATTCTTGTTCTCTCTTAAAAATTGTACACCTCTTGGGAGTCGAGCGGTAGCGCAGCGGGTTAAGCGCATGTGGCGCAAAGCACAAGGACTGGTCTAAGGATCCCAGTTCGAGCCTCGGGCTCCCCACCTGCAGGAGAGTCGCTTCACAGGCGGTGAAGCAGGTCTGCAGGTGTCCGTCTTTCTCTCCCCCTCTCTGTCTTCCCCTCCTCTCTCCATTTCTCTCTGTCCTATCCAACAACGACGACATTAATAACTAAAACAATAAAAACAACAAGGGCAACAAAAGGAAATAAATAAATTTAAAAAAATTGTACACCTCTTATCCTATGGTTTTTGTGAGTGTTACCTTTTTATAAATAAATTTTTTTAGAAATGAAAAAAATATTATATTATATTAATTAATTAATTTATTGGATGGAGACAGCTAGAAATCAAGAGGGAAGGAGGAGACAGGAAGAGAGAGAGAAAGGCAAAGCTTTCCACCTGTAAGTGGGGACTAGGAGCTTGAACCTGGCTCCTTGCATAATGGAACTTGTGCTCAACTAGTTGTGCCACCACCCAGCCTCCTACTTGTCTTCTCTTAATTTCTCTCTGTCCTATCTAAAAAAAATAAAATAAAAATTAGAAAGAGGAAAAGGAGAAAATGGTCACTGGGGATGGTGGATTCATAGTACCAGTCACATAAAATGAAAATATTAAGCCAAAAAGGAAACTGCACACACTTGCAGAGTAAGTGTCTAAGAAAATCACGCTTAAGAGGCCAGCACCTAGCATGCATTTGGCGCTGAGCTAGGTCCCACAAGAAGTGAAGATCCCAAAATTCTGTGAGAATATCTCTAACGGTGAAGGAAGAAAGAGCTTCTCTGAGCCTTTTGCCACTGTGTGCTATTTTAAGCACCATGACTTCATCCTTGTTTGTTCTGAAGCAGCACAGATGGGGTGCATCAATTTAAGTTACAATAGGAAGATAAGGAGACCAGAACCCAAGGAGCAGATTTTTCCTGTAGTATATTAGGATACTGAGAAATTGGGATGTGACATGTTAAGTAGCTGGAAGGACTGTTTCCTTCCTGTTTTGCATTTTTTTTTAGAGCTTGAGAATATTTTCACAAACACTTCCACATTTCATGGTACCAAACACTAAAGTCACCTGGAAAATGGCACACATCATACTGATGTCACACCAAAGTGTGACAAGTTGTTCTGGCCTCTCTAGACAAAGGCTCATCTTCCTCAGAGGAGAAAAACTACTAATGACTCAAGCTAAAGCAGGACTTAAGATAGATCAGGGCTCCTACACTATAGCTCTTTAGCAAATATACCTCTGAGGACACAAGATTTTTTTTTTTTTAACCGTTTCCAAGAACCAGATTTTATAAGGGGCAGGCATACAATTGATTACTCTTATTAAACCGCATCCAGGAGCTACAAGTCTTACTCTTACTGAAATCTCCTAATGATCCTTTTGGAATTCTTATCATTTCTACCTTAAAAGAATAAAAACTAGTTCAAAGAGAAGAGAAAAATAGCAAGGTCAAAAATGTGCAGTTGGTAAGAATTGGAGTGAAAAAAACAAAAACAATGCTTTTAGTTTCATGATGGATCTTTTATGTAGAGAGGCATACTAGCTTTGGGAAGAATACTGACCCTTCACTAGTTGATCCAATTTGTCAGTGTGCCTGGCTATCCAGCCAACAAACACAAAGAAGACATATGGGAAACTCAGAAGCCAGTCACACAAATGTCATTTCCTAATAATGTGACCATGAGCAAGCCCAATTGCCCCAGAACTATGAGCTCTTCAAGTGTATACTTCCTCTATTGTGATCAACTCCTGGTAATTTGGCAGGGTACCTACATATGGTCCATTATGCCAGTGTATAATATTTCACATTGTGATTTGATAGCTGTTTACAAGATATCAGAGGTACAGTTCCACAACCATGTATGTGTGAGTGTGCATGTGTACACATGTGCCATACTCACCTGTCCTGTGTCTCTTGCCCCTCTGATAACCACCATAGTTTCCAGAGTCTAAAAGACAGCTTGGTCACCTTCCTTATTCTTGAGAGTTCATTTGCTTTAGTTAACATATTCTATATATTAAAATCTATATTCTATACAAGTATGTATCTGGTGGTATATATGCTTTTAATGAAAGTGAAATTGACACACTGAAATTATTCTAAAGAAATAATTTATTACATTCTCAATGCTGTGCAATGACCATCTCTATGAAGTTCCCAAAATATTTTCATTACCCCCAAAATAAAACTCCCATGTCCAAAGGCAATCTGTTCCTATTCTCCACTCCCTCCAGTCCCAGAAACCTTGAATCTTTTTATGCCTGTGAATTCACCTATTTTGAACATTTCCCATGAGTGGAATCTTAGTAAACAAGAACTTTTGCATCTGATCTTCACACTGCATAATGTTTTGGAGGTTCTTTCAAATATCACTCCTCACACTGACTCATATGCCAGTAAGAAGCAATTTATTAATCATACATCATTTGTTCTTAGTGTTTCTTGTTGGCAGCTACCACTTATCCAGTGATTCTGTTCAGATCCTTCTGTCCCTGAGGTGTCAGCTTGCAGCCCTCATATCTTGATCTCTTTCGACCCTTATGAGTCCTTCAAGGGCTTAGAGAGTCAGTGGGCCATGATCTTAAAGTTTCTGCTGTAGTTGCTGGCCATGATACTATTTCTCTGTTGTTCTCCATAAATCTTGGTCATGGAGCCGACACCAGTCCCTAAATACCATTCACCCACAAGTACACACCACACTGACTAAAACAACTTGGCATTACTCATTGTGTCATGTCAAGTACTCTTCACTGTATACATAATAAAGTCAGTCAGATGAACATTCTCATACTGTGTTCCCTATGTGGTTCAAAGTGGAGGGGAATGGATTATTCAAAATAAATGTTAATGTGGGGTGGAAACAGAAGTGTGATAACCATAGGATTTTCTTGAACATACAACTGTTCCTTCTAACTGCTTCAGTATCATGAACTGTTCAGTTTTTCTCATTATCTCATCAAGATTCAATTCAGGTCTATGTAAGTCAGGAGGGGGCTTATAAAAGGATTGATTTTGACTTTCCTTCAACCTTTATCCTCAATCCTTCATGCCAAACTACTGTGGCTTTAAGAATTGCTCCATAGAGTTGTTCTTTTTAAAATATTTATTTATTCCCTTTTGTTGCCCTTGTTTTATTGTTGTAGTTATTGTTGTTGTTATTGATGTGGTCGTTGTTGGATAGGACAGAGAGAAATGGAGAGAGGAGGGGAAGACAGAGAGGGGGAGAGAAAGATAAGACACCTTCAGACCGGCTTCACCACTTGTGAAGTGACTCCCTTGCAGGTGGAGTCACTTCATCAGTCACACATCAGAATAACCCTCTACCCTAAAGAGCTCTGATCCCTCAGGAAATTTCAGTATGCATGTGATAGACTGGGGCTGATGCATCACAATCCATGGCCTCAGTTCAACCCCTTTTGGTCCACAGTGTGCAGTTCAGAGAAGACTTTAGTTAAAGGTTAGTATAAATTTTTGAAAATGAAATTACCATGGGCTTGTAACTCCTAACTTCTGAATACAGGTTCTGTAACCCTGGGAAAGCTAGTTAGCCTCTCCAAATCGTCTGTCCTACAAAAGCAGACATACAAACATTTTTCTCAAAAGTAAAAGGAGTCCCAACACTTTCCTTTAGAGCATGCAATGGTTTGTCCTCTCGTTCACCAAGGCTTCATTCAGTAAGTCCTTGTAACATACAGGGTGCTCGGAACACAATACAGAAAAACAAGTCTGCTGCCATTATAAAGCCTCACAAAACAATGACAACTTGCTGGCTTTTTTTTTTTTTTCAAAAACACAGGCCCTTTGGAATATAACTAAAATATGCCTACTAGCTATCTACAAAATGGACGACCCCCCCCAACTCTTCATCTGTACTATTTCAGCCTTTAGGTCCATGATTGGCCAACAATTTGTTTGGCTTTGTATGTTAACTCTCTTTTCAGCCACCAGGTTCCAGATGCTAGCATGATGCCGACCAGACTTCCCTGGACAGACAACCCCACCAATATGTCCTGGAGCTCTGCTTCCCCAGAGTCCTTCCCCACTAGGGAAAGAGAGAGACATGCTGGGAGTATGGACTGACCTGTCAACACCCATGTTCAGTGGGGAAGCAATTACAGAAGCCAGACCTTCCATCTTCTGCATCCCACAATGACCTTGGGTCCATACTCCCAGAGGGTTAAAGAATAGGAAAGCTATCAGGGGAGGGGATGGGATACAGAGTTCTGATGGTAGGAATTATGTGGAGTTGTACCTCTCTTATCCTATAGTTTAGTCAAAGTTTTCTTTTTATTAAAAAAATAAAAAAATAAACCCATTTGGCAATAAAGATTAACAGTACAAATGCAATATATATCCCCCAAACACTCCAACTATAAAAAGCCTATCTTCCTTCATTTTCTCTACTTATAATTCCAGTTCAAACTATAAATCTAGGAGTGACACAGGTGTTGGAATCTTACAGGACCAGTTCAACACAAATTGTCTGTCTTTTATCTGTCACTTCTACTTGAGAACATGACTTCAGGAGACCCTTGTCACATGAAAATTTCAACACTGATGACAGAGACTATTCTATAGAAATCTATAGTCTAGAGAGAACAATTTGTGTGTTTGCTAAAGGAAAGTTTAAATGCCATTTGTAGTCGAAAAGGGGTTCAGGATATGCTACTCCAAAATATGCTACCTAAACCTGAGATATTTTTTAAACTGAAAGTATTTGAGAAAAGGCAGGTGCAAGACTATATGACCTCTCCCCTTTCTCCCTGAAGCAGGTCATCAAGTATCATGTGTGATGTGCCCTCCCTATACGTGAGAAGAGAAACATCCTTATCTTCAATGATAGAGGGACACTGAGAACAATTCTAATAAATAGGTCTTGTTCAATTTCCCTGCTCATACCTTTTGCACTGCCATGTTGTTCCATGGTTTTCTACTCATTAGACCTTGTACAAAAACAACTGTCAGGGGCTGGTAGAGATAGTTAACCAATACAGTAACAGAGTTTACATGACAAATGACCCACTGTCCTTTGGCATCTTTATCTGTGTGATAAGTCACACTTGTCCTATATGATATGATATGTCATGATATATGACATGATATATGATATGTTCCCTAGAACACAGGAGCTTCTCCCAAACAGCATGGCCACATCTCCAGCTCAGGTTCCAGGCAGTAAGGCCCAACAATCAAGCAGCACAGGGAGGGATAAGGACGGTATCAACTATAAAAAGCCCCTCATTCCCTCCAAAGGCCAAACCTCTAGGAGCCACTGCCAGCCAGCTGCTGCTTCCACTCCCCACTGAAAACACCTAAGAAGGAAGCCCACAGAAGCTGAGTTCACTGGGAAGGGGGAATTACTCTATGTGAGGGTGGGCCAGAGTAAAAAAAAAAAAAAAAAAAAAACCCAGAAGTTATTTTTGTTGTTGTTGTTGCCACAAGTAAGGCACATTGTGTTGAGAAACCCAGATAATATTTCTGTTGCATTACTAGTATATCATCGCAATACTTATATTATAGTCACCGCCTTTGAAAAAAAAACACTCATGACCTGATTGCAATGTACAGTTAATAAAGAAACTCAAGTTTGCTAAGTGTCTGAGAACAGTTACTGGTTTCAGACACAGGATTTCTACAGTATGAATGCAGGGGGAACAAGTCCCCTATAATAACAGGAGAGGCTGCCAGGAGCTCATGCACCCTCCACTGCTACTCTGCATTTACTTCTCCCCATCCTCATTATCAGAGGAGGAAGGCAAGGCCATAAGGCCCTCATGGCCCTCATAGCCAGTTTCTCTAGACCACAGGGAAGAAGCTCCTTAATCACATTTGAGGGAGTTGATAATTGACTCCAGGCCACCTGGGGATTAAGCAGCCAAGCAGAAAAGCTTCCTCTCCTTGGAATAGACACCAATGTCCAGGGTTAAAAATCAAAGGCAGGATTATCAAGCTCAGCTTCCTTCTAACTTGAGAGCTGAACTTTGGAAACCTTATACAAGTATGCTTGAAACAACATGGGGAAGCTGTTTTTTTTTGTTTGTTTGTTTTGTTTTCTTTTTTTTAAGCAACTGGTGAACTTAAGTAACTTATCTACAACTTGCCATTACCACTCATATTTCAGAAGGCAATGCTGACCCCCAGGACTCCTCCACATGACTTATGTCAGAGAAGCTATTTCAAATATGAAAGGTACTGCTTTATGGCAATCCCAATTTCTAGTTATGTGTGAAGCTTTTTTAAAGTCCAAAATGAAAATGTACCAAGTTCTAAATATATTTCAAATTATTTTAGAAATAGAAGGAGGCTGACCACTGCTTTTGTTCCAATTCAACACTTCTTCCAGAACTCCTTTATAGAGATGCATATGTGCTGGGAAATTGTGCAGATGCATTCACATCTGCCATGTTTTCCCCTCAGGCTACTGCTAGTTCCCCAGAGAGTTGGGACATTCTCGGAGTGCCTGTTCTGCCATGTTATGCCCTCAGGACATTGTCTATATCCCCTCGATATTTGGAGTGCTTTGGTTACTCCTCCCCCCTCCCATTCTCACGAGTTATTATCCTATCCTGGAGTGCTATGGTTACTCCTCCCCCTTCCCATTATCGTGAAAGCTACTCCTATAAAAGTCTTCCTTCTTCCGCACCTCACTCTCTTGTCAGTGCTCCACTCCGGTGTTCAGATGCAGGAAAGGTTACTGCGTGAGGCGGCCATTTTAGCTACCTCCACGTGGCCCAACCTGCTTCTCTAGCACCCAACTCTGAGGTGCCAGCGCAAATAAAGATTGGTGTTTCCTTTTCACTCCGGACCCCTCCTCTCTCTCTTCTCTGTGGCCCATGCTCAACATCTGGCACTCAACGTGTCCTGCACTCACGCCCAGCCTGAGGTCCAGAAAAGCCGCCCAGACACAGATAAATGGCATCCGCCCACCTCTGTGGCCCTGCGTTTCCCTCCACCATGGGATTTTTTTCCGTTTTATAAGGAGGTGTCCCAGACATTCTATCCTTCTCTCCTAGGACAGGCGTTCGATCTCAGAGACGCTTTAATTTTCGCTACACCGTGGGTTCTCATGGCTATATTTACTATTTTCAGGATATGTACAAGACCTCCTGCCAAAAGGTTAAGTGACATTAAGGCTGAGATACGGGAGTTAAAGGATATTTGCTTAAGACTTAAACACCCTAAGCAATCTGCAAGTCAGCCCCAAAACTGCTGCCTCCGGAGACACGTGTTTGGTTTCTCCTGCGGCAGCTTCCGCTTCCATGACCCCTCCCCCCATTTCCCCTGGAGACACGTGTCTGCCTTCTTCTGCAGGCTTCTGTTTCCACGACCCCTCCCCCCACTGCCCCCGCAGACACGTGTTCGGCCGCTCCTTTGACCCCTCCCCCAGCTGTCCCCACAGACACAGATTCGGTTTCTCTTGCTGCGGCTTCCACTTCTTTGACTCCTCCCCCTGCTAATACCTCATCATTAAGAGACCCTGTGGCTTCCTCTCCCCTTCGACTCCTCCCCCTGCTGACACCTCATCATTAAGAGACCTTGTGGCTGAGATACGAGAGTTAAAGGATATTTTTTCAGCATTTAAGGACCTTAAACCATTTGCAGTCCACCCCAAGAGCTCCATCCCCATAGATACGTGTTCAGTTTCCCCTGCCACTACAGCAGTTTCCACAGCACCTTCCACTTCTGTAGATCTCTCCCCAGTGTCATCTAACCAAATCCACACCTTCCCGGTAAAGGTGGCCCCTTCTAAACAAAACCCTCAGCTGTGGCAGCCATACTCTTCTAAACATTTCAAGGCACTCAAGCAAGTGGTCAGGGAGGACGGTCTGCACGCTCCATGGACCAAGTCCGTTTTAAGGAGTTTTTACGACCATCTTACCATGCCCCAGGATTGGAATGACCTGGCTCGTGCTGCACTCCGAGACCCCCTCTACCTACAGTGGAAGGCATGCTTCCGCGATGAATGCTCTAGACAGTCGCAGGAAAATAGTAACAAACAGGTAGAATGGGATTCTGATGCTTTGTTTGGAGAAGGAGCTTATGAATCTGGAGCTCATCAGGCAGAAGCCAGGTTTCCAACCGGTTATTTTGAACAGGTACGCATCTGCGCAACACAAGCATGGTAAAGGGTGACCCCACCCAATGTAGATTCGTCAGTTCCCATTAACTCTCTTCGTCAAGGCGAAGATGAATCATTAGCGAGCTTCATCTCAAGGGTGAAGACAAGCTTAGAGAGAAAGGTTTATAATCCTGATGTCCGCTCACTACTCCTGCGCTCTATTGTCTGGGAAGGCATGATACCACAATTCCGTCAGGCATGCCTTAATCTTAAACACCTACACCCTGATAATTGGATTTTAGCGACACAGGAACTTACATGAGGCAATTATGGGGCATCCGCTACGACACAGGTTTATGCAGTTACCCCACGTAATCAAAACGGGGCCTGCTTTCAGTGCGGTCGCCAAGGACATTGGTTAGCTGCAACCACGCCTCCAGTCAGGGAAGCCCCGCCTCCAATTATAGCGACCACGCCTCCAGTCAGAGCAACCCCGCTTTCAGTCAGGGAGCCAGAGGCCACGTACTGTTTGTCCAAGATGTCGTAAGGGGTTTCATTGGAAGAGAGATTTTTGGTCCCAATTTCATAAAGATGGCATGCCCCTGAATGGTACAAATTCGGGGCCTGAGATTTTGTGGACCACCCCTGTTTTAGAACGTGGTCACCCTTCTATGACAGTAAAGATTGGCAATATTCCTTTTAAATTTTTGATTGACATGGGGGCAGCAAAGACGATTTTAAGGCAAGAAGAGGTGCCCCAAGATTGGGAATTATCCCTGGACCCAGTATATATGGAGTAGGAGGGGTGACCCAATGATTTCGCACACGAGACTCGCTCATGTGGTAAGACCCGGAAGGTTCTACCGGACATTTCCGCCCTTTGGTAGCTAATATTAGCACCAACCTATTGGGCAGGGATCTTCTAGAATGTCTTGATGTTAGGATATCCACAGATGCCTCTGCAGAGTGTAACACCAGCTCCCGCGAGACCAGGTCTAATCAGCACCCCCAATACTAAATGCCACTGTTCGTAGCCAAACACCCCGCTTAAGCTGGCTTTCTAATGAGCCTGTCTGGGTGGAACAGTGGCCTTTACCTAGGGATAAACTAGAAATTTTAAAAGAGCTCGTCCAAGAGCAGTTGTCCTTGGGACAAATTTGCCATTCTCGAAGCCCATGGAATATTCCCATCTTTGTGATTAAAAAGCACTCGGGAAAATGGTGCCTCCTTCAAGATCTCCATGCAGTTAATAAAACCATGCAGGTCTGGGGCTCCCCCCCAAAGGGGTTTGCCTCTTGCTTCTGCAATTCCCACAGGAATTCCAATCATAGATATTGATATACAAGATTGTTTTTTCTCTATTCCCTTGCATCCGCAAGATTGTAAACGTTTTGCCTTCTCTGTTCCTTCTATTAATAACACCAGCCCTGCTGACAGATTTGAATGGGTGGTGCTGCCCCAGGGTATGGCCAATAGTCCTACAATTTGTCAAGAGGCTGTTAAATCTGCCCTTTTCCCATATATCCATAAGGGCCTTAATGTTTTTCATTACATGGATGACGTATTAATATGGGGAAAATAAGATACAGATCTCTATGCCTTACGTGATTTTCTCATTCCTGCATTAAAGAAAAGCAGCCTTAATGTGGCTCCTGAGAAGATACAGCTAGTTCCTCCAATATCTTTTTTAGGTTCAGAGATTTCTTTAAGGCAAATTCGTCCCTTAAAACCTAATGTCACCTTTCCTTCTAACCTTACTCTTGCTTCTTTACAAAGTTTTCTAGGAAATTTAAATTCGCTTAGGCAGTATCTCTATCTGCCTACAAGTTGCCTCCAACCACTGTTTGACCTGATAAAAGGAAACAAACAGCCCTCCTCAAAATGTAAGTTAACTCCCGAGGCTTCCTCGGCACTGGAAAGGGTTAACCAGGCCCTCCAGGACATGCACCTTGTTCGATTCTCCCCCTCCTCTCCGGTAAACCTTCTAATCTTCAACTCCACACCCACAGTAGTAGGGGCACTGTGGCAAGACCATGGGGTTCTTGAGTGGCTTCACACGCCAGTAGGAGGAGCTCCAAGACTCCTCACTGAGATAGACGCGTTACCATTCATGGTTCACCAAGGGAGAAATAGGTCTGTGCAGGTCTTAGGGAAAGAACCGGATTTAATTATTCTGCCCTTTACTATCACAGATACAGAGTGGCTTATATGCCATCATTCCCGCTTTGCCATAAACTTTGTGGGATTTCCAGGACAAATAGATAACCATTTTCCTTCTAACAAATTGATAGGTTCTTTACCTCTTCTGCCTCTACTAGCAACTAAACTTTTCTCTCGAGATCCCATTCCTTCTGCTCCTACAGTCTTCACTGATGGTGGAAAAAAGGGAGCTGCTGCCCTTATATATTACCCAGACAAACAATCTCCTAAACCTCTCTTTACTGAGCTTCCTGAGAATTCCCCTCAGTACAAAGAACTTTATGCTGTTTTCCTTGCATTAAAAGCTGTACCAGAATCCTTCAACCTTTTTTCTGACAGTGTGTATACTGTTAACTTACTTCCATGGCTTGCTCGTTCCTATGTGAAAATTGATGACAACCCACTGTCCCCACTTTTGATTCAAATCGCCTCTATGCTCTCTTCTCGAACCCAACCACCATATATTCAGCACCTTCGTTCCCACAGCCCTCTTCCTGGTGCCCTGTCCGAAGGGAATGATGCAGCTGACCGTCTGCCTCCACAGGAACTCTCCTAGTCTCTGTCTCTGATCCTGCTGACTTTCATTCCCTAACCCATGTTAATCTCAAAGGCCCTCCAGCTCGGTTTCCTGATGTTCCGTTACCACAGTTAAAACATATCCTAGCTACATGCTCTTCCTGTGCAAGTCTCATAAAAACACCTGCTATTCAGTCTCTTGGTGTTAACCCCCGAGGCTTAAAAGCTAATGCTATTTGGCAAACTGATGTCACCCACATACCAAACTTTGGCAAAAAAAAATATGTTTGTCTCAGTTTATACCTTTTCTAAATTTATGTGGGCTACAGCTCAGACAGGAGAAAGCTCTAAAAAGCTTATAAGCCATATGCTCTCCTGTTTTGCTGTGATGGGCTTACCTCTTCAAGTGAAAACTGACCATGGACCAGCATTTACCAGCAAACAATTTAAAGATTTATGTTCCCTTTGGAACATTACACATACCACAGGCATTCCCTATAATCCACAGGGACAAGGCATTGTCGAGAGGGCCCATCAAACCCTTAAGGCTCAATTAAATAAAGATAAATGAGGAAACACCTATGTGCATCTAATCTTTGATAAGGGGGCCCAAAGGATTAAATGGAAAAAGGAGGCTCTCTTCAATAAATGGTGCTGGGAAAACTGGGTTGTAACATACAGAAGAATGAAATTGAACCACTTTATCTCACCAGAAACAAAAATCAACTCCAAATGGATCAAAGACCTAGATGTCAGACCAGAAACAATCAAATACTTAGAGGAAAACATTGGTAAAACACTTTCCCACCTACATCTCAAGGACATCTTTGATGAATCAAACCCAATTGCAAGGAAGACTAAAGCAGAAACAAACCAATGGGACTACATCAAATTGAAAAGCTTCTGCACATCCAAAGAAACTATTAAACAAACAGAGAGACCCCTCACAGAATGGGAGGAGATCTTCACATGCCTTACATCAGACAAGAAAATAATCACCAAAATATATAAAGAGCTCAGCAAACTTAGCAACAAAAAAGCAAATGACCCCATCCAAAAATGGGCAGAGGATATGAACAAAACACTACAGAGGCGATCCAAAAGGCTAACAAACATATGAAAAACTGCTCTAGGTCACTGATTATCAGAGAAATGCAAATTAAGACAACACTAAGATACCACCTCACTCCTGTAAGAATGGCATACATCAAAAAGGACAGCAGCAACAAATGCTGGAGAGGATGTGGGGACAGAGGAACCCTTTTACATTGCTGGTGGGAATGTAAATTGGTACAGCCTCTGTGGAGAGCAGTCTGGAAAACTCTCAGAAGGCTAGACATGGACCTTCCATATGATCCAGTAATTCCTCTCCTGGGGTTATACCCCAAGGACTCCATAACACCCAACCAAAAAGAGGTGTGTACTCCTATGTTCATAGCAGCACAATTCATAATAGCTAAAACCTGGAAGCAACCCAGGTGCCCAACAACAGATGAGTGGCTGAGAAAACTGGTATATATACACAATGGAATACTATACAGCTATCAAGAACAATGAACCCTCCTTCTCTGACCCATCTTGGACAGAGCTAGAAGGAATTATGTTAAGTGAACTAAGTCAGAAAGATAAAGATGAGTATGGGATGATCCCACTCATCGACAGAAGTTAACTAAGAAGATCTGAAAGGGAAACTAAAAGCAGGACCTGACCAAATTGTAAGTAGGGCACCAAAGTAAAAACCCTGTGGTGAGGGGTAGACATGCAGCTTCTTGGGCCAGTGGGGGGTGGGAGTGGGTAGGAGGGATGGGTCACAGTCCTTTGGTGGTGGGAATGGTGTTTACGTACACTCCTAGCAAAATGTAGACATATAAATCAGTAGTTAATTAATATGAGAGGGGGAAAATCAATTGTATGTCTCAAAGTTTCTCAAAACACAAACTGAATCTTTTTAATATATAGGCTGTGTATTTGATATGAGGACTCTCTCAAAAGCCTAGACCAAGTAGATTAGAAGCATCCAATAGCACAGCTATATACAAGATACTGGATACTGTAGAGCAAACCATAACAAAAGGACTTTTCAAAGTTAACCCAATTACCAAATAATGTGAGGATAACATTAACTATCGATTGTCTTTTTGAACCCTAAGACAGCTAGAACCTCACATCTCCAATATAGAGCCCCTACTTCTCCCAGTCCTGGAACCCTTGGATAGGGCCCACTTTCCCATATGCGTCTCCCAATCCATACCAAATAATATTGCATCTGCCAATCACAACCTAACCAACGCAACGATTGCCACCTCAACATGCTTCACCTCAGACTGTGTCCAGAGACTTCACGTGTGGAATGACAACCCTTCAGCTTCATTACTTGGGTGAGACCTTTCCTTTTATAGTACACTCTAATTTCACCTCAGGTGGTTCACTTTCTAACAAAGTCCCATAACCTAGATATATACCAGTTTCTGTGAGAGAGAGCTTATGTTCACACGTATCCATAAACTACTGCAAAATATATACCTGAAAGCATAAGTACACTAGAGTTTGCAGTGAGTACCTCCCTAACACTTCCTCTCCACTATTCCAAGGTTTGGGTCCATGATTGCTCAACAATTTGTTTGGCTTCGTATGTTAACTCTCTTTTCAATCACCAGGTTCCAGATGCCACCAGGATGTTGGCCAGGCTTCCATGGATTGAAGACCCCACCAATGTGTCCTAGAGCTCAGCTTCCCCAGAGACACACCCTACTAGGGAAAGAGAGAGGCAGACTGGGAGTATGGACCGACCAGTCAACGCCCATGTTCAGCGGGGAAGCAATTACAGAAGCCAGACCTTCTACCTTCTGCAACCCTCAATGACCCTGGGTCCATGTTCCCAGAGGGATAGAGAATGGGAAAGCTATCAGGGGAGGGGGTGGGTTATGGAGATTGGGTGGTGGGAATTGTGCGGAGTTGTACCCCTCCTACCTTATGGTTTTGTTAATTAATCCTTTCTTAAATAAAAAGTAAATAAAAAGATAAAGGAGGAATGTACCCCTCCAATATCCAGCTAGCAAAAGCCTTAACTACGTTAAATCTCTTTAATATTTACAATAACTCGGACTTACCTCCTATTATTCTTCACTGGCAAACACCATCTACTCTCCCATCTATTAAGGTCAAATGGAGAGACCCACTCGATAAAATTTAGAAAGGGCCTGACCCTCTATTGACCATGGGAAGAGGTTTTGCATGCATTTTCCCACATAATTACTCTAAACCTGTCTGGTTCCTGACCGCCATGTCCGACAATACCCTCATGATGGCACTGTTATCCCTGAAGAACAAGAAATACAAGAGGACTAGATGCAGGATACATCCCAGGATCCATAATATGACATGGCAGAACCTACAAAAGTTGGCTCACAGAGCCCTCTCTCCTACCCCTTCCCTGAATGTCTTATGTTATGAATGGCCAGTTGTGTTTTGTGAGTGAGTGTGCTGAATGACCAAAAATTTTTGTATGACCCATCTGCTCAGAAGTACTCTAAATGTTCAAACCATTGACACTAACATGCATTAACTCTCTAAGTAACCTGAGTCTGCTTATAGTCCAAAGTCAATTATAGTAAACCTCTAACTTGTTACAAGTTTTATTATTATTTTTTTCACAAGTAAGTGAGTACAGCTATCAAGCCTTCATATGAAGAATCATCTGTTCATATGGTAAGGTAGTAAACTGTAAGAAGTTACTCCATATCCAACCTATGTGAATTAACAACATTCACATATTCTTGTAAACTTAACTGGGGTATCTTGTCTTGCCACCATAAGCCATGCCTTTGTCAGCCGACAATTTAAAGATGTTTCCCTTTATAACATCACCCATGCCGCAGACATCCCTTACTACCCCCAAAGACAAATGGCTGTTCCCCTAGACATCACATCCACTGACTGCTTCCCTTAGACTTGAGATATGATCCCACCTCTTCATACAATAGATAAATTCCCCCTTCCTTACCTGTCTACCCTTAGTTGTGGGACCCTAGCTTGTTTTACTTCTTCTGCTCACAATAGGTCCTATAATTTTTTTTAAACATTCTAATTAATTTATTAATGAGAAAGAGAGGAGGAGAAAGAAAGAACCAGATATCTTTCTGGTACACATGCAGCCAGGGATCGAACTTGGCACCTCACACTTGAGAGTCTAACGCCTTATCCACTGCGACACCTCCCAGACCATGGTCCTATAATTCTTAACAAGCTCATGGCCTTTTGCGGCAACAGATTGATACCATAAAGATGCAACCTATACAAACTCACTATCATAGGCTGGACATGGCAGAATATTGAGTTGCTGTGGAGGATTTGCCCCCCTCCATCAGAACGTCCACCATGGAGAGGGCTGGCTAGCCAATGACGGGTAAGAGGAAACTAGCGCTATCCAGTCAACCTAAGACAGGGCACCTGGTACTACTGGGCAAAAATGACCTGGTGTTCCAATGACGGGTGAGACGGAAGGCTGATCCCCAACCTAAGACAGGTACAGTCCACCCTGCCACAAAAAAAGTCTGCCAAACATCAAAACATGATATAAGACAGGAGGACATGTGGGGAGCCACATGTGCCCTCAAGGTTGTTATTGGCATGGCCATAGAGTTTATGTTAAAAGATAGTTCCTGGGAATTGGGCGGTGGTATAGCAGGTTTAGCGCAGGTGGCGCTAAGTGCAAGAACTGGCTTGAGGATCCCAGTTTGAGTCCCCGGCTCCTCACCTGCAGGGGAATCACTTCACGGGCGGTGAAGCAGGTCTACAGGTGTCTTTCTCTCCCCCTGTCTTCCCCTCCTCTCTCCATTTCTCTCTGTTCTATCCAACGACCACAATATCAGTAATAACAACAATATAATTACAACAATAAAACAACTAGGGCAACAAAAGGCAAGATAAAAAAAAAAGGGATAAGATAGTTCCCGCTTCCCTACACCTTAGAGTCTTTGTTAAAAGATAAGTTCTTTTTCCCCATGAATCACCCAGGACCTTCCAGATAATGGCTGACTACCATGACAAATAATATAAAATATAATCATAAATGAATAGGAAAGATACATCCCTCAATACTCAGTTGGTCAAGGCACCAAACCTCTTTTTCTATAAAGCATTCAAATCAGATGCTCTGCTAAGCATGAGAAGCAGATTGTTTGTGTTTCTTCCACAGGAATTCCAGAAAAAAACATCTGGACCCCTGCACACCCTGACATCACCCACTAGATGGCACCACTATAGTGGCACACCCCCCGAAACCCTAGATGTCACCTGACGCGATCTGAAGAACCTGATTCACAGACTCCAAGGACAGAAACTTTTTACTGCCTGTCTGCCTTTCCTGCTTTTGCTTTGACCTGTCACGTTTTGGCGGTTCCAGCTCACTTTCTACAGAAAAGCAGAATTCCAGAGGCTGACCTTCCTCATGCAGCATTTCATCCCTGCCATTTCTCCCCCTAGTCGCCTACTTTGGACTGAGACTTTTATCAGACTTGCTGGTATACCCTTTGGACACTTTAGACAATTTTACAGCAGCTTCCTTCCCTTCACGTTGCTGGTTTTTCATAGACTGACCCTGAGTAGTTCACAGACTTTACACACTGTTGCCCTGGGCATTAGATAAAAGGAAAGGGGGAGATGCTGGGAAATTGTGCAGATGCATTCACATCTGCCATGTTTTCCCCTCAGGCTACTGCTAGTTCCCCAGAGAGTTGGGACATTCTCAGAGTGCCTGTTCCACCATGTTATGCCCTCAGGACATTGTCTATATCCCCCGCGGTATTTGGAGTGCTTTGGTTACTCCTCCCCCCTCCCATTCTCACGAGTTATTATCCTATCCTGGAGTGCTATGGTTACTCCTCCCCCTTCCCATTCTCGTGAAAGCTATTCCTATAAAAGTCTTTCTTCTTCCGCACCTTGCTCTCTTGCCAGTGCTCCACTCCGGTGTTCAGATGCAGGAAAGGTTACTGCGTGAGGCGGCCATTTTCACTACCTCCACGTGGCCCAACCTGCCTCTCTAGCACCCAAAGCACCCAACTCTGAGGTGCCAGCGCAAATAAAGATTGGTGTTTCCTTTTCACTCCAGACCCCTCCTCTCTCTCTTCTCCACGGCCCATGCTCAACAACACATATGATTGATGCCAACTACGTACATGACATGACATATTCATATGCACCAATGACTAGAATTAATACTACTTAATATTTGAAGGTCATTATGGATCAGACAATATGCTATGCCCTTTACAAATAGTCCCAAAGATTTGTTCACAGTTTCGTGTAGTTATCTTCATCCAGTTCATAGGTGAAGAGATTAAGATACAGGGAGGTTTAAGAAATTTAACTCTCACACTAGGGCAGAATTCACACTAGAAAATTTTACCCTCTTTCACATTTTATACTGGCAAGGCTTTTTTGGTCACTTGTATGTGGAGTGAGAGCAGAGCAGGAATGCTATTATCTCCACAGGTACGCCGGCCACCCCCTTCAGCAGGCTTACTTATGAACGTTCACCCTATTTGTTGACCAGTGGCTCCCTGAGTTGCAGGTAACACAATTTCAGTGCAAAGTAATTGGAATTCAGAACTAATATGGCTACCCTTAAATTATGCCTCTACACTTGGAGCTAATAATCCCTCAGCAGGCAAGGCAGCATGTATACACAGCAGCACAGAGACAGGGAAGAGGCACCCTATTCCAGGAGAGTCTTTGGAAAGTCTCAAAATAAGAAGGCTCAAATCACATCTCAAGAAGATATAGCCCCAAGAAAGCTAGTCTGGGCTCTATGAGGCAGAAAGAAGCCTGAAGTCGGGGGGGGGGGGGCTGAGGCAGGACAGACATAGTAGTGTTAAATCGCAGTGCAAGCTAAATCTATACTAACCATAAACTAGAGTGTTTCTGAACCTAAATCATATCCCTACTCACATTCTTAAACCAGAAATGGATGGGATAGGAAATATAGCTATCTGTTTTGTCTTTTTATTTTTTTTAAAGTAAGTAAATTATAATAGAGTGTGTTAGCCTGGTTAGAAAGAATTTGATAACTTTTTTTAAAAATTTAATTTACAAATGTAAAACAAATCATGATTTTAAATAGCCTCACTCAAGGTAACATGGGCAGAAAGCAAATCCTTCAACAGCTTGCAATACATTATTAAATGCTAACATACAACCACACAAATCAGAGGCTTTCGGCTCTAAACTCAGGAGGGAATTCCTGAGTGTTCTAGCTTCTCTGACAGCCCAGAAAGGAATGTAATGACATGGGTCCATCTCTAGAGGAGGAAAGCCCCAGTTGGAGGTCAGAGGCAGAACCACCTCTACCCAGGGTTCCAGCACAAAGGAACCAACTGCCATATCTGGGTCAGCTTCTCTGGTCGTAAATACCACAGGAAGCAGAGCCAACTGAGAAAATCAGAAGCTGCCTTACTGAGATGGTCAATGACAGCTAAGCAGAATAATGCAGGCTGTGTGTGTATATAGAATATGGTGGTTATCAATGTGGATCAACAAAGGTACAGAATGTTCCATCCTCCAAAGGGAGGCTGGACAACACCTATCTTCCACCTGAGGAAGATGGGTCCTGAAATTGGAGCAGCTTGGAATGTTCCTATTGATGATCACAGAATGCGAGCTCAGATCTACAGGGATGCAGAGGTCACATAGGCTCCTACGCTGAATATGGGCCCCAATTCACATCAAATCAATAGGGTTTACAGTCAACAATATTTATACACCTTTCTCATATTAGGGAGCTACTCTCTTCCCTGATCCAGCTTTCTAGCCCTGACATCATCTCCCCAAGACAATAACTTGGGATCCACCTGCATATCAGATGTCAGGCTCAGAAAAACAAAACAAAAAACTAGTATAGTCATGGGCCCTTTGAAATATAACTAAAATAGGCTTACTAACTATCTACAAAAGAGAGACCCCAAATCTTTATCTGCAATATTCCAGCCTTTAGGTTCATGATTAGTCAAGAATTTGTTTGGCTTTCTGTGTTAAGTCTTTTTCCAGCCACCAGGTTCCAGATGCTACTGTGATGCCAACTGGACTTGCCTCGGCAGACAACCCCCACCAATGTGTCCTGGAGCGCCGTTTCCCCAGAGCCCTACCCCACTAGGGAAAGAGAGAAACAGGCTGGGAGTATGGGTAGACCTGTCAATGCCCATGTTCATCAGGGAAGCACTTACAGAAGCCAGACCTTCCACCTTCTACACCCCATAATGACCCTGGCTCCATACTTCCAGAGGGTTAAAGAATAGGAAAGCTATCAGGGGAGGGGATGGAATACAGAGTTCTGGTGGTGGGAATTGTGTGGGGCTGTACCTCTCTTATCCTATAGTTTTTGTCAGTGTTTCCTTTTTATAAATAAAAATAAAAAAATGATGATGGTGGTTAAAAGCCTCCAACCTCTGTAGTCAGACCCTACTCTCCTCTCCTCCAATCAGACATTAGTTCAGCATCTTTACTCCACCGGCAGTAAGCGGCTACCTTGACATAGTTAAAGCCATGACAAACCAGTGACGGCACACAGTGAGGACTCAACACTTGATGAAAAATGAATCTTCTCCCTCCCCTATCACCAAACCAATTGTAGGTTTCAATTCCTCACGGGGGAAAAGAAGACCTAAGCATTGTGGCTCTCATTTAAACAAATGAGATTTGATAGCAATTGGCAGCAGAACATGTTAGAGAGAAGAAACAATTCCTGGGTTTGTAACCCTGGTCAAAACTTAGAGACCACAAATGCATCACAAGAGTGGAAATAGCCACAGTAAAATCACTCATCCTTTTTTTGCCCTGGACAAACTGTAAGCTATTTTACATGGTTCTAGGATGCTCTTTATTTTTTATATTTCAGTAGCTTATACCATGGCCATTAGAAACAATCTCTAAAAAGGCTTTGTTGAGCATCAGAAAGAGACAGCTGGGATTCTGGCACAAGGAAATGTTCAATCTTGTCATTCTGCAAAAGGAATTCATATTCATAATTAATGATGCTTTTGTCCATGCCAGAAAGAAAATCCAAAGGCCCAACTTTGCTTAAGTAAATTCTACTCCAACCAACTGCAAAACAGTTTTATAAATTATAGAGCAACAGAGAAGCAAGATTTTGTAAGTTGTGAGGATAAAGAAATCAGATTAATAAGACAGTCATATTTCAAGGAAGAATTAGTTTAAAAGCATTAATCCCTGAGAGGATAGCTGTATTTCCTTTCTCCTTCATAAAAGAAATAGAAATAAAATATTCTATTTATCCAAAGAAAAGGTATGTGTTGAACCATCACATGTCTGAAAAAATCAATACTAAATATGATGGAGAGATAACACAAGGCATAAAACTAGGGCCACCCCTATCTGCCCCAAATACCAGCTAAAAATAACCAAGATGGGTACATAAGACAAAAAAAAAAAGCTGTAGTGTAAAGAATGCTTTTCTATTCTGACTATTAATACAGAAACAGAAATGTCTTTAACATCATTAAATATTAGCGAAATGTTTTAAGGAAATTTTTTGAATATAACTTTGTCATTATATTGAGGAGATATACAAAGAATGAATCATTAGTAATTTAAATGTTTTCAACAATTTAGTTAATTCAACAAAGTTTTACTAAGCAACTACTATGTTAGGGCTTTAGGGATTTGGAGGAATCCCTAAGACATAAAACTACATAGAACACAGAGCAATATCAGAGTAATTGCTAATAACTGGGGAAGAGAAAGACAACAAAATTAACTGCTTGATGAGCACGGGTTTTATTTGTGGGTGAGTGTGCAAGTTTGTGTGTGTTAAAATAGACCTAACAAAATTTACCATGGTAGCCATATTTAAATTAAAGACACACACACACACACTTCCCCATCAGACTGGTACATTTGTTGTAACTGAGGACATTTGTATGTACATTTGTGTGTAATCTACATACAGTCATCATTATCATTCAAAGAGTGTAATATCAAATCATCATACTGTGCACCTTAAAAAAATCTCATAAACAACCTAAATGCACACAATTTTATTTTGGCAGTCACATCTCCACAAGGCTGGAAAAAATTAAAAATTCTATGTAAAATAAAAATTAATTCCAGTTATTACCTCAAATCAAATAAGCCATATAGCAAACCATTAATTGTATAACCTATTTATACCATGGAAGTGTTTCTTTACAAACAAAATAATAAACTACAAAAGGAATCAATACAATAATCACAAAGGTCACCAAATAAAGCAGAATTTAAAATGTGTCAAAAGTGTTTCTAGGAAGTGGGGAGGAGACAGGGACCTAAATGGATCTAGAACATGGGCAGAAATTGGAGACAAACTAGTGAGAGGCAAGGCAAGATAAGGTGGACTGAGAAGAGAACACCACTGACGAGGATTCATGTGGTGGGCAGGGACCCACCACAACTCACATGACACAGGGAGTCCATGGTCTTTTGTCAGTTTTCTGAGGCTTTCAGAGTCACAGACTCATGAGCTCCAGTCACCTGACAAGCAGATTCAACAGGCTTGACTATCATTTTCATAGACAACAATATTGAGTTGTGGGAAGACTTAATGAATATGCAAAAAGACTTTCATGTCTGAGGCTCTAAAGTCCCAGCTTCAATCCCCAACACCACTATAGGCCAGCGCTGAGCAGTGCTCAGGAAAAAAATAATAAATACATAAATAAATGCAATAAAATTAAATTAAGAACTGAGAGCCATGTCAGCCCAAAGGAAAAGTCCAAAATGCTGTTCAAGTCTAATATTGTTCTTTCTTATTCAACTTTATCTTTTGAAAAAATATTAAGTTTTTGTTCATATTTTTTACTGAGAATTTTCCTTCTGGTAAAAGAAGCAAACTTTTTGGGAAAATATAATTTTTTTAAACCAAGGTGTGTATGCACAAACTTAGCACAGTGCTTGTTCCTAAGAAGAATGAAGTGTTCAATTTCTAAAATCAACCTAGTTATGAATAATTTAAAATTTAACTTAAATGAACCAAGCTGCCCACATAAAAGATAAAGTCCTGGACCCATCAAACTGTCATATACCAATACATAAAGCGAGGGTGATGAACATCCTGCCCATGGCCTATAAAATTAGTCTGGCATTGCCAGACACTGTGCTAGGCTTTCTTCTTAGTTAATTTATTATTATTTTTTTTTATTTGATAGGATAGCCAAACAGAGGGGAAGAGGAGATAGGAAGAGAGAGACACTTCACCATTCATGAAGCTCCCCTCAACCCCCTGCCACTCCACAGGTGGGGACCAGGGGCTTAAACTTGAGTCTCTGCACACTGTAATGTCTGCACTCAACTAAGTGCACCACCATACCAACCAGCCCCTTAAATGCTAATTTTTATGTTAATCATTTTGTATGGCCTGAGAATGAAATATCCAAATGGCCCTAAAAGGTCAAGCTCAGTATTTCCTAACCAGAGCATTTTTAACACTCTCTAATGGACTGAGAACTCCCAGTGTCTAGAAACATTTTAGGTTTTTACAACCAAGAATAGAGTCCAAGGATACTGCTAAACATGCCACAATTTATAGGTCAGCCCCTCACAACAAAAAATGATCCAACCCCAAATCCCAAGAGTGGCACAAATGAGAAATTCTGGCCTAAATTCTTAGGTGTTTGTATAGGATGTTCTCTGAGGTGGGATGGATATAGATTGAAGAGTCATGCAGCATAGACATACTCTCCAGGCTCTGCTTTCATTTATTGCATGGCATTTTAACCAAGTCACCTTAAGCACTACACCAGTTTCTTTTGTTTGCCAAGTGGAGTGCCTACCTTCCTCTTCAATGAGACAGAGCAGCTTAAGGACTAGCAGAGAGTCTCACAGATAAAAGAACCCTCAGGAAATCCTCAAGATCCCTACCACCTGTGACCAACAAAGGTTCCAAGGTTCCTGACCCTCTCCAAACAGCATACACTCTCTCATCACTGGCTTTTTACAAATACATCAGGAAAAACAAATACCAGGTCACTAAGCATCCATTAAAATGAAGCTGGAGCTTAACAGTGCCTATCCTTTAGTCTCAGGGAGCACAAGTCTGCATATGGGAAGAGGAAAACCAGGTAGTTATGCCACTTGAACACATACTGTCAGCAGACCTGGGTCAATGATCAACAAGCCTACTGTCACCTCTGGGACATCAGAGGGTGAATTTACATACATCGTTCTTTCCTCTGGTCCTATGCTTGGTTTTAAATCATGTCATCTAAATGAAGCACTGGGCTCACAATCTGCAGCCACCTTTCAACAAGCACAGATGGCAATCACGTGCTTAAATGGTAAATCAAGAGCTCACATTCAGGCAAACTCTCCAGGCTCTCGGATCTGGCTCTCTGGGCGGGTTGAGAAGGAAAGGTGGGGGGTCAGGAGAGGCAGAACAGCAGCATATGCAAAGAGCTGAAGGGCTTTTGTCTGCTGTTAAACCCTTCTGACAAACCAAACAGGACTGACCCAGAATCAGTGGAAGAAAGCTTGAGTCGGCCTGGTAATGCCCATTATCCCCAAAGAGAAGCCTAGGGGTCAGCAGCACAGGAAGGAGGCCCCATTTTCATCCTCTCCTCCACAATTCTTTTGTATTTTATCAGGATACCTTTGGCCATCCTTGGGAAACTGGGCTGCCCTTATACTAAAAGGTATATATGAAAGATCTTTCTGCCTTAGAAGAGACAATGTTCTTTTTTACTATTATTGGAATAACTCAGCTTTATCCCTTTCCCTTATTCTAAAGGATGGAGCAGCGGCATTGTACTGGAACTGTGAAATGTGCTCAAATGCAGCCTTAAAGGCAAGTACCACCCAGCGTCTGGATATTAGTTTCCATGGTAACCAGGGTCCCTAGGCCCTGGCACACACAGCAGGAAATGCTGCAGCTTCCCCTATACATAAAGGGTCCCATGACAATTTTAAACATTTGGGAATAAAGAAAAACGTCTATGCATGTGGGTACACACTCATGCACACATAGAAATGTATTTATAAAGAGAAAACAATGTAGACCCCCCCCCAAAAAAAAGCCTGTTCTTACTGATAAATGTCATGCCAAATATAAGAAAATATAAACAAAATATTCTCCCTGCTCCTCCTCCCAATACATACACATACACAGTTAAAACAAAAATACTTTCCCTCCCACAAAACAAACAAGCAAACAAACAAAAAAAATTGTACTGGAAGTAGGAAACTGCTTTGGAAAACCAGATGACCAAGAATTCTGTATACATAAGCAAACAAATACCTTTACAAGTTAAGAACTGAGAGTGCAAAACAGAGACTTGTTTGTAGTCTGTGTTCTTTCCTACCTGAAAATCCTCAGTGTAAACCAAGAGGCTAAATGAATAACTGGTTCACCAATTTGCTTTCAGTGGAAACCATGTTAGACTTTACTTGCCACAATACTCCTTCCAATCTGAGTAATCCTGGGTGGGAGACTTCATCTCCTTGAGACTTAGTTTTCCCTATAAAGATGGAAAGTCTCCAGTAGATGCTAAATAAGAAAAACCCTGCAGCTTCATAAAAACAAGAGGCTAGAGCATTGTACTAAAAAACAAAAACAGGGAAAACACCTCCAAGGTGATTCCCATTTCAGGCTACAGATATCTTTCTTTCTCTCCTTCTCCTTCTAAGATTTCTTTAACTTTATTTAATTTGATAGGACAGAGAGAAGTTGAGGGCAAAAGGGAATAGAGAGGGGAGAGAAGACAGAGAGACACTTGCAGCACTGCTTCACTGCCTGTGAAGCTTTCCCCCTGAAGGTGGGGGCCAGGAGCTTGAACCCAGGTCCCTCAACATGGTAACGTGCATTTAACCAGGTGTGCCACCACCCAGCTTCCCCCCCCCCCACTGACACACAGATTATTTCTAAATAGTATATAAAACTCAAAATTTTCTTTAAAATATACCACAGGGGTCGGGTGAGATTTTTGACCCAAGAAGGTACCAACTTTGTCATGTATGACTCAGGTTGGAGCCCTCAGTCTACCACACTGGAGTCCAATAGCACTGGAAGGAACATCAGTGCTATGGCATCTCTCCTTTCAAAAAAATAAGGGCTCACTGACAGATTACAGCTAACAGAAGATTTTTAAGTAGCCTTTGTTTTCTAAGGTATTTCCCAATACTCTTTGAACTAACATGTTCTCTTTAACTGCACACAGCAGAGCACATGTGTACTTACAGTGAAAATGTTAGTGCAAAGAAGTTTCTACATACCACACACGTTTTTAGGCTAGGACTTTATCAGAGTAGATAAGCAGCAGCTTTGAGATCTGGCAGATTAGACTCATCCTAGAAAAATAGAAGTTATGACA
Organism: Erinaceus europaeus; assembly: GCF_950295315.1. Lineage (NCBI taxonomy): Eukaryota > Metazoa > Chordata > Mammalia > Eulipotyphla > Erinaceidae > Erinaceus > Erinaceus europaeus. Next base: position 118,484,169 of record NC_080162.1, read on the forward strand.
ACTTCAAGAGTCTTCAAGTTAGTATTTACATACCCAAGGATTATTATTTTTTATCTGAAATGAACAGACCAAGCCAAGTTCTTAACATTAAGGCAGAAGATCTTCCCCTAAGTGAAAAACAACATATTTGCCTCACTGTATGAACTGTAAGGATAGCATTCCTTCATAAAAGTGAATCAATATTTTGCCAAGGTGACTAAAATGTGCTTGTGTGTGTGTGACAGTGGGATGGGTTCGAGAAGTATTCGTTATTAAAAACAAAAAGCCAAGGGGGTCGGGCAGTAGCAAAGCGGGTTAATCACAAATGGCATGAAGCATCGAGGACTGGAGTAAGGATCCCAGTTCGAGCCCCCCACTTCCCACCTGCAGGGGGGTCGCTTCACAAGCGGTGAAGCAGGTCTGCAGGTGTCTATCTTTCTCTCCTCTTCTGTCTTCCCCTCCTCTCAGTTTCTCTCTGTCCTGTCCAACAGCAATAACAACAACAATAACCACCACAACAATAAACAACAAGGAGAACAAAAGGGAAAAAACAGCTTGCAGGAGCAGTGGAGTCATAGTGCCGGCATCAAGTCCCAGCAATAACCCTGGAGACCAAAAAAAAAAAAGCCACAATATATGGTAAGCATACAATAGAGTGGAGAGAGGTTGATGGGGATGGTAGTGGAGAATCCATGCGTCCATTCCCTGTGTCTAAAACACAGAAAAGTCCTCCAAACTGGGAGGACTGAATTACTGAGTATACCACTTTAGTACATAAACTACCTAATGACAGAAAAACATGCTGCACACAGATCATCCAGTAACCCCTACAGGCACATTTTCTCCACATCTGGCCCTCCCTCCCTCCCTCTATTCCCACTACCAACTTGTAACGTATTAGCTGCCAAGGCTAGACAGGATAGAGGATGGGTTCTAATTTAAGCATCCTCAGTGAGAAAGCACTAAGGTAAAAATAGAGTAATAGCCTAGAGTTGGAGCAAAGGCTGTTCTTGGTCCGTAGGACAAGTCTTCATAGGCAATATGAGGTTGGCTGTGGGAATCAGATATCCCTAGCTAGTTTTTCCTGGTACAGGATTTTAGAATTTTGCAGCGACATTCTGTTCTGGACATCTAGGATACACTCATGTAGAAGAGGAACTTGATGCAGTGTCTTTCTGCTAATGCAAATAAGCATTCTTTCAAGTGTCCTTTCAGGAAAAAGAGTGGAAGCCCAACATCCCTCCTAGCAGGACAGTGGCTATCCACAATGCAACAACCTGTCTCTAGCAGCTGTTGCTCTTCAACCCAAGAACAACAAGAAAAAACACTTGTAGAGCAGGAACAGTGCTGTTGTCAGACATTAGCTTTGACATCAGGAAAAGATAAATGGGATCAGAGAGGAGGGATTTTATTTCATCAGTAAATAATACTCTTCATAATTTGAATAAAAAAGTATTTACTATTCAAAAATAAAATAAATAAAATAAAATAAAATATTGTTTAAAATAAAATATTGTTTATTAAAATAAAATATTGTTTAAAATAAAATATTGTTCACTGAGCACATGAGAAATGGGCATGGTTTAAGAAGAGGATGCATTTGTTGTTAGGAACTCTAATTATTGTTGACAGGGGACTTCCTCACCTAACACACCCACCTTAGGCCTACCTGGACCTCCTACCACCTACTAACCCAATCCCTCCGAACAATGCAACTGCTAAATTGAGTTCTGCATCCTCAATATATGCTTCTTACAGAAAACAGGATCAACTAGATGAAATACAAAATATTATATTCAGTGTTAAAGCATAACAAGTCTGTCTTAGTAGGAATCTCCATCACCCCACATCTAAACTATGGCATGATAGCCACTAGGGTTAGGTATATGTGGCTGTTTAATTAGAATTAGTATTTAAAAATTACTACTCCAGTTCCTTGGTTACACTAGTCATATTTCAAGTATTCAATAACCACATGAGATTAGTTGTTACCATAATGAACAATGAAAATACAGATTATTTCTGTCACCACAGAAAACTCTAGGATACAGAATGCCAAAGGCTAGGGCTCCCCAACGTCAGGAAGGTATAAGGTCACTCAAAAAAGACTTGTCAATTTAGAAGCTGTCATGTCCTAGCTTATGGTCAGCAAGTACAAGGAAAGCAAAAATCAAATATAGAAGAGAATGGTAAATGTCTTGGCCCTACCCACTTTAATTACAAATATATATTTTTTATTTTTCACAGGTCCTATCTTCCAACTAGAAAACAATGAGTCTGTACTCAAAACTTAATGACTAGGAGGTGGCACAGTGGGAAAAGTATTGGGCTTTCAAGCAAAAGATTCTGAGTCTGATCTCTAGCACTACCAATGCCAAAGTGATGCTATGTTGTGTCCCCCTCTCCCCGCTCCTTATTCAGTCCTTCTCTCATGAAATAAAGTAAACAATATATTCAAAACTCTGAAAAGGAAAGGTAATAGAGAGTTTCTAGATCATTGTCAATACAACATGTCAAGATTTAGATATAAAATTATTTTTTAAAAAATAGAGATGCTAGCTCATTCACTTTTCATACAAACTATGGAATGCTCACTTTGTAGTTTTTAAAAACAAATTTGCAACCATTTCATGGACATCTAGAAAGTGTCAGACTGCAGAAAATTAGGAGCTAAGGTGCCCCACTGACAGTCTATACAGACTCTTAAGTACAACTGCCCCTAGCTAGTTTTACTAACACCGCTTCTCTAGGCTCCAGGAACTACTTTAGTCTAAAGCTCTTTTCTTTCCTGTAAAACCCTGGTTAGAATCAGAGCATCAGAAAAATTAATATACTATTCTTGAATTTTCAAAAACAATAAACTTGGCTCTTAAAAATATTACAAGTGAGCTTATTTCTCAAGAGTTTATAAATTCTCTCAGAAGACTCATAACAACAATAATTAAAAATAATTAAGAGGGTCAGGCAGTGGTACACCTGGTTAAGTACTCACATTACAGTGAGCAAGGATCTGGGTTCAAACCCCTGCTCCCCACCTACAGGGAGAAAGCTTCACAGTGGTGAAGCAGGGCTGCAGGTCTCTCCCTCCCTCTCTCTCTCTCTCTCTCTCTCTGTCTCTCTCTCTCCCCTCGCTCCCTGCCTTCATCTACCCCTCCCTTCTCAGTTTCTGTCTCTATCCAATAATCAATAAATATTAAAAAATAATTAAAGGGGCCAGCAAAATAACTCACTTGGATAGTGTGCTGTTTTGCCAGATGCACAACCCAGGTCCAACTCCAGCCCCTACCATACTGCAGGAAGCTGTGATCCTTTATTCTCTTCCCCTCTCCGTTAATCTCTATCTTAATAATAACAGCAGAATTGTCCCTGGGGAGTACAGGAAGCATACATGATTCATAGATACAACTATAGATTAGCAGATTACATCTCAGACCTTTCATTATTAATCAAATGAATGAATTTTCCACATTCCTTTAAGGTTACATTCAAAGAATATTCAGTTCTTTTATGGTTTTTTAAAATAATTAATTTTTTCCAGCATGTGGTGAAGTAGCTCTCAAAGTAGAAATCATAATGCTCTCACTCATAATATGAAAGAGTTCAGGGCTTGACAATCCAGAAGACAAGGGCCAACCAACAAAGTCTCAATTAAGCAACCTGCAAGTTAAAGTAAAACTTGAGGGCAAACAAAACTATTTTGATTACCTCTTTGAAACCACTTCTTGGCACCCCTTGCTGTATAAGGGAGGATTCTTTCCTTTCGGCCACCCCCACCCAAGCAAGCACAGTTGTTTTCCACCTGCCTGCCCACTCCTCATCGCCACATCGGTACAGTGGCTGGGCCCTCGTCAGCTATAAAGAGAGAGAATTAAACATTCCACCAGAGATTTCAGATGAGAGTTCACCAAAGATTCAGTTGGTGAAGCACCAATGGAATCTAGACGAGACATCACCCACAAGCTTCTTACTCAAGCGATGACAGTCTTCTGTACCCAGATACATCAGGGTTATGTAAGCATAGGAGCTGCTGTACATGACTGGTTATTCATTCATGAAATAATCTCATTCATCTCTTCTAGATGCTAGATACTTATTCAAAAAAATAAAAGTCTATCTCCCACTTCCCTATTAATCTCTGTCTCTATCCAATAAATAAACAAAATATTTTAAAAGGGAGTGAGCAGGCAGTGGCAAGGATCAGGCTCAAGCCCCAAGTACCCACTGCCAGGATGGCAGTAGGTGGGGGTAAGGGGGGTGGGAGGGGAGAGATTTACAAGCAGTGAAGAAGTGTTCTAGGTGTCTTTCTTTATCTCTCTCCCTATATCCCCTTTCCTTATTGATTTCTATCTCTATACAGTAAATCTACATTTAATTCTAAATGAATGTCCTGAAATATCAAAGAAATAAACTTTGTAGTTAAAAAAAAGGGGGGGACCAAAAGACAATTTAGGGGGTTGGGTGCACCTAGTTGAGCGCACATGTTACAATGCACAAGGAGCCAGGTTCGAGCCCCCCAGGCCCCACCTGCAGGAGGAAAGCTTTGCAAGTGGTAAAGCAGTGTTGCAGGTGTCTCTCTGTCTCTCTCTCTCTATCACCACCTTCCCTCTCGATTTCTGGCTGTCTCTATCCAAAAAATAAAATAAATATAATAAAAAATTTTTAAAAAGACAATTTAGTAGGTGGGATGCACATGGCCTTTGGTTCATTCCTCGGAACAATAAAAAAATTAATAAAACAGTTTAAAGTCCTATGAACTACAAAAGGTCTCACCTGAGTATTGGAGCTGGAGGGTTGACATCCCAGGCCTGGCATCTCTGTACAAATCTGAAGTGAAACATGCCAAGGTAGTACTGGTTGCACTGATTTGGTTGAGATAAGCAGATGCAGTAGCAAATTCCTCCATGAGGATAATTTCTGGAACCATCCATTCCACCCCAGTTCCATGGCTGCCAGTTCTTAGCAACATCGCCCCGCCAGATATTCGTCGGGATGCGGCATCATCTAAGTTCATTTCCCATGTCTACGCTCAACCGGACCTGCCAATATATGCGGACATCTTCGCCCACCCTGTCCAACGCTTGACGTCTCATCATCCTATCTGGTTCCCTACGCCTACACTGAACTTCTCTGTTCCAGACTCTTGGAAACAGAGTTGGCAGTCAGCTGAGGTAAAGAACAAACACTTCATCACAGACCCCTGCAAGCGTCAACCAGGCTTTGACCTAGCACGTTATGATTGGGCCCTCCTCAATCGCTATCGAACAGGCCATGGACGGTGCGCCGCTATGTTCCATCGCTGGGGAGCCAGAGACGACCCGAACTGCCCCTGCGGCTACAGACAGACTATGACCCACATAGTCAACGACTGCCACCTCTCCAGATTCAGAGGAGATCTCGAAACTTTACATCAGGCTCAACCTGACGCTGTTGACTGGCTACGGAAGAAGGGCAAACGCTAAAAGAAGTAGCAAATGACAGGAATCAAGAAAAGCATGAAGGAAACAAAGTAAAGTCCCAGAGGTTCCAAGATTGGAAGAAATATGGGTTTTATAGAGAATGAGGAAGGTTTCTTGCTCTCTTAGAGTTTAAGAAGGCAACAGATAGTTATTATTATAACCTAGTTATTTGGGAACTTGGTTTAATTTGAAAATCTCATGGTTAGGATGTACTGTACATACAAGACCTTACCATGATTTATGTCATTTAACGAAATTTACAAATAACTATATATTTTATTTTATTTTTTTATTTTCCCTTTTGTTGCCCTTGTTTTTTATTGTTGTTGCAGTTATTATTGTTGTTGTTATTGATGTCATTGTTGTTGGATAGGACAGAGAGAAATGGAGAGAGGAGGGGAAGACAGAGAAGGGGAGAGAAAGATAAACACCTGCAGACCTGCTTCACCATTTGTGAAGCGACTTCCCTGCAGGTGGGGAGCCAGGGGCTCAAACCAGGATCCTTAAGCCAGTCCTTGCGCTTTGTGCCACATGCGCTTAACCCGTTGCGCTACCGCCCAACTCCTACAAATAACTGTATCTTATCTACTAACAAGGCTGGTTGCTTCTGGTCTCCTTAGTCTAAGATTATAGGTGATTATTATTCCAAAAAGTTATTAATAGAAATGCATTAACAATTTAAGCTCAATCTTAAAATTCAATCAGTTTACTCATTTGAAACCTTAAGTGCTTAGATTGAAGGAATATACACTCAGAACTGAAGTCTATGCATTAGATAGCTCAAGACATTTAATCTATTTTTCCCCTCTCATATTAAAAAACTAGGACTCCCTAGTTCCATTTTGGGTGGTGCACTTCCTAACAAAGGTACAGAACCTAGATGTGGACCAGCGAACATGAGATAGGTCACATGTGCACATTTATCCATAAGTTGGGCCACCCCACTATCCAGGGTCCTAGTTAGGGAATCCTGTGATTTCCACATAGATATGATGAGCTTAGTCCTCTATCAGATCTCTCTCTCTACCATCACTGGTCATCTCCATCAGGAATAACATCATAAACCCTCTTATGGGCCTCTAAAGGACCTTGCCCTCAATGTGGAACAACAATAGTAGGGACTGTCCCATTCTCCGAAGGGAGGCTGGGTCAACATACTCTGCCACTCAAGGAAGACTGGTCCTGAAATGAGTGCAGCCTAGAATGTTCCCAGCTGTGACCATGGACTGTGAGCTCAGACTGACAGGGATGCAGAGGTTACACAGGCTCTTGTGCTAAGCATGAACAGACATGGGCCCTGCGTCAGATTAATGGGGTCTACAGTTAATGGTATTCATATGCCTTCTTCTATTTGAGAACTTCTCTCTGCCCTAATACAGCTTTCTAGTCCTATTCCCAACTCTGACACCATCTTTCCAGATAATACTTTCAGTCCACGTGCATCTTAGTTATTGGGCTCAGGAAAAAATTAGTAAATTCATAGGCCCCTTGGAATATACCTTAAACAGACTCCCTAGCTTCTTCCCACATGAAGACCCCAAATTTCATCTGCTGTACTCTTACCTTTAGATTTCTGATTAGTAAACAATTTTTTCTGCTTTATATCTTACAGCTTTTCAGTTACAGATATTATCATGATGCCAACCTAGCTCCCCCAGGCAGATGACCTCACCAATGTGCCCTAGAACCCCACCTCTCCAGAGCCCTACCCTACTAGGGAAAGATAGAAACAGGCTGGGGGTATGGATTGGCCTGCCAATGCCCAGGGTCCAGCAGAGAAGCAATTACAGAAGCCAGACACCCCACCTTCTGCACCCCATAATGATCCTGGGTCCATGCTCCCAGAGGGATAAAGCATAGGGAAGACTTCCAATGGAGTGGATGGGATATGGAACTCTGGTAGTGGAAATTGTATGGAATTGTACCCCTCTTATCCCATAATCTTGTCAATCATTATGAAATCACTAATAAAAAAAAAACAGTTTAAAGGCTACCAGTAAACAAATGCTATGCATTTGGATAAGTGGATTCCTCAGAAAGGAGTAGAACACTGGCTCTGTCTAGTGAGAAGGGTAACAGCACAATGAAACAAATGCTCTTGCAGAATTGGCATGGGTCATAGAGGCCCTGTGGCCAGAGATCTCCTTTAGCTTGGCAGTGCCAGTGCAAGGAATCTTTTTACAAATGCTATCACTTTAAAACTATGTATTAGAAAAAAGCAGAAGATCATAAAGCATCTAAAAGGGGTGGACAGTGAGTAGACCAGAAAAGAAACTCCAAACCTGGCGTGCACAAGTAGTAGAGGCTGTGTGTATGTGTTAAGGACTATACTATAAACCATTAAAATATATACATATTTATTTAAATATTATAAATGCTTCAGGGAACAGTGAACATTTACTTAGCATTATTTTTCCAGCATCGAACTCTCAAGAATAAAGTCCTGAGTTCAATCCCCAGCAGCATATGTACCAGAGTGATGCTCTGGTTCTCTCCCTCTCTCTCTTCCTACCTCTCATAAATAAATGTCTTAAAAATACCAAAAAATAATTCTACTCAATTTAATGCATATATTATGCCTTCAGTGAAGCCAAAATTAGATTTTAACTGTAAAGTGTTTTACACACACACACACACACACACACACACACACACACACACACACACACACACACACACACACACAGTTTCTCACAACCAAGGACCCCACATCCTGGGAAAACTCCATTTCCAAGTGGGAAAATTAAAGCCCAGGAAAGTTAATTATAAGTTATCAAGGGTTACAGAGCTGGCAAAGCTCTGGAATCCCAGCCCCCAGTAATCATCACTCTATGGTGATCCAGAGATTTTTTTTTTCCTTTTGAATGTGTTCAGGACCAAGCAACTGTGAAATCAAGTAACAACTTATATTCAATTCCCAGAGCTCCTAAGAACACAGAATTTAAAGCTAGGCTCTGAGTCAGACTTCAGTTTCACCACTGACAAGCAATGAGACCTTGATCAGTTTAAATGTCTCTCTCCCATGCCAATCTCATCTCTGAACATAGACATCATGAGCACTAACCTCATAAGACGACTGTTAGAATAATGAAATTAAACACATGAAGCATATGGAACAGAGCCCAGTCCATCAGTTGTGAAATTAGGCTCAATACATGTAAAACACAAAAAAATCACAGCCCACTCCACTTTGCATACCCAATAAAGATTAGTCATTGCAATTTTTTAATAGTTGTGGTATGGAACTGTACCCTGTAATCTACAATCTTATAACAAATAAAAAGAAACAAATGATAAAAAAAAAAAAAACAGTATTCTAGGATCAGAGATTGAACAGCAGAAGCACAGGGGACTAGCAGGTAAGAGATCACAGGTTTGATCCCTGGAACTATATATATTCTAGGGCCAGAGAGATTGAACAGCAGAAATGCATTGGACTTTCAGGTGAGAAATCACAGGTTTGATCCTTTTATCAGCGCTCTGATAAAAATAAATAAATGTATACTTTTAAAAATTTAACCACTCTTGGTCTGTTTTTTCATTCAGAGACATAAAGAGAGAGAAGAGTCACACTACTGCACCAAACTCCCCCTCAGTGTCAACGTCAAGCACTCTCATGCTGTGCCAGATTCGAGCCTAGTCCCCATGCATGGTCAAGCAGGTACCTTCCTCAGTGACTCACTCCTCTGGCCTCAGCACAACTTTTAATGTGCTGTTTACAAGTCTGTCAACATTCTAGTCAGCTGGGAGTCTTTTTTTTTTTTTTCCTTCTCAGAAACATTTTTCTTGCCACCAGAAATTGTACCTGCATGATTCTACTATTCCTGACTGACTCCCTTTATAGATAATGAGAGACAGAGTGAGAGAAAAGAGAGAGGAGAGATACCACAGCACCGCTTCCTCTCAATAGTGCTCTTATGTGGTGTTGTGGGGCTCACACCTGGGTCCTTGTGCTTGTTAAAGTGTGCACGTTACTGGGTAAGTTTATTTTCCAGCCCCTCTGTCTTAGAATCTTAAACTCCTTAACTATGGGTTTGTTGCCACTTCACCTCAATTTCTCTAAGATGGTTTGTACAAGTTACTAAGTAATTACAGAGGCAGCCAAAATGAAAGTCACACAGCACTGTGCCCTTCAAAGGCCCTTGCTGACATAAGCAGATGGTGCAATGGCCACAAAGGGCCAGTGCTGGCTGACTAATGAGGAACATTCCAATAGCTCAGTACTCCAGCCTTCCATTGCAATGAGAATAAGGCCTTGATGTGTATGTACTTGGAATTACAGAAAAGCTACCCCACCCCACCCAAGATGGGCACCCCACTAGAAAGGACCTCCTACTATACCAAGTTTCTTTCCACTTCTTATTTTAGTAACCTAGATACCCTGTGCCATTTCAAACATATCTCAATTCCTACAACATGCTGTATGTTGATGATGGACCCAAAGAAAAAATAAGGCCCTGTTCCACAAAGCCTGACATTCTGTGAATACTGAGTGTGTAACACATAAATTCTGGGGAGTCAGGTGGTAGTTCAACGGGTTAAGCGCATGTAGCTCAAAGCGCAAGGACCGGCGTAAGGAACCCAGTTCGAGGCCCCGGCTCCCCACCTGCAGGGGGATCACTTCACAGGTGGTGAAGCAGGTCTGCAGATGTCTTTCTCTCCACCTCTCTGTCTTCCCCCTCCTCTCTCCATTTCTCTCTGTCCTATCCAACAACGATGACAAGGGCAAAAAAAAAGGAATAAATAAATAAATATTCTTAAAAAAAATTAAGGGCCAGGTGGTGGTGCACCTGTTTGAGCGAACATGTTGCAATGCGTAAGGATCCAGGTTCGATCCCCTGGTTCCCATCTGCTGGAGGAAAGAGCAGGGGTGCAGGTTCTCTCTCTCCCTCTCTATCATCCCCTTCCCTCTCAATTTCTACCTGTCTCTATCCAATAAATAAATGAAGATAATTTTTAAAAAAATTAATAAAAAAATAAAGACAAATTCTGTGTGACCCATAATGCAGGGAAAAAAACAAAAATGTCTATTTTCATTCTGAACATAAGTCACATCTTCATTACAGGGTGCAAAATCAATAAAATATGGAACTGTACTGTGAACTATGCTAATAATCTCTTAAATTCCATCAAAGTTTAATTATTAACAGACATATACACATTACAATAGTGGTATATTTATAATTTTTTTTAAAAAAGAACAAAATAGAGTTCAAATTTTCCATTCTATTTAACAAGTTACATGGTAATTAGATTGTGCTCTTAGTAACTAGCTTTAACTATTTCTCTTATAAAAACTGTTAATAGCCAGTGAAAAATGTTTGCTAAAAAGGACAAACACCTTTCAAAGTTGTTTCCTCTGAGAAACAATATGGAATGCTAATTTTAGAAACCAAAGACCTGTAAAGCTTGAGATTCTGGACGCATGCCCAAAAGAAATGATCTTAAGAACAACTATTACTGCCTTCTATCACTTCCAGCAAGAAAAACTAATATATATATATATATATATATATATATATATATATATATATATATAAGTTCTAAGCAAGAAATTAAGACTTTCTATAGAGGCTGGATATCAAATTGCAAAATATAATGGAGTTATGACCTTAAGCCCAAATATACTTGCTGCTGATCAAAACAGCTTGAAGCATTTTCAACATACTCATCCTTTCCTTGGTGATGCATATGCCATTAAAAATTGATTACTCGGGTGGAGGGTAGATAGCATAATGGTTATGCAAATAGACTCTCATGCCTGAGGCTTCAAAGTCCCAGGTTCAATCCCCTGTACCACCATAAACCAGAGCTGAACAGTGCTCTGGTAAGAGAAAAAAAAATAGATTACTCATAGCTCTCCAAAAGGATGTGTACATGGGCATCAATTGCATCATAGCTTCTAAGAGCAAATAAATGGAGATGACCTAAACAGCCATCTATCCAAACAGTGCAATTTCTGTCTCTGGCTGCTAAGAATGATCTATAGGTACAAGCATAGAAAAGTAACCATGACATAATGTGGAGGAAAAGGAGTAAAAGCACCACTGATGATTTGAGAAAGATCACACAGATATGCTTTATTCCATATGTTATTCTACATATTGTTCTACAACTAGCTTTATCTTCTCCTCGACAAGAAACTGGTAGGCTAGATTTTATCTCACATGCTTTGTTATACAAAAATGTAAACTAAGGAGGATATGCTATTTTGTGCTTTTAAATAAAACACCATAGCACCTCTCCACCATTCATGAAGTACCACTCTTGGTGTCATGCATGATATGGTGTGTGGTTCTGGGGGTTCCAATGTGAGTCCTTACACATAGCAAAAGTGTGTAATCTACCAGGTAAGCTATTTCCCAGGCTCTTTCATTTTTTTCAGTGCTGTACAGGGACCTTGGGCATGCATGATGCAATACTATCACTCCTGTGCCAACATTTTTAACTTCTTTTTTTTTTTTCCTCGGAAACATTGAGGTTTATTTCAAGGGTAGAACTGGAGAAAGATCACTGATTATGGGAGGCATGTTTTGCCTTTAGGAACCACCTTCAAGGACAAGAATCCTCCTTGGCAAATACTACTTTGACTCTGCACCTGGAGGCTTTCTTTAAGGAAATGGAGGCTAAGAGAAGGCTGTGAGAAGAACAGTGCATTTTGTGAATGTGGCTCTGTATATACATTAACTGTGTTGAACTGGATTCAAGTCCCAGTTACAGGACTTAGAAAAGTTGCATTGCCCTTTGGAACCCTTCTTACTGCTAGGAAGGGTTGTGCTGACTAGAAGGTGGGTACTCTAGAGCAGGACTGACCCACAGACACCTACAGCCATAGCTATATCTGCCCACAGGCTGGCTAGGTACCCTGGGGCAGGTTTCCTCACCCCTCTGGACTTGGATCTTCTCATCTAACAATGGGGCTTAAAAATAGCAACATAACCAAAGTCAGTCTGAAGGGCCTAATGCACATAAACATCCTGAACTGAATACATATTAGCTGCGATTGCATCTTTAATTTTTAAAAAGGTGTGCGTGGGGAGGGTGAAATACCACAACACTGCTCCACCAACCATGGATGTTCCTCCAGGATCATAGTGCCAATCATGTGATGATAAGACTCAAACTCAAAGTCTCACACGTAGAAAGACATGCACTCTTCCAGGTGAGCTCTTAGTCCTAAATTTGTATAAAGATTTTTCTAAAGTTTCTATAATGGACATATAAACTAACCAATTTTTAAAAGGGCTTTAAGAAGATATTAAGATTCATCTCAAGATGACAAACCAAATGTGAAACCACTGCTCTGTTGTCTCTATCACATTCTCCTAGGAGACCTTTTGAAACACTGTTGGCATCTTAGAAACAAGGAGAAATATTACTCCCCCTGGGGAATTTTTCATCTCCCTGAGCTGAGTTAATTGCTCACTTTCCTATATTCCCCCAGCACTCTGTCTCTATTCTACCCTATCATCAAGCAGCATATTTCCACAATGAAATTATTTTATGTGTTGTTCTTTCCCCCACTCAAATGAAACTCCTCCAGGACATGGAGAGTAATATATTAATGTTTCAGGTCCCATAATGCTTCAAGTATCAGCAGTTTTCAAGTCTCTTGAATGAATGGCAAGTGTCACGCAATATTCACTAGGGTAAATGGGTACCTAACTGGAACCCACTGCAGGTGACTGTGAAGGGCTACAGAGAAGCTGAACTTAGTGGAACTGCGAGCAACCCCCCAATACTTGGCCCTAATACCCACCTCTCCGCCACTCAACATTACAACAAAGAGGATAACCGTGGGGTTGTCTGTGTACAAGCAGACCCAGAAAAGTAAAGCAAATAAACAGAGATATATATTACAATTTGCAAGGACCTGGGTTCAAACCCTCAGTCCCCTCCTGCAGGCAGAACTTCCATGAGGAAGTAGGGCTGCAGGTGTCTCTCTGTCTCTTTTCCTCTTTATTTCCTTCTTCCCTCTCAATTCTCTCTGTCTCTATCCAATAAGTAATATAGGAAGATTTTTTTCTTTATTTCCTTTTGTTGCCATTGTTGTTTTATTGTTGTAACTGATGTTGTCATTGGCTAGGACAGTTGGCTAGGACAGAGAGAAATGGAGAGAGGAGGGGAAGACAGAGGGGGGAGAGAAAGATAGACACCTGAAGACCTGCTTCACCCCCTGTGAAGTGACTCCCCTGCAGGTGGGGAGCTGGGGGCTTGAACCAGGATTCTCTGGCCGGTCTTTGCGCTTTGCGACACCTGTGCTTAACCCGCTGCGCTACCACCCAACTCCCTACAGGAAGATTTTTAAAATTAAATAAATAAAATTATAAGAGACAGGAGAATTTCTCTGCCTGGAAATAAAAGAGAACACAATTTCCTTTAAATGGGGGTCTCTATAGTGTAGGTGGTACTGGACTTCTAGGGATAGTAGGAGGTACAGGGGTGTTCATTTTTTTTTTCTTGGCCCCTTCCACGTTATTGTTACTCCTTTCTATGAGTTATCAGTCACTGAAGTTATTAACAATTTTCCAAAGAGTTCCCTTTGTTCACTAATTTACTAAACATATTATTAAACATCTAAACATCTATGCTGTTCTAAGCAATGTGTTTTGAAGAGTTCAGATACCAATGTCAGAGTCTGTAGTTCCAGGATTTATGATCAAATGGTGGAGACATAAAGACTTATGGAAGAAGACAGCATTTTAAAAGGGTTCCTCATTTTTATAGGAACCCATAAAAATGCTGTACTAGTCTCAAGGCTTTCCCCCATTTACAGGAACAACAACAACAAAAAATGTCAGGACAGCTGATGTAAACAAAGAAACAAAAAATAGGACCCAAGTACACAGTTAAGTGCTCTACAACTCTAAGTGATTTAGAAACACATCAAGCCATCTCATGCAAAGAAGTGATAGCTTTTCTTTATTTCTCATTCTTCTCACATACTTTATTATCTGGAGAACTATGTGTAATTTCTACTATGTGGAGTCCCATAGAGGTATTATTATTATTATTATTTAAATATGAGTCACCTCAGCTCTGATAGTTAAGCTGTGTCTTCCTGTGAAGCCACCCCAAAGCAAGAGCCCACATGCTGAATCCAGCGAATGCTGGAAGCTATCCCTCCATCTGCTTACCACGTGTGCTGGTAGCCATGTCAGCCACTTTCTGAAAGGCATCCAAGAAGGCAGCTGCTGCGACTACTGTTGTTCTAAAATACAAACAGATAACAAAAGCATGAGGAATATCTCACACCGGCAAATTCACTCCAGCTAAAGGGCTGAAACCTCCACTAAGAATGAATGCAATCTTCCAAGAGGAACAACCCAAAGGGACACAGACAATAACTTTGTGGACACACTTTTTTCTTAGGAAGCATATCTTCCCCGATTAATATTCCTCATCAATAATGTCCAGCTTCTGTGGTGCCACCTAATAAATGTTAGCAATTCTTCACATCCCATTTCACCTGATGGAAAATTACTATCAGGCAAATTTTCACACAGGAAGGGAAAAAAGAGGACAAATATTCAAACCTAAAAGAATTATTACTAAAGACTATAAATAATAGAGATGAATTTTATAGTAAGAAAACTACATACATGTAGCTGTTCCTTGTGTCTAAACTGCATATCCACTTACACGTGGATTTCTTTTTTAATACACTACACTATTTGAAATGTTATTCTTTTTCTTTTTTTAAAGATATGTTTTATCTATTGGGAAGCAATAAGGGGGGAGACAGAACCAGAGCATTACTCTGGTATATGTGGTGCCACAGATCAAACTAGGGACCTAATGTCTGCAAGTGCTCTACCTGTTGCGTATCTCCCAGGTTACTATCATAATAATCTCTCTGACTTTATCATAAGGATAGAATACAGAAGATATCTACATAAGACCATGTGTCAATCAACTGTTTATGTTATCAGTAAGGCTTCTAGTAAATAGGCTTTTTCTTTTTTCTTGTTTCTTTTTTTTTTTTTTTTTTTTGCCTCCAGGGTTATTGCCTGGGCTCGGTGCCTGTACTATGAATCCACTGCTCCTGGCAGCCTTTCCTCCCACCCCCCACTGTACAGGACAGAGAGAAATCGGGAGAGGAGGGGAAGACAGAGAAAGGGAGAGAAAGATAGACACCTGCAGAGCTGCTTCACCACTTGTGAAGTGAACCCCCTGCAGGTGGGGTTGTGTGTGTGTGTGTGTACATGCACCAAAATAAAGAAATTAGGAGAAACAATCTTGAAAGGAGACCATCCAATTCAAACAATTCATTTCAGAGATGGAAACACAGATGACCACCACGAAGTTTTCAAGGTCTCCAGTTCACATCAGAGTTGGGACTAGTAGTCTGGCATGACTCACAGTTTTGTGCTCATTCCACTATGAGACAAGATCATTATTTTCTCCACCATGTCCTAATTATAATGAAACCGAGATACTAAATTTTCCAGCCTTTGAATGCTATCTCAACTATATTTTAATTTCCTAGACACAGAGTGAAGAAAAGTGAGTGTGCTCATTTAAATATCCTGAAGTTATTTTTTTAAATTCTCCACGTTCTCATTCACATTCTAACATGCCTTGAGCACACTGTTGGTTCCTAGAACTGTAATATAAGATGTCATTCAATAAAGAGTAAACACAGCTCCCACAACCCCAGACACCCAGAGCAAGCAAATGAGCCCCAGAATTCACGTGCACACAGGCTTTACATCAAGTATATTGCCTGATGCTAATTTCAACATATTTCACTTATAATCCAGTCTTCACTGAGGATCCCCCCAAATGCAAGCCTGCTAAAAATATAATGAGACTGGGACTAAAACCACAAGATCAAACTGAAGGAGAA
This sequence comes from Erinaceus europaeus, assembly GCF_950295315.1. Classification (NCBI taxonomy): domain Eukaryota; kingdom Metazoa; phylum Chordata; class Mammalia; order Eulipotyphla; family Erinaceidae; genus Erinaceus; species Erinaceus europaeus. The sequence goes on from NC_080162.1 coordinate 118,500,453, forward strand.
AATAACTGTCCTTTAAGCACATACAACAGTAGCTATGTAACAAAAAAGTCTGGAAGGTACTAGGACTAGGCCCTGGGAAAACCTGGCCGACCATTCATTAAAGTCAAACTTCTGATGCTTTCCTGTATTTCAAGAAAGAAGTCTACTAGAAGAAAAAAAATTCAAAAGCATCTTTTTACAAAGAGTTGACATCAAATGCAAATCCTAGGAAAGTTATAAATATCTCATGCTGATTTACAATTAGTATCTGACACACAATGGCTGAAGTTATGCTTATTTAAGGCAGTGCCAATTATCCAAATTTAAGGAGCCAGCTATAGCCATGCCTTGTGTAACAGTCACCAGGGGCTCTGCTGGAAATGAGGACAGTGGTCAAGTGTGAGGAATTAAAGTGATTTTCAACACTGCCTTCCAATGAGTCATATTTCACTGACTACTGCTGTCACAAGGCATCTTAGCTTCTGTGATGGGACAGCAGAAAGGAGTGATTCATCTTAAATACTGCAAGACTTATGTGTCTCCTCAACAGTCTGCCTTTTCTCTAGCATTGAAAATTAAGCCATGTGCATGAGGCATCTATAGTGGTCTCCATTAGGTACCAGAAAGACAGAAGTCAAGAACAGGATTTGCATGCCTGAGGCCCTGGGTTGAATCCCTAGCACCACATACTCTAGAGCTGAGTGGTGCCCCTCTCATAAAAATATTATATCTTTGTACTCATGGAGATAAATATGTTTTTATATTTATATTTTGTTATATTATATTTATATTTTATATTTATATTTTGTTTTATATTTTGTTTTGTATTTTTTAAGATAGTGAGTCAGTTACTTTAAGTTTTGGTTTCCTCACTAGTAAAGTGTGTGTGTGTGTGTTGTGTGTGTGTGTGTGTGTGTGTGTGTGTGTGTGTGTGTGTGTGTTGGGGGGTGGGGATGCTTTCTTAATCAACCCTGAAATTAAAGTGGGTACGATGATAATACTGGATAATTAAATGAGACTGGATAAGAAAAGGCGTGTATGTGAGATATGTCTTTAAATGTTATACTGGTTTGCTCTAGAAAGACTGTCTATAGGATGGATCTGAAATATATCATAACAGTAGCAGAGATGTGAATGGATAGCAGATGTAGCTATATAAGGTGAGGCTGGTAAAGGCCATATATTTTGAGCAACAAGTTGGAGCTGATCCAGAAGAAAGTAAGTACAAATTATAATGATTCTCCCCTGCCTCCTCTCCTCCTCCTTTTATTTATTTATTTATTTTTTGGGGGTGGGTGTTGGCCAATGCTTTGCTGGGATTTCATGTTGCATGATTCTACTGCTCCTGGTAGACTCCCCCCACTTTTTTCCAGATATAGGGTGAAACAGAGCAAAGTAGAATCACCACAGCACTGCTTATAAAGTATCCCCAGTGTAGGTGCTCCTATGTGGTGGCTGGGGGGGGGGAGCTCAAACCCAAGTCCTCACACATGGGAAAGTATGGCCTATCTCCCAGTCAGTAATTACAAATTCTTAAGCCAAGTAATGGTAAAGGAACTGCCAACTAGACAAAGAGGTTACATTCCAGAACCCACTATCTATCTAGTATACCCACTCTGGAAATTTCAGATTCGTAGACAGAAATCCGAGGGCCCAAAGATGAAAGGGAAAAGATTTACCCCTTCCTGCATTCTTCATCCTCATTTGCAGGGGAGCTATGGGACATCAATTCCTATCGTTAAAACTCTCAGCAAACCTCTGCTGGTCACAGGTCAAGTTACTAGAGGATCACAACATCCCTCCAGCCCTCCCACTGTCTCTCATATCTACCTGCTTTGTTCTCTGCTCATTACCATCTAAAGTTTATTATCTTCTTATAGTCAAGCCAATCAATATCATCACCCAAAACCTACAAGCAAGGGTAACTGCCTTCCGAAATGTCTGGGCCCTCAAGGAACACCCACAAAGTATAAGAATATTCATTCTTGGGGCTGGTTGGTGGTGCACCTTACACATTTCCATGCATAAGAACTCAGGTTCAAGCCCCAGTCCTCACTCACAAGGGAGGCTTCACGAGTAGTGAAGCAGTGCTGCAGGTGTGTCTCTCCTCCTTCTCTATCTCCCCCCTAAAATTCTTTCTGTCCTATAAGATAAATTTTAAAACTAGTTTTTAAATTTAGAATTGAGTAACCACCACCACAATCTAATTTGATACATTTTATCACTCCAAAAGATCCCTCCTGCCAAATTTTAGTCAATCTACTCCCTGCACCAGGTAAACATTAATCTTTATCTTTCTCTATTGAGTTATACTTTCCAGACATTTCATGTAAATTAAATTATACAACAGTTAACACTAGGTTTTCAGTTCTCTTAGGATAGGCAGTAAGCAGAATGGACTCTGAAACCAGACAGCCTAAATTCGAATCCTTGCTCCTCCAATTTACTAGATATTTGACTTTGAATCGGTTACCTGTGTTTGAATAGCTTATCTGTGCTTCAGTTTCCTCATCAGTAAAATGGGTTTGATAACATTTTTAAGGCAGTGAGATTTAATTAAGTTAACACATGCCTGGTGCACAGTAAGTACTAAATCATGGTGTTTGTTAGTATTGTAAATATCTCATTTGACTTTCAAAGTCCCTGCCAAATACACAGAGAAGTTATGGGTCCAGCTGTACATATCGGGATCATGGGTCAGCATATACGGATTAGGTGACAGTGCTCAGATCAGAACCTACTCTGTGTTTCTACCTCCTTGTAAGAGTAAGCCAAATTTGCATCTGGAGTCCATGCTGCTGCTCTTTTTGTCTAAGGACGTTGCCATTTCTCTCAGGAACAACATGCATTTACTTACCGAAGCTGAGATTGCAGCTTTCCTGCTTTGTTTATGAAATCTTCCCAAACTGGATAGCTCCCCTATAACAAAACAAAGCCATCCATCAGTAAGTCATGCTGTGACAGACATCTGATGAAGACATTAACAGAACACCCAATTCAATTACACAGTGATCAGTCTGTGCACACCCTCCTCCTTTGTTGTTTATGTTGCCTAGGTTATACATAAAATGCTTTGGCTCAGGAATGGGTTTATAATATGCTTAGTCGCTATGATCTTAGAAATATTAGAGGCAGCCCTTCACTTCCTAATAAAGTCTCAAAACCTAGATATAGACTAGGTCCCGTGAGATAGAGCATATGTTCACACACATCCATAAACTAGGGCAAAATATATACCTGAAAGCAAAAGTACACAATAGTCTGCAGTGAGTACCCGCCAACACTTCATCTGCACCACTCTAGCCTTTAGGTCCATGATTGTTCAACAATTTGTTTGGCTTTGTACGTTAACTCTCTTTTCAGCCACCAGGTTCCAGATGCTAGCATGATGCCAACCAGACTTCCCTAGACAGACAACCCCACCAATGTGTCCTGGAGCTCCGATTCCCCAGAGCCTCAACCTACTAGAGAAAGAGAGAGGCAGGCTGGGAATATGGATAGACCAGTGAAAGCCCATGTTCAGCGGGGAAGCAATTACAGAAGCCAGACCTTCCACCTTCTGCATCCCACAATGACCTTGGGTCCATACTCCCAGAGGGATAAAGAATAGGAAAGCTATCGGGAGGGGATGGGATATGGAGAGCTGGTAGTGGTAATTGTGTGGAATTGTACCCCTCTTATCCTATGGTTTTGTTAATGTCTCCTTTTTTAAATAAATAAAAAAATGAAAAAATATATTAGAGGCAGCAACTGTAACAAGTTTGGCAGAGCATAACACATTGCTGTATCGTTTCATGAGTCAACAGGTAGTCTACTGAGCTGTCGGAAAAGTCATGACACAATTTTGCATTGAAAAACTTAGAAGGGGAGTCAGGTGGTAGCACAGTGGGCTAAGCGCACGTGGCACAAAGCGCAAGGACTGGCCTAAGGATCCCGGTTCGAGCCCCCAACTCCCCACCTGCAGAGGAGTCACTTCACAGGTGGTGAAGCAGGTCTGCAGGTGTTCATCTTTCTCTCCCCCTGTTTTCCCCTCCTCTCTCCATTTCTCTCCTATCCAACAACGACAACATCAATAACAACAACAATAATAACTACAACAACAATAAAAACCAACAAGGGCAACAAAAGAAAAATATAAATAAATACGAAAAAAAATTTTTTTAAGTTAAAAAAAAATTAGAAGGGAGCCAGGCAGTGGTGTACCTGGCTGAGCGCACAGGTTACAATGCGCAAGGACTTGGGCTTGAGCCCCTGGTCCCCACCTGCAGGGGGAAAGCTTCATGAGTGGTGAAGCAGGGCTGCAAGTGCCTCTGTTTCTCCCCTTCTCTATCACTCCCTTCCCTCTAAATTTCTGACTGCCTCTATTCAATAAATAAATAAAGATGATAAAAAATTTAAAAAAGAGAAAAACTTAGAAAAATAGGTCATGACTTTCCCAACAGTCCAGTATATGCAAGATATGCAAAAAAAAAACAAGAGGTTCCATGTCAAGGCTCTAGCTGCTCTCACCCTTATACCAAAGGACACAGCAAGGAGTCAGCGTAGCTAAGGCTTCTTCTCCCCAGGGTAGGTGCCTAGGCTATCAGGAAGCATTATTAGCTTATCAGAACTCAAGGTGGGGAAGTTACCAAAATACAATAGCTCGGCTCATGGTCTAAACCCGGCATGACACAATATGAGAACAGGATACTGGAGTTCAGAGAAAATCCATCATGGTCCAGAATAAATCAGCCAAACGGCCAATGGAGACCAGATTTTAGCCTTCAGAGGCCCTCTTCTCAAGGAACAGAGGTCACTCATCCATGGCTTTCCTTTCAGCCCCCAAGTGCAGTTATCTTCACTGTGAGACCCTATTTCCCATCCCGCAGCTGCCTGGACATTCCACCTTATCTCCCTACTCTTCTAATTGTGCTGCTCAGATACAAACTCAAATCACAGGTTAAATTCTGATCTAGGCAAACCAGAATGCTTCCTTTATTGAATTAAAATTCCCATACTAAATTTATATGAAGATCAAGTAACAAGCCCATTTATGAGGTTGTGAAAAAGAAAAGGGAGAAGCCATGACAAGATTAATCATCTCATCTTTCATTACATAAGTCCAATCAAAATAGTCTAGAACTGCAACTGAGCTAAAAATATAATGACTTCATCTTCCTAATTGTTTTAATAAGCTTTTTTTAAACTGTATTTATTTATTCTTAATAGAGACAGAGAGAAATTGTGAGGGGAGGGGTAAATAGTGTGAGAGAGAGAGAGAGACACCTGAAGACCTGCTTCACCATTTGTGAAGCTTTCCCCCTGCAAGTGGGAACCAGGGGCTTGAACCCGGATCCTTGCATACTGTAATGTGTGTGCTTAACCAGGTATGCCACTGCCTGGCCCTTAATAATCTTTTGTACTTATCCTTAGAGCACAGTTTCTCAGTCTATATACTAATGACATTTGGAGGGGCTGGGGGGTGGGTGGCACACCTTGTTGAGTACACATTATAATGTGCAAGGACCAGGGTTCAAGCCCCCAGTCCCCACCTGCAGGGGGAAAGCTTTGCAAGAGATGAAGCAGGGCTACAGGTCTCTCTCTCCCTCTCCCTCCGTCCCCCCTCTCTCCCTATCATCCCCTTCCCTCTTGATTTCTGGCTGTCTCTATCCAATAAATAAATAAATAAATAATAATAAAAACTAGCAGATCTCTCTCTTTCTCTCTCTTCCCCCATCCCCCCCCCCTCCCTCTCTATCATCCCCTTACCTCTTGACTTCTGGCTGTCTCTATCCAATAAATAAATAAATGATGATAAAAACTAATGACATTTGGACTAGGTATGATTTGCAGAGGGAGGCTGTCCTATGTATTGTAGGACAATTAATTGCATTCCTGATCTCACCAACCCCTGGGTGTAACAAACCAAAATGCCACCAGACATTTGCAGATGTCCCCTAAAGGACAAAAGTCACTCCCATGAAAAACCACTCCTCAAGAGGAATACCTGAAAAACGAATTTATTTTGGTGAGGAAACAGTTTATCTGAAGTTCAGTGATTGTGTGTATACTAGATTCAAGTTCCATCACCACAGACTAATACCACAGCACTAAGGGAAGCTCTAGAACCACCCCCCCCCATCTCTTTCTCTCAGGTATGGAAATCATATATACATATGATTTCTGTTGTCTCTCATAAAGTTCCTGGAGATTTAAAAATGAAATATCTAAAAACAAACAAACAAACAAAAAAAACCTCTCCACCAAATCTTAAAATGGACTCTTTCTTGGAGCTAAGAATCAAAATGTTAATTTCTTGGAGCTAAGAATCAAAATGTTAATTTTTCATCTTTGTAGTTTCCTTATGAGTATCTTTTATAAAAAAATAATTTATAATTTTTGTGAAAACAAAAATATTATTATATCAAAAAGACCAAACTAGAGGTTCTGGGCAACAGAACTCTGCATTTATAACCCATCCAAGTCTTAGTTTCACACATGCTGCTATATTAGTCCTACTTTTGTACACTTAAGACATGCCTGGCCCAACTATGGAGGTTTAATCCCTAAGCAGCAATTTGCTCACAGGGTGCACTAAGCTACACCACATCAGAGATCCTGTATGACTGGCTCTTGGCAGAGGTTCTAACTGGCAGCTACAGCTAAGCCACTGACACCAATACCCAGGCACAGGCCTTATTATTAACATGCAGTCTCAGTTACATGTTTGTGCGTTGTGAGTTTCCTCAATCTCAGAGCAGAACTTAGATCAAATAAAACCATGCAAGAATGCAGGCTACCATTCCAGGGCATGTCCATCAAGACATCACAGTTAATTCCAATTATAACATCTAGTATGAACCACTGTCTTATCAAACCATTGTCTTATCAAGTTTAGTTATAGACAATCCTTCTAGATCAAATGCAAGTTCTTAAAGAGATCCGGTTCAAGGTCAGAATCCTCTGGCTCAGATCACCAGTGATCTCTGTCCACAGGACATCAGTCAACATACTTAAGCATTCAAGAGTCCAAACAACAAATTACAACCTCACCTAGCCATCTCTTCACTTCTGATCCTTCAAACATTATAAGAAGCTTCCAGAAAAACCTGAGGATGTTCAGATACTTGGGCTGAAAATTTCTAGTTAAAAAGTGACCACAAGTCCTCATCTACATAAATAATAAAAACAGGAAGCTAGTTTCTCTTCTCTCAAGATCAGCCATTCCCATCCATGGGGCCCCAGGAGAAAGTTACTGAAATGAATCATAATATTTCTAAGAAAAAAAAAACAGGTATATATTCACTAAAACATGCTAGAATGGAAGAGGTCTGTGCAGGAAGCATTAAGCCCTGAGTTCTATCCACATCTCTTCCAGCAAATTACTAGGGAATATTTATCACAAGGCCCATTTCCTTATGATAATAAAAATAATACCATCAGATTTTATAAAGTCCTTAAACAAATAAAAATGAAATCACCTTATGACCCAGTAATACCACTCTTGGGGACACAACTAAACAGTACTGAGAGGGGAACTCATAGTCATACAATCACACATTAGAGAACAAGAAAAAGCTCAAATAAACAGCCTTCCTGAATGCCTTGATGATTTAGAGGAAGAGGAACAAAGGAACCCTAAAGCAACCAGAAGGACCGAAATCACTAAAATTAGAGCAGAAATAAACATCGAAAATAAGAGAACCATACAAAAGATCAATAAAGCCCAATGTTGGTTATTTGAAAGATTAAACAAGACTGAGAAACCCCTAGCCAGACTCACTAAAAAAAAAAAAAAAAGAGAGAGAAGATTCAAATAAATAGAATTATAAACAATAGAGGATTGATCAAAACTGACACACAGAAATCCAGAAAATCATGTGAAATTTCTATGAAGAACTATACGTCACCAAGCTAGAGAATCTGGAAGAAATGGAAGAATTCCTAGAAACATATGCCCTTCCAAAACTGAACCAAGAAGAACTACAAAACCTAAATGCACCGATCACAGACAAAGAAATTGAAACAGTTATTAAGAATCTTCCAAACAACAAAAGTCCTAGAACAGATGGATTCAGAAACAAATGCTACAAACCCTTCAGGAAACAGTTAATACCTATACTTCTAAAGCTTTTCCACAAGATTGAAAAAACAGTGACATTCCCTTCCACCTTCTATGAAGCCAACATCACCCTGATACCAAAAGCAGATAGAGACACAACAAAAAAGGAAAGCTGCAGACCAATGTCTCTGATGAACATATATGCCAAAATATTAAACAAGATCCTAGCCAACTAGATACAGCAGTATATCAAAAAGACTGTTCATCACGACCAACTGGGATTTATCCCATGAATGCAAGGCTGGTTCAACATACGTAAGTCAATCAATGTCATTCACCACATCAATAAAAGAAAAACCAAAAGCCACCTGATTATCTCAATAGATGCAGAGAAAGCCTTTGACAAAATCCAACACCCATTCATCCTCAAAACACTTCAAAAATGGGACTAGATGGGAAATTCCTCAAGACAGTGGAGTCCATATATAGCAAACCTACAGCCAACATACTCAATGGACAGAAGCTGAAAGCATTCCCCCTCAGATTGGGGACTAGACAGGGCTGTCCACTATCACCATTACTCTTCAACTTAGTATTGGAAGTTCTTGACATAGCAATCAGGCAAGAGAAAGAAATCAAAGGAATACAGATTGGAAGGGAAGAAGTCGAGCTCTCACTATTTGCAGATGATATGATAGTATACATAGAAAGACCTAAAGACTCCAGCAGAAAACTACTGGAAGTTATTAGGCAGTATAGCAAGGTGTCAGGCTACAAAATCAATGTACAAAAATCAGTGGCATTTCTTTATGCAAACACTAAATCTGAAGAAGACATCCAGAAATCACTCCCATTCGCTGTTTCAGAAAAATCAATAAAATATCTAGGAATAAAGCTGACCAATGAAGTGAAAGACTTGTATACTGAAAACTATAAGTCACTATTCAAGGAAATAGAAACTGATACCAAGAAGTAGAAAGACATACCATGTTCATGGATTGGAAGAATAAATATCATCAAAATGAATATTCTCCCCAGGGCCATATACAAATGTAATGTGATACACATCAAAGTTCCACCAAGCTTTTTCAAGAGAATAGAACAAAACCTACAATCATTTATCTGGAACCAGAAAACACCTAGAATTGCCAAAACCATCTTGAGGAAAAGAAACAGAAATGGAGGCATCACACTCCCAGATCTCAAACTATATAAGGCCATCATCATCAAAACAGCCTGGTACTGGAACAAAAATAGACACAAACCATTGGAACAGAATTGAAAGCCCAGAACTAACCCCCCACACCTATGGACATCTAATCTTGGATAAGGGGCCCCAAAGTATTAAATGGAGGAAGGAGGCTCTCTTCAGTAAATAGTGCTGGGAAAACTGGATTGAAACATGCAGAAGAATGAAACTGAACCACCTTATTTCACCAGAAACACAAACCAACTCCAAATGGATCAAGGACCTGGATGTTAGACCAGAAACTATCAAATACTTAGAGGAAAACATTGGTGGAACACTTTCCCACCTAAACCTCAAGGACATCTTTGATGAAACAAACCCAATTGCAAGAAAGCCTGAAGCAGAAACAAACCAATGGGACTACATCAAATTGAAAAGCTTCTGCACAGCTAAAGAAACCATCACACAAAGAATGAGACCCCTCACAGAATGGGAGATTTTTATATGCCATACATCAGACAGGAAACTAATCACCAAAATATACAAAGAGCTCAGCAAAAGGCTAACAAACACATGAAAAATTGCTCCAGGTTACTGATTGTCAGAGAAATGCAAATAAAGACAACACTGAGATACCACCTCACCCCTGTGAGAATGGCATACATCAAAAAGGACAGCAGCAACAAATGCTGGAGAGGCTGTGAGGACAAAGAAACCCTTCTGCACTTCTGATGGGGATGTAAATTGGTCCAGCCTCTCTGGAGAGCAGTCTGGAGAACTCTCACAAAGCTAGACATGGACCCAGTAATTCCTCTCTTAGAGATATACCCCAAGGACTTCATAACACCCAACCAAAAAGATGGGTGTACTTCTATGTTCATAGCAGCACAATTCGTAATAGCTAAAACCTGGAAGCAACCCAGGTGCCCAACAACAGATGAGTAGCTGAGAAAGCTGTGGTATACATACACAATGGAATACTACACAGCTATTAAGAACAATGAACTCACCTTGTCTGACCCATCTTGGATGGAGCTAGAAGGAATTATGTTAAGTGAGCTAAGTCAGAAAGATAAAGACAATTATGGGATGATCCCGCTCACAAAAAGAAGTTGTGACAGAATAACAGAAAGGGAAACTCAAAGCAAAATTTGACTGAATTTGGAGTAGGGCACCAAAGTAAAAATCCTGAGTTGAAGGAGAGGGTGGATATTCGGCTTCTAGGGGTGGGGGGAAATGGAACACTGTCTTTTGGTGGTGGGAATGGTGTTCATATACACTCCTATTAATTTATAGTAATATAAATCACTCTCATAATTAATATGAGGGGGAAAATTGATTGAATGTCTCAAACTTTATAATGCAGACTGAGTCTTTTTAGTACATAGGCTGAATCTTTGATATGTTGACTCTTTTGAAAGCTTAGACCAGAGAGAACAGAAGCAATCGGTGGCAGGGCTATATATAAATAATATATAAATTATGGTGATGTTGTGTCTGATACAGCAAATCCTAACAAAAGGATATTTCAAAGTTAACCCAACTGCCAAATAATGTGATTACAGTAGTAACTACCTATTACCTTCTTATACCCTAAGATAGCAGGAACCTCCTGCTTCCTCTATAAAGCCTATATTTCCCCCACTCCTGGAACCTCTAGGGTGGGCCTCACTTTCCTGCGTGCTTCTCTCGATTCATACCAAATGATATTGCACCTGCCGATCCCCACCTAATCAATGCAATGAGTAACACCTCAGCATGCTTCACTTCAGACTGTGTCCAGAGACGTAAGGCATGGAATGTCAACCCTTCAGCCTTATTACTTGGATGAGATCTTTCCTTTATAGGATTCTCTAATTCCATTCCAGGTGGTTCACTTCCTAACAAAGTCCCAAAACCTAGATATAGACCAGGTCCCATGAGATAGAGCATATGTTCACATGTATCCATAAATTAGGGCAAAAAAAAAAAAAAACCTGAAAGCAAAAGTACACAATAGTCTGCAATGAGTCACTATAAAGTTCATAATGAAATAGTGCCTACTTAGACTTAGATACCTTTCTCACCTACTTCCTATTATACTTCCCTCACTCACTCCAGCTAACCTTATCAAAGCTAGGACTTCAAAAGCTGAATAAAGGCAAGAGACTGGCATACTTTAATGATGACTCTTTAGTCACTACCAGGCCACCTCATCAGCTGGGACCCTAGTCAGGGAGTCCTGAGATTCCCAAACAGACATGATGGGCCGAGACCTCAAATAAATCCTTTTCTCCATTGTTACCGGTCATCTCTATCAGGAACAACAAAATAGAACCCTTTGTGGGCCCCCATAGGACCTTGCCCTCAACTTGGATCAACAATGGTAGAGAATGTTCCATCCTCTGAAGGGAGGATGGACAACATACTCAATGCTACACCTGAAGAAAATGGGTTGATACTGGGGCAGCTTAGAATGTTCCTATTCATGACCAAGAATGTGAGCTCAGATCTACAGGGATGCAGAGGTCACCTAGGCTCCTAAACTGAATATGGGCCCCAGATCACATCAAATCGATGGGGTATGCAGTCAACAATATCTATACAACTTTCCCATATTTGGGAGCTACTCTCTTCCCTAATCCAGCTTTCTTGTCCTTTTTCCAACCATGACATCTCCCCAGACAATAACTTGGATCCACCTGCATTTCAGATTTCAGGCTTGGAGAAAAAAAAAAAAAACTAGTATAGCCACAGGTCCTTTGGAATATAACTAAAATATGCCTACTAGTTATCTACAAAATGGACGACCCCTCAACTCTTCATCTGCACTATTCCTTTAGGTTCACGATTAGTCAACAATTTGTTTGGCTTTATATGTTAACTCTCTTTTCACCCATCAGGTTCCAGATACTAGCATGATGCCAACCAGACTTCTCTGGACAGACAACACAAACAATGTGTCCTGGAGCTCTGCTTCCCCAGAGCCCGACCCCACTAGGGAAAGAGAGAGGCAGGCTGAGAGTATGGATAGACCTGTCAATGCCCATGTTCAGCAGGGAAGCAACAGCAGAAGCCAGACCTTCTACCTTCTGCATCCCACAATGACTTTGGGTACATACTCCCAGAGGGCTAAAGAATAGGAAAGCTCCTCAGACAAGAACTTGGATCCACCTGAATATCAGATTTCAGGCTCAGAAAGAAAAAAAAAAAACTAGTATAATCACAAGCTCTTTGGAATATAAATAAAATATGCCTACTTGCTATCTACAAAATGGAGGGCTCCCCAACACTTCATCTGCACTATTCCAGCCTTTAGGAATTGATTGTTCAACAATTTATTTGACTTTGTTAACTCTCTTTTCAGCCACCAGGTTCCAGATACTAGGATGATGCCGACCAGACCTCCCTGGACAGATGACCCCACCAATGTGTCCTGAAGCTCCGCTTCCCCAGAGCCCCACCCTACTAGGGAAAGGCAGGCTGGGAGTATGGATCAACCACTGAATGCCCATGTTCAGCGGGAAAGTAATTACAATAGTCAGACCTTCCACCTTCTGCATCCCACAATGACCTTGGGTGCATACTCCCAGAGGGATAAAGAATAGGAAAGCTATCAGGGGAGGGGATGGGATACGGAGAGCTGGTGGTGGGAATTGTGTGGAGTTGTACCCCTCTTATCCTATGGTTTTGTTAATATCTCCTATTCATAAATAAATTAATTTTTAAAAAGAATAGGAAAGCTATCAGGGGAGGGAATGGGATAAGGGGTTCTGGTGGTAGGAATTGTTTGGAGTCCATTGTTAATGTTTCCTTTTAATAAAATAAAAACACTCTTGGGAATGTATCTAGACACACTCAAACACTAATTTGAAGGGACATTTACATTCCTATCTTAATAGCTGCATTAGTCAAAACAGCCAAAGAGCAGAAGCAGCCTAAAGGCCCATCATCTGACTAAAGAAGTTATGGGGTATATATTTCACGGAATACTACTCTGAAATCAAAAAAAGATAATATAGTGCCCTTTAGGACAAAATGGATGGAACTGGAACATTATGCTTAGCAAAATAAGTAAAGAGATGAAAAACAACTACATGTTTTACTCACATGTGGAATCTAGAAATCTGATTTACAGGAACTTGCCAAAAAAAAAAAAAATCCAAACAAAGAAGCAAGCAGACTGTGCATAAGACTTTTGAGAACTATGGTGGTTATCTTAGTGAGGTGGGAGAGTGGGAATACAGAACTTTGGTGGTAGGTGTAGTATGAAACTATACATTGTAATCTTACAGTCTTGTACAAACTATTAATAACAAATAAAAAATTACCTGAGAAATGTTATTCTTGTACAAACTATTGTATTTACTGTTGACTGTAAAGCATTAATCCCCCAGTAAGGAAATTTTAAAAAGGGGGGAGTAGGGCAATAATGCAGAGGGTTAAGCGCACGTAGCGCAAAGTGCAAGGACCAGTGTAAGGATCCCAGTTCAAGCCCCCAACTCCCCACCTGCAGGGGAGCCACTTCACAAGCAGTGAAGCAGGTCTGCAGATGTCTTTCTCTCCCCCTCTCTGTCTTCCCCTCCTCTCTCCATTTCTCTTTCCTATCTAACAACAATGATATCAATAACTATAACAATAAAACAACAAGGGCAACAAAAGGGAATAAATAAATATTTTTAAAAAAGAAGAAAAAAAGAAACAGAAGGATGAATATGGGATGATCTCACTCTCAGGCAGAAGTTGAAAAGCAAGATCAGAAGAGAAAACACGTAGAACCTGAACTGGAACTGGTGTATTGCACCAAAGTAAAAGACTCCTGGGTGTGGGGAGTGTGGGGGGGAAGAGTACAGGTCCTGGAAAAGGATGACACAGGACCTAGTGGGGGTTGTATTGTTATGTGGAAAACTGAGAAATTTTATGCATGTACAAATTATTGCATTTATTGCTGACTGTAAAACATTAATCCCCCAATAGAGAAATTTTAAAAAATAAGAAAAAAAATTTCATCACTCATCACAGAACACTGGACATTTGAATAACACACAGGGAAGGAGTAGACCAGATAATGCAATCTCTTAGGTTAACACTTAGGACTTCTGCTTGTTATAGGCCATGAGACAAGTCATCCTACCTCTCCTTGTGGTTAAGTCACTACTTCAAGAGACTATAGGTGGGGGAAAATTACTTCAGACAATAAAAAACTACTAAGTGCAATGCTGGACACACAGTAAGTGTTCAATAAACGTCACAGGGTTGCTCTAAGCTCTGGCAGACTCCCAAAAATGTCAGTAGCTTGGAAGAGAAGTTTAAAAAAGAAAAGCTCCAGGATGCATTAGTGAGGTTGTCTACCTAGGGAAGTCAGGTTGGCCTCATGGTAGCATCTGCAACTTGGTGTCTGCTGTTAGGCACCTTGGTTACTTCCAGCTTTTGGCTATTATGAATTGTGCTGCTATGAACATAGGTGTACACATATATTTTGGGGTAGGTGTGATTGAGTCCCTAGGAGAGGAATTACTGGGTCATACAGAAGGTCCATTTCTAGCCTTGTGAGGGTTCTCCAGACTGCTGTCCACAGGGCCTGGACCAATTCCCACCAGAAGTGTAGGAGGATTCCTTTTACACTGCATCCTCTCCAGCATGTCTCTGGGGCCCTATCCCACTAGGGAAAGACAGAAACAGGCTGGGGGTATGGATTGATTTGCCAATGCCCATGTTCAGCAAAGGAGCAATTACAGAAGCCAGACATTCCACCTTCCGCACCCCATAACCTTCTTCTAGCGTGCTCCCAGAGAGATAAAGAATAGGAAAGCTTCCAGTGGAAGGGATGGGATGGGATATGGAACTCTGATAGTGGGAAATGTGTGGAGCTGTACCCCTCTTATCCTATGGTGTTGTTGATATTTTCTATTTTTATTTTATAAATAAAAAAAAGAAAAAAGAAAGAAAAGCTCTCAATTAGATCATTCATCTGGGCTGGGCCCCCTCACTCTTGATCCTATGTACAGAAACAACTTGGTAAGAGATGCATCTCATTGCAAGTTAGGTGTTTAGAGCAGACAGAGATGGAGGGAGGTAGTTGGGCCTGCAGTACCAGTTTTTCTGCTGTCCTGCAGTAAATGGCAGATGGAGTACTCAACCCTGAGATGAATGTGCCTGAAGACGACAACAGCTCCAACTACTCAGAACTATTATCTGCACTCCTTTTCAGAGCCTCACTTTGGCCTTTACCAAATTAGAAACAAAAGGAGAGTCCCCTCTCCAGTCAAGGGGTACAGCACACAGTTCTCTGCCTCCTAACACCCACTCAGTCAAGTCGAGAAGGCTGCCAAAAGCAGTTATCTTCTGACTTAATGATATTTGACAGTCTATCAAAGACTGTCAGGCCCACCTGTTTTAGGCAATATATAATTTAATGGATATTAAAAAAAGAACTTCTAAGAACAGAAGACAAAAACCTCCTTGTTGAGATTTTTGAAGTGTGTAAATGCTATTAAAATTTAAAGACGAGGTGATATTTGGAATGTTTTTTAAGTTTATTTTTTTTAAAAAGTTTCCACTCACCTGAAAGTAGTTGTACTACAAAATTTAAAAGCTCAGAGGAAGTGAGAGATGAGAACTGAAGAGAGGGTAAATAAAAGAGGAAAAAAATCTTAGATTTTCCAGACTATATGAATTTCATAAAAAGAGACCAGACTCGAGTTTCAAAAGAAATGTGCAGATCAATGGAGAGGGGGAAGTGGGAGAGCACACTCTTTTGGTGGTGGGAATGGTGTTTATGTACACTCCTACTAACTTTTAGTCATATAAATCACTATTTAATTAATATGAGAGGGGAAAAATTGATTGAATGTCTCAAACTTTTTAATGCACACACCATAGGCTGAGTCTTTGAAATGTTGAGTCTCCTAAAAACTTAGACCAGGAGAACAGAAGCAACCAGTGGCATTACTTTATAAGATACAGATACATATATAACATCAAAGAACAAGTTATGGTGAGGTAGTGGATGATACAGCAAATGCTAATGGGATTTTCATAATCAACCCAATTGCCAAATAATTTGATTATAGCAATAACTATCCATTGCCTTCTTAAACCCTAAGACAGCAGGAACCTCTCACTTCCTCTAAAAAGCCCAAATTTCCCCCAGTCCTAGAACCTCTAGGGTGGGGCTCACTTTACTGCATGCTTCTCTTTCTCAATTCATACCAACTGATACTGCACCTGCTGATCCCAACCTATTCAATGCAATGAGTACCACCTCGGCATGCTTCCCTCTAGAATGTGTCCAGAGAAATCAGGTGTGGAACGTCATGCCTTCAGCCTTATTACTTGGGTGAGACCTTTCCTCTCTCATAGGACTCCTTAATTCCATTTTGGGTAGTCCACTTCCTAACAAAGCCTCAAAACCTAGATAAAGACTGGGTCCCATGAGATATGGCAGAAATACACATGTATGCATAAATTAGGGCAAAATATATACCTTAAGGCAAAAGTGCACAAAAGTTTGCAGTGAATCAATAAATGAAGCAAGCAAGTAGAAATACCTAAAAAGACACCTTAAAGTACCTAATGAAATAGTTCCTACTTAGACCTAGATACCCTCCTCACCTACTTCCTATTACACTCAGTCACTCCAAAGCTAACTTTATCAAAGCAAGGACTACATAAGTTGAATAAGGGCAAGAGACTGGCATACTTTAATGATGACTCTTTAGTTACTACCAGGCTATCCCATCATCTGGGGCCCTAGTCAGGGAGTCCTGGGGTTCTCACACAGACACTAAGAGCCTAGACCTCGAATAGATCCCTCTCTACATTATCACTGGCCCCCACAGGACCTTGCCTCAATGTGGATCAGTAATGGCAGAGAATGTTTCATCCTCCGAAGGGGGGTTGGATACATACTCTATCTACCACCTGAAGAAGATGGGTCCTGAAATTGGTGCAACTCGGAATATCCCTACTCACGACTACAGAATGCAAGCTCAGACCTACAGGGATACAGAGGTTACATAGGCTCCTATGCTGAATATGGGCCCCAGATCAAATCGATGGGGTTTACAGTCAACAATATTTATACACTTTTCCTGTATTTGGGAGCTACTCTCTTCCCTGATCCATCTTTCTAGCTCTTTTTCCAGCCATGACATCATCTCCCCAGACAATAATTTGGCTCCACCTGCTTATCAGATGTCAGGCTCAGGGGAAAAACTAGTATAGTCATGGGCCCCCTTGGAATATACCTAAAATAGACCCACTAGCTATTTCCAAAATGGAGACTCCAAATAGTCACCGCAATATTCTTGCCTTTAGGTTCATGGTTAGTCAACAATTAATTTTTTAATATTTTATTTATTAATGAGAGGGATAGGAGGGGAGAGAGAAAGAACCAGACATCACTCCAATACATGTGCTGCCACGGATTAAACTCAGGACCTCATGCTTGAGAGTCCAACACTTTATCCACTGTCTCACCTCCTGGACCACAATAATTTATATGGCTTTATATACTAACTCTTTTTCAGCCACCAGGTTCCAGATGCTACCATGATGCCAACAGGACTTCCCTCGGCAGACGACCCCACCAATGTGTCCTGGAGCCCCACTTCCCCAGAGCCTTTCCTCACTAGGGAAAGAGACAGGCTGGGAATATGGATCGACCTGTCAATGCCCACATTCAGTGGGGAAGCAATTACAGAAGCCAGACCTTCCACCTTCTACACCCCACAATGACCCTGGTTACATACTCCCAGAGGGCTAAAGAATAGGAAAGCTATCAGAGGAGGGGATGGGATACAGAGTTCTGGTGGTGGGAATTGTACCCCTCTTATCCTATAGTCTTGTCAGTGTTTCCATTTTAAAATAAATTAATTAAAACAAACAAACAAAAATGTGCAGGGTAGGGATAGATAGCATAATATTTATGCAGACTATCATGCCTAAGGCTCCAAAATTCCAGGTTCAATCCCCTGCACCACCAGAGCTGATCAGTGCTCTGGTAAAAAATAAATAAATAAATAAATGGAAGAAAGAAATGTGCAGATCAAGCCATTATATGTACACTGAAAACCCTTTATGAAGCAATTCCAGAATAGTCCTTAATTTTCTAATTTGCTTGCCTACTAAGGAGTCTCAGGAATTTCTAAGACTCTGTTTCTGATTGGGATCTATTATTCAGGTTTAAGGAATTCCCTGGGCATACTAAGAAGTGTCAACACAGACACCCACTGTGGAGTTCATAAAGGCTTCACAACTTTCCAGACAGACCCAAATCAAGAAAACATCCAGCAATGGTCCAGCACCTGCAAGACAGGAAATCACAAGCAATGGAAGGACAAATAGCCTCTCCTCCCTGCAGGAACCATTCTGATTTCTTTGGAAAGGAAGCTAATCACGTTCTGAACTCTCTGTAGTTCACTAAAAATAGAATTCAGATCACACCAGGTTCCGAAATAAAGGAAAATCCCCCTAGTTACAGAAACTAGAAGAGAAAGTCAGTTTGCTTACAAGCACCTAGAGGATTCCCTTCTTAAAGCTGAAGGGCTGTCCCCACTTCCTACAGAGCAGGAGGTGGGACTGCCCCAAAGAAAAACTCTAGCTCCTATTCCAGCCACCCAACAGGGCTCCCATCTGGCCTCCTGTACCACACACACCACCCCAATGGGTGTCTGGCCTCCCTTATCTCTTCCATGGGGATTCATCAATTTGGAAAATGCCCATTCTTTTGTTGCCACCCAGCTCTAATGTCACCTCATACATCTAGACCAATCTCAGGTACACCTGTTTCCTTCATATCTTGCATTTTGTTCTCAACAACCCATGTCCAGAGTAGGAGTAATTACAGAAGCCAGAATTCCCACCTTCTGTACCCCAAAAATAATTTTGGTCCATACTCCCAGAGGGGGATAAATGTTAAGAGAAGATGGCTACAGGGGTCTGAACTCCAATTCTATCTGGATCCAGAGAGAGAAGAGGGAAAGGGGAGACATTTGGGAATAGTAATAGGTGTAGCTGTGACTTAAAATGGAAGAAAAGGCAGGACCATAGAAAAAGTGTGTGTGTGTGGGGGGGGGAGTACAGAGAGATAGATTGACAGACAGTTATAGAAATAACAGTCAGCCCATATTTGTGGCCCTGGGAGAATCACTGCAGTTTCCAATAGAGGGAATGGGGACACAAAACTCTGGTGGTGGGAATGGTGTGGAATTGTACCCCCGTTATTTTGTAATTCTGTATATCACTAATAAAAATTAAAAAGAAAAATGAATAAAAACCAATGTAGATACCAATAAAATTGTGTGCTAGAGGACAGATGAAGGGAAAACATTTCTGGCATGGAGGTAGCTGGCACACAGGTTAGGGAAGCAGAGAGGACACAAGGGAGACACTGGAGTGGCTGGTGATGAGGAGAAAGAGGAGATGGGCACGGTGGGCAAGGAAACTATGAGTAACCTTCACAGGGAAGGTTCCTAAGGTTAACCACGCAAATGGGATGGCCAGGGGCGGCATTCACATGGTAAGCTACAGACACCCTAAACCACCCAAATGGCAAGAGGATGGGCCTACAGGTGTACCTATCAGACAATTTCTCATCCCTGGAAGGATAAGATGAAGAAAGAAGTGATGTAGTCACTTCTGAGGACAAAGGCCTTCCTAATCTCCTTCAGCTCCTCAAAAGTTCCTAAGCCACTGAGACAAAAATGTCAGCCTTCCCACCAACATGTTCACAGAAGAGCTCTTGGGACACCTGAGCCCCCTCAGCCTTTTCTCCCTCCTCCTGCTGCTCTTCCCTCAGAGCATGAAGGCCCACTGCCCAGCCAAGCACAGGGTATAGGAGTCAGCCAATGGTAATCCTGGGTTGAGTTTGTTTTGCTTTGTTCTACTTGGCATTCAGTGGGACCAGGATGGCATCCCACACACATGGAAGTGAAGAACAAACTGTGTAACTCATCCACACTGCTGGTGAATGGTGTACTATAAATAATGCAGCAACTGCCTCTCCCAGTGCAGTCTGGGGACAGCTGAGGGAATTCAACACCCATACTGCCACACAGGAGGCAGTGCACAGCTACGAGAAGTAGTGCAGAAGCTATGACAAGCTATGTATGAGAAGCTACAAGGAGCTGGAGAAAACTCATGAAGGGGTGGGATCAGACTGAGAGAAGGATGTCAGGCTGCCCCAGGGAGGCTGCCTAATGAGTGGTTGTGGAAACTTCAATACTTAGGAAGACAACCCAATGGACTGTTTCACTTTCATCATCATCACTAATTAGCATCATCATACCAAGTACATGGATGAACATTCTTCAAACAGTAACTTGCAAAATAGCAAGTTCAGACTCCTTTGGTTTGAGGTGGGGCTTGGAAAGCTGCATTATAATGTGATTGACATTGAGGCTGCACTTATCAGTTCAGGAACCTACTGAAGGACACTCATTCATTACATGTTCATGATGCCCACTGAGGAAGCTGAGGTTCAGAGAGGTTGTACTAAAGTAGTCTAATGCTAAAATGTAAGACCAAATCTGCCCAGCTTTGTGGCTCAACTTCAGTCCTGATTCTGGAAAGTATAGTAGCAAACTGAACACCGCCAACCTCTCAGTTCAGTCTGTGCAAGGACCCAGGTTTGAATCCATGGCCATCTTATAAGAGTGCCTACATGGGAAACTTCACAAGCTGGGAAACAGTGCTGTGGTATCCCTCCTCTCTGTCTTGCTCTCTTACTCTATCTCACTATGTCTTATCTCCATCTTAAGAATCTGCTGAGAACAGAGTAATCATACAGATATGGAGCTCCAGAGATAACCCACATAGCAAAAAAGAAAAAATTAAGAGGGCAGGCTAAACTAGGCTTTATATTTATATCCTTTTAGACTTCACACAAAGTAGGGCAAGGGCTCCCCAAACATACAACACTGGATCACAAGTCTAAATGCCGCACAGGCATTGTACCACCACCCTAGAATTGGTCAGGGTTTTCAAGCATATAAGAAACAAAACCTTCATGGGGTGATCTCACTCAAAAGTTGAATCTAAGAAGCAAGGACAGTAAGAATAAACATAAGGTGAAATGTGGGCTGGATGTGGTGTGCTACACCAAAGCAAAGGACTCTGGGATCTTGGTGTATGATGATGGAAAAGGATTTAGATTGGGGGACAGAAGGTCTGAGTGTCTTCCTATTATGGGGAGATGAGGTTATATCTATGTGTCAATAACTATATTAGAAACCATTAACTCTCCAGTAAAGGGGGGGGGGCTTTATATAGGGAAAGGCCAAGTATACATCAGAGATGCTGACATTCATGAGATGATGTTGGGAGCGTTTTTTCTCATTTACAGATTTACTATGGACACCGGAACAGGCCTGCTAACAGAAGGACAGAGCATCTCTACAAGCTACTGCTGCCCCTCCCTAGGCCTGACCCTCATGGGGGTGAGTGTAACAGGTATGGCTGACAGCACCCCTCCCCTCCTCCTTGGAGGTACACCCTTTGGTGAACTCAGACTTCAGAAGAATGAGAAACAAAGCATCATGAGGAACCAGGCACTTTCTGACCTAAACAGAAGCAAATCTGGACTCCTTCATTTTTCAAGTCTGAGCTTCCAATGCGGGTGTGCAGGATGAAGGACAGGGCCATGAAAAGCTGCCTGTCACGTCTTTGTCCCCCAAATCACCCTTCCCCACCCTGTCCTGCAAGATGAAGGGCTCCTAAGATCTTCAGATGAAAGGCACTGAGTAAGCCCATCCATCATAAAAGCCATCCCTGAGCTTTTATTCTCTGATTGGGGCTTGCCTAATCCACTAATTATCCCTGTCCATCAAGTGGATGACAGCCTTGAGGATAATCAATGGTTGCTTCCTTGTACGCCCACCCTCAGCCACTTGCCCAAGCTCACCAAGTAATAAATATGCTTCTATGAAAAACATTTAACCACAAAAGGTGCCCCCTCCATCCATCCTCCCCTCTCACACTGCTCCCATCTGTCACCATCACACCCTAGCGACAGCAAGGATATTGTTTTTTTCACTTCTACGTTATGAGGTTCCAGACTCTGAATGTCTTGTTTTCTGACAAGTGGGTAGTTCCACTTGAAGTTGTTTTTGTTTGTTTGTTTTTAATAATTTCAACTGCATTTTCAAAGCCTCAGTGCCTAATTCTTTTCTATCGACAAGCATTCTCTGTCTATCCTGAGCCATTCAATAGGACAGCAGCCCCTAGCCACATTGGTTTACATAAATGACTTACAACTAAATGAAACTTTGAAATTCAGTTCCTCAGTCCAGCTAGTTATCCTTCAAATGCTCCACAGCCTCATGTGGCTACAGGGCCATCATGGAAAGGTCTATTGGGAGTTCCTGGTCGTGATATCATAAAGTCACTGGCACCTTTGGGGGAGGTTTTACAACTGCAGTTAGGTTTCTGGTCCAACAGACTTCTGTAAAACAGGTGTGTCCCTTGCTCTCTCCTCTCCTATTTCCTAAGAGCAACTCATCCCCTGCCCCAATTTTTACTCTCATGATTCTTTCAGCTAGCCCCTCTCACAAAGAGAGGGTGTGTAATCATTGCTTTCCTGGCCACCAAATGACAGTTGGACAAGCAAGCTTGCAAAAGCAAAAATTCGTCATCTGGAGTCCAAGTTTCTTTCATGATCACCAGTAAGAATATCAGCTTAAGGGAGTTGGGCTATAGCGCAGTGGGTTAAGCACAGGTGGCACAAAGTGCAAGGACCGGCATAAGGATCCTGGTTCAAGCCCCTGGCTCCCCACCTGCACGGGGTCACTTCACAAGTGGTGAAGCAGGTCTGCAGGTGTCTCTCTTTCTCTCCCCTTCTGTCTTCCCCTCCTCTCTCCATTTCTTTCTGTCCTATCCAACAACGATGACATCATCATCAACAACGATAATAACTACAACAACAAGGGCAACAAAAGGGAAAATAAATAATAAAATAATAGGAATATCAGCTTATACATAGAGCACCTTAAGAAAGTAAAAAAGGGATGTGAGGGCGCTCTGGCTGTGACATCTGTCACCCCATTGATCGCCAGGGTTGATTCGGCTGATCTGGCTGGCTAGGCGGGTGTCCCCTTCCTCCCTCACCGCTCCATGTGTGTCCCTCCCAAAGCTGCGCGCTCAGTCAAAGAGGACTGCCTTCCCCGAATAGAGACAGACCGGTCTTCAGTTAAGGGTATATGAGTAGCTGCATTCCCCTGCTAGAACCTCCAAACAAGCTCTTAAGAAAGTAAAAACAGCTTGCACAATTCTGGGAGGGCAGCTGGCAGAATCAACATTTAATATTTCCCTTTTCTCCATGGAAGAATGAGGCACACATGTGGTTAAGCAATTTGTTTAAAGTTGGGGAAGGGTCTGCTCTCATCTTTATTTCACTTTATTTCACTAATTGTTTCCTGGGGTCACCTAAGACTTACTGCTTCTCCACAACTGGGGACCTCACAACTCAGTATCTGCCCACCTAACACAGGAGCTAGCTGCTCTTATCTGTGTGCTAACAAATGTTTGTGTTCATTTTAGCCTTCCCCAGAATATAGACACATTTACCCCTCTAATCTTTGTCCTGCTCTAGAGTCCAAAGCTTCAGCTCCATTTGCTTATTATTTGTTTATTCCTGCTTTTAATGTCCACAAGGTATTAAACTTACTGCATACCCTATAAGCAGATTAAGTATTACTACTATTATTTCATGTTTGCATGCCAACACCTCATACACCTCTTTTTCCTGGAAGTGACCACCCCTCACTTGCCTCCACTCAATTACAAAACTGCTTTTGCATTTTAAGGATCAATTCTGATTTTAAAATATTTGTTACATGAGAATGTGTGTGTGTGGGAGACTCACATGTGATAGAAAGGGAACTAGTGCTGGGGATGAAATTAGGAACCTCAGGCAGGTAAGTTCAGTGCTCTGCCACTTGATCCATCTCAATCAT
This sequence comes from Erinaceus europaeus, assembly GCF_950295315.1. NCBI lineage: Eukaryota > Metazoa > Chordata > Mammalia > Eulipotyphla > Erinaceidae > Erinaceus > Erinaceus europaeus. The sequence goes on from NC_080162.1 coordinate 118,524,595, forward strand.
AGGATTAGTTCCTTTTATAGGGTGTGGCAGGACAGTGGTTCTCCAACACTCCCAAGAACACCCATAACCCTACAGTAGACCATGCATGTGCTTGGACTTTTGTTCCTATAAATGAGTACCTCTGTGTTTACCCCATGCTTGCTTGTTTTTTTGTGTATTTGTTTTGTGTTTTTGTTTATTATTATTATTTTTTTTTTTACCAGAGCACTACTTACCTCTGGTTTATGGTGGTGTGGGGGACTGAACCTGAGACTTCGGAGCCTCAGGAGTGAGAGTGTCTCTGCAAAACCACTATGCTATCTTTCCCATCACCATGCGCCTTATTAAATTGCAAACTCTCTGGAAACAAGGCCAAGTGACAGTCCTGTCAAATCCACACTGGGAAGCAATGGCCTTACCACACTTCATGAACTCCATCATTTTTCACTGAACACATTTCCTCTTCCACTGGAGAGTGCTTCCTCTACAAACTCCAGGTGCTACTAGGGATGAAACTTGGGCATCAATAATAACAGGTATAACTGAGTGTGTTCTTAATTTTTATAAACATTTTATTTATTTATTGGATAGAGACAGAAATTGAGATGGAAGGGGCAGACAGAGTGGGAGAAAGAAAGGGACACCTGCAGCCCTGCTTCACTGCTCATGAAGCTTTCTCCCATAATGTGCGCTCAACCAAGTGCATCACCCCTGACTCCAAGAGACTGTTGTCTTTAACTGACTTTCCACTGACTATCATTCTTCCTATCTAAGCAGAAGGCCCTGATGGGCCCAGATGTAGGTCAGACTTTATTCCCCAGTCTGAATGGTAGTAAATAGTCTTATGCTTAAAAAGCTGGGTCTAGAGTCAGACTGCCCAACTTCAGATCTATCCGCTGGGTGGCCAAAATTACACAGCCAGCCTGTTTTCAGCAACAAATGATAGTCCTTACCTAGTCCTAGTCCTTACCTCAAAGGACAACAAGAGTGAATGAAATACTGCAAGTGTTTGACATGCACAGAGCTCAATAAATGCTGCAAGTGCTGTTTCAATGAGTCAACACACAACACCAGCTACCCTGACTCAGACAATTAATGAGAACCTACCATGTACATGCACTGAACAGGGTGTAAGTCATGTAGTGATAAGAGGCCTCATGCTCAGAGCCACTGAGGAAGCTTGTGACTGCTCAGGGAGCCCCAGGGTAACCCCCTCCTCCTTCCATATCCTCTTGGAGCAATCCCAACATGACTGACCAGAGGTTCATATGGGATGGTTCCTAAGACTGCTCCTGCCTGAGCCCCACCACAGATCTACACACTGTGGAGGAGGGCAGACACCTGCAGTTACACACTCCTTAGAGCACACTCAAGTTCCTGAAATCACCTATGTCAGCGTATTCCATCAGAGGCCACATCCCTCTGAGGTCTTGGAAACTATGACCTCAGCATCTTTTCAGCACCAGTGTCTAGGTCTAGCTCATCTAAAAATAATCCTGGGAATGAGTACTCACACACACAGTAGATGAACCAGAACATACTTTCCAGGAGGCATTTTACAGTGAGTGTACAAAGCCCTAGAGGGCTCCTAACCCTAAATCATTCAAGGACAGCAACAAGGGAAAATCACTGCCTAGCCACAATGAATATATTCATTGCAATGTTGCTTATACATTGCAGAGAAACTGGATTAGCCTAAATGTCAATCAGTATGGAGTTGGCTCCCACCTCAGGCCCTTTGCACATGATCTTCCTGTGCCTGGAACATATTCCCACTGATAGCTTCATACTTCATAAACTGATGTACAGAAGTCCCCGTCTCTGTGAGGCCATCCCTAACCTATTTAAAAACTGCAGCAACACTGCCCCTGCTTTATTTTGTCCATTGCAAACCATCTTTCTAATATACATCCATCTTTCTAATATACATGAGAACTGACATGGTCAGTAGTTCCAAGACAGCTAAAGTGTATGTCCGTTTTACTCTCTATCCCCATTGCTTAAAACAACTGGGAAGATAGTAGATCCTCAAATACATGTCAACTAAATAACTACAGGGAGGCCTGGGCAGTGGCGTACCTGGTTAAGCCACACATAGTACTATACACAAGGACCCAGGTTTGAGCCTCCACCTCCTGTGGTGAAGCCGGTCTGCATCTTTCTCTCTGCCTAACTCCTCACTCAATTTCTCTCTGTCCTATCCAATAAAATAAGGAGGAAAAGGGGAAAAAATGGTCACACCAAACCCCAGTGATAACCCTGGAAGCAAAAAAATAAAACACAACAACAAAAAAAAAACACCCAAAACTACAGATAAACAAAACAATGAAACACCACACAGCCATTTAAACTCACTTGGCTTGTAATTGCACATACACAATAGCAGCATAAGTAAAAAATAAAGTGAAGAAAACTTTCTAGCACAGGACAGGCCACATGAATTTTTGTTTAAAATGTGTGTGCTATAACCCACTACTTTTTCAAGTCACAGGGACCTTGTGCATGCCTGACATCATCAGTCTGGACTATCTTGTTCATTCAGATACAGAGTGAAAGACAGAAAGGTAACAGTGAAGAGCAGGACTGAGCTGTCCCCAGAGCCACAACAGCACTCCCCATGTGATGGACCTAGGGTCCAAGCTGGGCTGTGTGTAGGTCAAGGTAGACACCTGCTCAGTCAGCTACTTCTCCAACACCCCATAACCTACTTTGTAACTAAGTATTTGTGGGCATTTTCCCCTCCCCACTTCACTGAATTTTCTGAATTTTTCTTTCATTAACTTTACATAACTTACATAATCTTTAGAAGTAATCCCTTATGAAATGCTCTCAAAACATTTTGCTAATAATGTATTTTTAGGAGAAAACTTTCCTCTTTGGTGACTTAATTAGGGTGTCCCCAATTAAGGCCAGCTCAATGACATCAAAGAGGCCAGGTTTCAGGGGACCCTGGCTCTTGGTCTAGGTCTAGTGTTGGTGGCAAGATAACTCTGCTCTCTCAAGAGGTTTGTCAGGCTTCCAAGTGCTCAGAGCCCAAGGTTTGGCGACCAGCTACTCCTGGCTCTGCTCCCCACTACTTGCTTCCTATTGGGGGGCCTCATCCAATTATTCAGATCACATCCTGCTGGATAGCTGGCTTTGAAGGTTCAGTAAACAATCACTTCAAAACAAAGAGCAACTATTCAACAAAACTCAAAGACTTCCTTAATGGTTAACGCTCAGCTCAGCTGCAGGACACTGGCAAGCCAGGCCTCAGAAGTCAAACTCTCCAAAGCCTTCCCACACTTCCCCATAGCACATATCTTCCCCTCCTCCCTTCCTGTTCTACACAGGAGGTGCAGAGCTACCACTGGGGTAATGTTGACTTCCACAGCAAAGTAAGCACATGGCACATGACTGTCATCTTGACTATGTCAGATCCTCTGAGGTCCAGCACCTACCCACTCTGAACACATTTCCTTCTGCTGAAAACTCAAGAGGCTCTCTCCCAACAACTTCATTTCTATAGCTAGGTCAAACTCCTCTTTAAAAAGGATAAGGCCCCTCGAGAAGCAGTTCAGGGAAGACTCTAGAGTTTTATGTTTATATCTGGTTCATCACGAGTCCCAAAGGTAAAGACAAAAAAAATCATCAAACTGATCGGTGAAATACACCCATTCCAGAATCTGAAAAGAAAATCCACAAACAACAAACCTTGAGAGACAGCCCAACCAGGTAGATAAGAGGTCAGACTCTGGAACCAGACTGGCTGGGTTCAAGTCCCAGCTATGTCTCTCAATACACTCGTGAACTGGGCAAATGGTCTACCCTCTATGCACCTTAGTTTTCCTTTTCCGTAACATGAGAATCATTGTCATAACTGTGCCAGGTTGCTGGGAGAATTGGGAGTCTTTGTAATTGAGTCATTTTGGTGGTTGTGCACCTGAAGCTAACATAACAACCTATTTCAATTATATTTTAACTTAAAAATTTTAAGAAAACAGTAAAATGTCAATTTGGTTTTTTTTTTAAGTTATGTCTATTTTAAAAACTCTTAGAACAGTGCCTGACTGTGACATATAAATGCAATTCAAAAAAGTGAAATAAAACTGAGCTCTCAGTTTGGGTACCACTTGTACTACAAGAGTTTCCTTACTGTCTTCCCACCCCAACAGGAACCAGATACCTTTCCCAAGGTTCTCACAAATCCTAGCATCCTTCTGTAATGATCTGTTCATTCCCAGTCAACAGTGAATAACTTCACAGCAAGGTCTGTGGCTGCCACAGGCATAGCTCCTCTGCCTGCAGCAACAGCACATAGCAGAAAAGTCATCATATTTGTTAAATATTATGTTCTCTCTATTATTATGTTGAAAAACATTTTACTCTTGCTTCTAGTGCATTGTCAAGGGAAGACAAAGGTTTCTTGTGTTTTCTGAAACATCTGAGTGCCAATATCTGCAAGACACTGCTAGGAATTACCACAGTAACTCTGGCAGGTAAAGAACACTTACTTCATGTTGCTTTCTTGTATACTTTCATATTCAACCCTCAACAAGAGGGAAGTTATTATTCCTCCCCACTCCCATTGTACAGAAAAGAAATATCAAGGCTAAACACCACCAGAGCAGTGACTCAAAGAGTAGGGTGCAGGAGTTGAAAGTGTGTGGTCTCAGGTTTGATTTCTGGCATCACACATGACAAAACAAAGAGCTGTTCTTTCTTTACTCATAAAAATAATAAATAAATCTTATGAAAGTACAAGGAAAGTGAGGCTCAGGAAATCTGAGTAATTTGCCCAGAGCCATAGAACTAGGAAATAGTAGGTCCAGCTTCAAAGCCCCAGGGCAACCACATAAGCATGTCAAAACAGTAGGTTGAAGTAATGTCACAGGTAAATACAAGCTATCAGGCTTGCTGAAAAAGGGAGGTAACTTTCTGTTGGGGCTCTGGAGGAGAAAGCTAGGCAAAAAGGTCAGGGAGGGTCTGGTAAGAGAGACAAACAGAATGAGGAGCACAGGACATGTCTAAAGAAGCCAGGAAATTCAGTCAAGGAGCATACAGTGGACCACTCAGCTAGAGCCAAGTCACAGAGGCCTTGTTTGATGCAAGGTTATGGCAGGAGCACCACAGCCAGCAGGCAGGAAGAATATAAATATGTGCAAATATTGGAAAATGACTAAAGCTTAGTACCAAACTGTTGCTACAGAGCAGGGTACAGGAAAATGAGGCCTATTTGCCTGATGAACACACCAGGCAAAGAAGAAATACTCCAACAATGGAGGCAGAAAAGGATGGTCCTTATAAAGCAACTCTCCTACCCTTTTCTCAATCCTGACATCGCTTAATGATTTTCTTTAGCACAAAAATAGATGTCCTGAAAAACCCAGTCAGTCACCCAGCCCTCCTCTTCCCTTTATATACGGGCAATGGGGGTTGCAAATAGAGAAATGCAAATAGACACTGCTGAGCCAGATGAGGTTATAATGAACTCAAGCATGACTGACTTAGAGAGAGCCAGAGAGAGAGAAGAAAAACCTCAACTTCTCTATTTCTGACAACTTCACAGCAAGCTCTAAATCTAGCTGGGTAAGAGGGTGGGGGTGGTCATGTTTACTCTAAGCAGTGAAAATAATCACCACACTGATTTGAAGACTTCAGAGTTCTCCATCCCCAAATCTCTTAAGACAGAACACTAACAGCAGTCAACATTTAAGAACATATGTGTCAAGCGGTGTGGAAATCCTCCACAGACATGAGTTCATTTCAGAATTCTCACATGAGCCCTGCAAGTGGGTACTTTAGGAGACTCACTTTTCAGGAGAAGAAACTATAGTTCAAAGAGATTAAGAAACTTGCCTAGAGAATTTAAAACCAGATCCCTATGACTAAGATTATCAGCAGCTCGAGAATTTCTCAACAGTTTAGAAGTAATGATAAAACGGAGGAGCAGGTAGTAAGTCGCACTGCAAAGCAAACACTATTTTTACTTAGCTGCTACGTTACAGATATGTATGGTCCAATGTTAGTAGTCACTAGCTACAAATGGCTATCTAAATTTACTCAAATCCAAATTTAAAAATCCAGTTTCTTGGTCTAACTAAAATGTGATAGTCAACGTGTGCCTAGTGATTAGTGTACTTGACAATTTCCATTACTGTAGAAAGCCTTACTGCACAGGACTATTTTAGAGAAATTACAAACAACAAAGTAGCCTAAAGATTTGCTTTGTTTTACACTTCAATTTAATGTTTCATCATAGTTTGAAAAAGGTAATTGTGGTAAAATACACAAATTTTTGCCATCTGAATTTCCTGGCTTCTTTAGACATGTCCTGTGCTCCTCATTCTGTTTGTCCCTCTTACCAGACCCTCCCTGACCTTTTTGCCTAGCTTTCTCCTCCAGAGCCCCAACAGAAAGTTACCTCCCTTTTTCAGCAAGCCAGATAGCTTGTATTTACCTGTGACATTACTTCAACCTACTGTTTTGACATGCTTATGTGGTTGCCCTGGGGCTTTGAAGCTGGACCTACTATTTCCTAGTTCTATGGCTCTGGGCAAATTACTCAGATTTCCTGAGCCTCACTTTCCTTGTACTTTCATAAGATTTATTTATTATTTTTATGAGTAAAGAAAGAACAGCTCTTTGTTTTGTCATGTGTGATGCCAGAAATCAAACCTGAGACCACACACTTTCAACTCCTGCACCCTACTCTTTGAGTCACTGCTCTGGTGGTGTTTAGCCTTGATATTTCTTTTCTGTACAATGGGAGTGGGGAGGAATAATAACTTCCCTCTTGTTGAGGGTTGAATACGAAAGTAACATGAAGTAAGTGCTAAACAAAATGTTCTTTTGGGTATCCAGTTTAGTAGTGCTAAATATATTCATAGTTTTTATTCAAACTTCGGTAAGGTTGAGAAAAACACTTTGAGGGTACTAAGATTGTATAAAACTCAATGACTCCCAAGTCTGGCTACACATCAGAATTACTGGGGGTAATTACTACTCTTTAAAATCCTAATACCAGGACTGGGTGGTATCACACCCAGTTGAGTACCCACATTACCAAGTTCAAGCCACCTGCAGGGGGCATGCTTCAAGAGAGGTGAACACTTGGACTGGGGTTGGTGGAGTTGATGTATTGCATCAAAGTAAAAGACTCTGGGGTGGTGAGGGCAGGGTTCAGGTCCTAGAACAGGATGGCAGAGGACCTGGTGGGTGTTGTATTGTTGTGTGGAAAACTGAGAAATATTATGCATGTACAAACTATTGTATTTACTGTTGACTATAAATTAATCCCCCCCAAAATAAATAAGTTAATTAAATAAAAAGAAAACAGGAAAAACAAGAGAGGTGAGCAGATGTCTATCTTTCTCTTTCTCTATCCCTCCCTCACCTCTCAATTTCTTTCTGTCCTATCAAATATAACAGAAACTGAAAAAAAAAATCCTAATACCCAGGACATATGTTTAAACATTGGGGGCAGACCAGGATCTCACACCACTGGTAAGGTGCCAGACTGGCATACATGAAGCCCCAAATCAATCCCTAGTACCGAATATGGCAGAGTGATATTCTGATTCTCTGTCTTCGTCTCTTGGGAGTTCTCTGAGAACCCAATGGACTTTTCCCTCATCACTATGCACATTCTAGTAAGAGAGACACTAACTCAGGACTCCCTTTACTAGCCAGACCCCCTTGGAAAATCCCTGACATGTGGGAGGGGTCAAGCACAGGAGATAGGCAAAACCTGCTGTCCATTTTTTGGACTCAGCAAGCTGCTGAAATTGAGCAAGCTAGTACTATTGCTGCTGTCCAAATTCTTCAAGAGGAAGAAATCAAATAAAGACACACACATGGCACTCTGACTTTTTTCACCCACTTAAGTGGTAACAGGTAAAGAAAAGACCACTTAGAAACTCTAACCAAAGTGGTATATGCCAAGAATGAACACAGGAAGTTTTTCTTCAACTTGCCCAGATGCATACTTGTAATGGTTCTACCAACTCAACCCCAACTGGAGGGGTGCTGGGACATAGCTAAATACAGAAAGCTCTTTCATAAGAAAGTTGCACACTGGATACACAATGAGTTCAAGGTAAAGCATTATCTTTGAGGAATCATTTGAACTTTGGTTAAACTTTTTTCGTTCATATAAATGGGGAGAGGGCAGACTTCAAGGGCTGCAAAGTCACCTAGCCTCAGGGACCAATACAAAAGCAGCCTCATGAGCAGTTATGGAGAAGCTCACATGTGGGGTCAAGAACAGGAGCTAACGCTGAAGGTGACCTGACTAGCAAGACTCTGGTCCCAAAGTCTTCTTTCTCCTCTGTACACTGAGAGGAAGAAAAGGAAAGGGAAGTGCCAGATTATTAAAGGAGATCGGTAAGTGAGAGAAAAGAGGAAGCCACAAATTAGTCAATAACTCATAAATTAATTGGTTTCCACAAAAGTGGCAGTCAGATGGGAGCCACCCACCCCCAAAATAGGTCTCAACTCAGCTCAAACCTCTGGAGTATCTCTGGGTTAAATGCATAGAAACAAAACCATGATTGCTTCTTAGAGCTTGCTGAAGAATTAGGTCACTAGAGAGTAGATAGCATAATGGTTATGCAAAGAGACTCATGCCTAAGGATCCAAGAACCAGCTTCATAAATTAGAACTGATCAGTGCTGGGGGGTGGGGGCACTGAAATGTTATTTTTCTGGAAGTAAAACTCATACACACATACACAAACACACACACACCTAAGGCATGCTTTAAAGAACTCCAGTTTTAGAATCAAATAGACCAAGGTCTGAATACCATCCCACCTCTCCATGGTCTTAGATAACCAATTAACCTCCTCAAACCTTTCTCATATCAAAAATAGACATAATACCTGGCAAATAGAAGGTTCTCACCAAGTTACTTCCTGCCCCTGGTGACCACATACAATAAATACTGGGCCCCTAACCTGTAACAGGTGGCAGACACACCAAAACATCATAAATTAGAATGCTCATAGCCTCATGCCAGGTTCTTCCTGTGGGAAACACTGATAACAAATGGGTGAGCTACTTTAGCATAGATACAGCGTGAGTTTTGTTTTTGCCTTGGTGGCTATTTTACTTTGTGCACTGAACATACACTCAGCTGAAACCTTCATAACCTCCAACTAATTCAAGAAAGAAACCCAGTAATCAAATGCAATGGGCTTCCTAATGTTCAGCCAATTAATTTATTCCATTTGTCTCTCTGATTTGCTACTTAGTAAGGGCATATCAAGAGTGTAATCTGTAAATCTAAGTTAAAGTGCTTATGGCATCAGTTAGTTCCCTTTAAGGAGTCCCAAACAGTTCTTGTCTAATGTCCTAGACAGCTGAATTTGTTTTTTTGGTTCTTGCTTATTTGGATGAATAGGTATTTCTTTGTTTTTTACAGAGGTGTATGGGTTTTAGAGGTAAATATCCTGAGGCAGTCCCAAGAAGAGATGGCAAACTCAAAATGATCTCATTCTTCCATGCCCAATTTGAACATCTAAATGGTCTCACTACATAAAGCATGTTGCCAGCCTTCATCCATTTCAGCAAGATGGAAAAAGTTGAGATGAAAATTACAGATAAAAGAATCTGATGGATCAGTAGTTTTAACCTTTTTTACCCTACACTTGAATAAACTCATTGAGTTAGCCAAATATACAAATGGCATATTTGCTTTTTCCTTTTCCTTAACAGTAAGACCTAAAGAAGAGTTCAAAGGCTTAGTGATCAGCAGCCAAGGAGACAGTATACAGAGAAAACACTAATACAGTAACAATTATTCACTGTTTTTCTGAAATGCAAATTTCACTGGAAATTCTGTAACTTGCTGAGATTAGAAGCACTGAGCCTGGTATATACATGTAGCTGGTGCTCCATGAATACTAGAATAGGTAAAGGTTACTCCCATTAAGAACTGGGAGATAGGGAGTTGGGCAACAGCACAGCGGGTTAAGCACACGTGGCGCAAAGCTCAAGGACCAGCTTAAGGACCCAGATTCATTCGAGCCCCCAGCTCCCCACCTGCAGGGGAGTCGCTTTACAGGCCAGGTGGTGAAGCAAGTCTGCAGGTTTCTCTCTCTCTCTCCCCCTGTCTTCCCCTCCTCTCTCCATTTCTCTCTGTCCTAACAACGACATCAATAACAACAACATTAATAACTACAACAACAAAATTAAAGCAACAAGGGCAACAAAAGGGAAAATAAACAAATAAATATTTTTTAAAAACTGGGAGATAACTGAACCAGGCAAGATCCACACTTACCATATGCTCTCTGCAAACCATGACCTAGAAGTGACCTTTTCTTTTTATTTAGGGTGTCACTAACTGTGGCATTCATAAACATAAAACTCTATAGCACCAAGCAACAAGTTCTAAGGAATTTGGTTAAGTGTGTATCAAGGATTTTTTATTTTCAATTTCTCAATCTGAGAACAAAAGAGCAATCTGAATTTCTTTTCTTTAATTCTTTTAAAATATTTTTAAATTATCTTTATTTATTTGATAGAGACAGTCAGAAATCCAGAAAAAAGGAGGGGGTAGAGAAGAAGAGAGACAGAGAAATACCTGCAGCCCTGCTTCACCACTTGCAAAGCTTTCCTCCTTCAGGCGGAGTCTGGGGGCTTGAAACTGGGTCCTTGTGCATTGTAACATGTGTGCTCAACCAGGTGTGCCACCACCCAGCCCCACATTTTGTATTTCTTTTCAAGCCTGCAAACGTGGACAAGTTAGGCACCCAGAAAACCAAATGACTAATTTATAGAACAGACCCTGAATCTCTAAGCAGGTCCCCATTCCTAGCAGTGCCAATTTTATGTCATCTTTATTTCATCTTCTCCCACATGCCAACAAAACAGAAAGAAGAAAACAAAAACCACAACTCTAGGCAAACAGTCATTTGCTAAAAGAAAAGCCCTCATGGGCCCATCTGTACTTTACAAGGGCTTGGCTTGTCCTGCCTTTGTGTGTCACCTATGACACAGATGCCTTGGCTGGGTTTTCATTATCTTCCTAAAGAAGACTTTTCTGGGCTGGTGAAGTAGTTCACTTGGATAGTGTGATGCTTTGCCATGTACAAGGGCCAGCTTGAGCCCAACTCCCACCACATCGAAGGATGCTTTGGTGCTGTGAACTTTTTCATTCTGACTCTCTATCTCTCTGTCTCTATCAGATTGAAATGTTTTGAAAAGTTAAAGGAAAGTCCTACAGAGACTAACCCCCTTCTTCAGACTGGACTGCAAACCCTTCCTTCCTGCCCACTATCTTGTACTTAACATTATCCACTTAAGACCCATAGGACAGCAGTTACTTAAAGGAAAGCCTTGTTCCACATATGAATGAAATGTATGTGGAATATAGAGAATTAAAGCATATGAACTTGCAAAAGAGACAACCAAACTGTCTTTGCAAAAAGTTATAATTTTGTAAACTATTACCAAATTAAAAAAAAAAAAAAACATAAGGGGGAGGGAAGCCCTTACTATCTGGCTCCTCAATGGTTTTGCAAAAGGCCTTCCACAGTCACAGGCCCTCAGTGTTTACTGAGGAAATGAACCTTTCATCTGACAAGAAATTCCAAAGCCAGAGCAGTAAAGGGGGAAAAAAAACAACTTTGAAACCATTATCCACATTATCCACTGCTGGACCCACTGTCTACATTCCTGATCTTATGATAAGTGAAGGGGAAAATATGATGACATGCCTTCAAACCATAAAAGATTTCCATGGAATTCAAGAAGTTCTTCTAGCAGTTTTAATTTGAGGCAGAATTTAGAAGAGAGGATACTTGGTAGCAAACAGAGGTGGGGGCAGCAGAGACAGAACAAGGCCTCTGTTCTGCTCAGCACAGGTGCTGGTAACAGGACACCCCAGTCTAAAGGTAGAGAATCCAAGGTGTGATTAGATGTTTTTTTCCCCTCAGTCATATTATGTAACCCTGAACATAATTCCCAACCAAGTACAAAGTTCTCCCTACATCAAGCCCAATTCAGCTCCAGACAAGCTAATTCTTGAGCAACAAAGCAAAAGAAAATATTTAGTTTCAGTGTCCAGTTTTTTTTTTTAACTCATCATTTATTAAAAGAAAAGCATCCACAAGGTAAACTGCTCTCAAGTCTGGACAGTCTCCTGATCTTAAGAGCTCCTAGACATCACTGAATTCTATGCTGGATCAACTAAGTATTCTTAAAAAATTAAATATCAAATATTATGTTGTACAACTGAAGCAAAGACAATGCTATATGACAGTTTTTTTTTTTTTTCCCATTCTGTTGCCCTTATTTTTGTTATTGCTGTTATTGCTGTTGTTAGATAGGGTAGAAACGGAGAGAGGAGGGGAAGACAGAAAGGGGGAGAGAAAAACAGACACCTGCAGACCTGCTTCACTGCTTGTGAAGCGACCCCCACCCCCCGCAGGTGGGGAGCCAGGGGCTCGAAGCAGTATTCTTAGGCTGGTCTGTGCGCTTCGTGTCAAGTGCCTATATGACAGTTTTACTTCATTTTTTTTAAAGCTGTATTGGGTCGGAGAGATAGGTTCAGGTTTGAGAGTCCCAGCACCATACTGAAGTTGATGCAGTCCCATAAGAAGCTCCTGTGCTGTCTGTCTCTATTAATCTCTCTTTCTGCCTGCTTCTCTCTCTCTCTCTCTCACACACACACACACCCAGTCCCACTCCCCAACCCCCCCACCCCCCCACTCCTCTGTGTGTGTGTCTGCCTCTCTGCCTGAAGTAAAAAAGCAGCCAGGAAAAGTAAAAATTGAATATTCTTAAGGTCCTAGCTCCACAATAAATAAATAAAATTTAAAGATAATGGCATAAATGTGCTGCTTTTCAGTACTGAGTCCATCTTTCCCACAACCTGGATAGACAGATAATTTAAGAAGATTCCAGGCACCAGGGAAGTGGCTCAGCTGGTAAAGTACATGCCTTGTACTCTAGGGCCTGAGCCCAATCCCTGGCACTGAACAGGATGGAGTGGTGTTCTGCTCTCTCCAGAAAAAGAAAAAGAAAAAAAAGTCTTTTTAAGAGATTCCCTGACCTTCTGAAGCAAAACATCAGAAGTTAGTGATTGCCCTTCCACATTGTTACTTACAAACACATAACATTCCCCCAAACAAGCAGGTTCCAGACCCTTCCTTACATGAATTCTCTTGCCTTTCCTTTCCTATGGGACCAACTCACAACTATAGGAGTCGATTTATGTGGCTAAAAGGAAAGGCAACCAATCAACGATTTTGCACACCACAATCCACTAGTAAACTCCACTACAAAAAGGTGGAAGAAAGGGGAAAAGTACAAGGTTTCCTCTTCTTAAGGAGTCAATAAATTACTTTGACAGCTGTTTAGCTAGATTCCAAAAGAAGGAAACTAAGGGCTGCTTAAGCACCTTTCTCCTTGAAAAGAATAAAACACACAGCCAGCCCAAGACTTGGCCATACAAAGAAATGAGAGAAGAAAACAGAAAGGATCTTCCTGAGCTCTTGAGGGTACTTGATTTTGGAAGATGGATGGTGCTAAAGCCTTGAAATTATTTCATTTTTGTACTTTTTTTTTTTCCAAAGAGGAAACTGACTTCCTTCCTGTATTTTTGACTGCTACTGAAGGGGGGAAAAAAAAAAAAAGCCACACCATTTTTCTTACCCTTTACTCATTCTAGCCCAACATCACTTCTGAAAATTAAATCTAAAAATTTTATCAAGATAGCACTCTAAATGGGTTGGCAACATTTACACTTGTCTTAAAAGGCAAACAAAAAAGGGACCAGGGACATTACAGCCCAGCATGGGAGTTCAAAGAAAAGAAAAAGAAGATAAGCAGGTCATTAGAAAGTCAGCACATCTCAGGTATTAAAAACTGACTCCCATTGTTGGCAATAAAATGCATATACGCTATTTATTCTATACACCAACATTTTTAATTGCCTTGTAGAATGTCATTGCCATCTAATCTACAACATTTTAAGAAAATTCCTTATAAATATTCAGCAATTGCCTTGCCTAAACAATCTTGGGTATCAGATACACCCCCTTTCTTCCTTATCCTTCTACTCCCCAAAAGAATGACATTCTGCAGGCACCAGGTCATGTTTTAGTCTTCCTCTCCACCTTGCTTTTGAAATCTTTGCCAAAATACAACAAATTAAAAAGACAATCTTTCAAATAAATGACTTCCTACAGGATGTTGAATAAATCCCACTAAATTCAAAGGGAAAGAACTCAGAACCACAAAGTATAGATCCAACATTGAAAGGACATTTTCAAAGACAGTTTTATTTTTAACTACAATCCTGCTGAGAGAAAAACATGCTACCTGAATACCCACAAATCCCCAACCAGAATACTTCAGGGCAGCCATGGGATGGTAAGCAGGAAGGAAAGCCCACCCTGCAGGGAATTTACCTGCTGAGGTTTTGGATTTAAACCTATGAATAAGAAGAACGGAGCCTGGATTCTGGGTTAAGGAACAAAGGGGGCGTGGGGGTAGGAGAGGGGAAACACTTTGGGACTGGGACTGCAGTGGGCAGATCTGTCAGGTTTCTGGATTTCTTTTTACTACAGAAGGACTAAAAATATTTGTCCTCCAAAAGATATAGGCAGTTTTGACAGTCTATCTAAAATTCTTCCTCCTGGTGAACAAAATACACCAGGTGTATTCTGTTCTCTATCCGAATCTTGCTTGATTATAAAGTGTATAAAATTTGAGT